>NC_090021.1:335302342-335607342 GCF_037176765.1 Anolis sagrei
ATAGCCCGGAAAAACCTACAACAACCCAGTGATTCCAGCCATGAAAGCTTTCGACAATACAATGAAAGGTTTCTTGTGAAATCAAGGGCTCTGGATGTTTTGCTTTCCCGTCTGCAAATTATTCCTGCACTTTCAATGGTTCTCATGGTTGTGAATTATTGTTGTTGTTGTTAGTGTTACAGCAATTACCGTTCGTATTGGGACGTGTGTTTGCACATCACACCTTTGCGCATCTTCTGATAGAAACATAGAAGGGGGGAAAAATAACAAAAGGTATTTTTGTGCAACGGCATCAGAGAGGGAAGCAAATATTCTTGGGAAATTTCATGCTGCTAAATCTCCACAGATTTACACTTTTATCCAGTCAAATTAATGCAAAACCCCCCAACGCAAGGGTTTGGATTTTGCAAACTTGGGAGGAGTGTCATTCCCTAATAGTAATTATTGGTTTTACATTATTTTTTCACAGGGGAGCTGATCACAGCCGCCTATGAGCTTGGAGTAAGTATGAGTTTTATTGTTTAATCAATGCTCTCATTAACAGTTTTAGGAATTAAGGAAGTTTAATTAAGCATGGAGTTTAAAGTAGATTAATTTTATTTTTCCAAACCACAGTTTTTGCTAACTTATAAGTACGGCACGTGACAATTTACTTCCCAAGTTTTAAATCCAATTAAACTAAATTATAAAGCAAAGGCTTTACTGTATATACAGTAGCTTGGCTTATTATCAACCCAAATTTTTTTTGTATAAGCTGGGGAGAATAAAAAATAAATCGGGTTAACCATTTTAATAAGTTTTATTATTTAATAAACTTTATTATGGCGCATGATCCCCTTTAGGCGAGACCTTAAGGACTGTCATCGCAGTGGTAATCCGATAGCAGTGTGGTCTTTCAACTCGCTAGCCAATAAAATAGTTCAGAATCTATTCTCTCTTTTTTGTGGAATTATATCTATTTCTCTCTCACACTCCCCCCAAAAAAGGAAACCCAAGCTTTTCAATGACCCTAATATACTATGAACCCAAACTTCAAGCCATTTAAAGGAACGCTAATAATGAATGTCATTGCTTTTCTCGGCGGTGCATTCTCATCCTCCAAATCCACTCAAGCAAATGTTTTGCTAAGTTCGAAATTGGCACTGATGGAGAAGAAGGGAAAATTAGGGGGAAAAGCCCCTTAATTTTTGCGCCGAAATAGAAAGGACTGCGGTCCCAGCCTGGGTGTTGGTTGCTAAGCTAATAAAGGAGTTATTTCTCAATTAGGCTGCCATTGTGACATCTTAATGCAAATGCCATCTCCGTTCTTTTTTCCGAGGTTGCTCATCCCCCGGGCTATCCGCTATTCACTCTCCTGGCGAAATCGGCCATTGCGCTCCTGCCTTTTGGCTCCGTCGCCTATCGAGTCAATCTCCTCTGCGCCTTGTTGGGAGCAGCTGCCGCCTCGTTTCTCTTTGACACAGTTGTCAGGTAAAGCCAACGCGGCCGATGCTCATTTCCTTGCGTTTGCTTTCCTTCTGCTCAGGGGTTAAGTCTTAATTGCTGAACGGACGGACGGACAGACGAATGAGCTTCTCCGACACTCACAAATCAGCCACTTCCCCGAGAGGCTGTGCACGAAAAATGTATTTATTTATTTATATCCTGTATTTCAGTGTTTCTCAACCTGGGGGTCGGGACCCCTGGGGGGGGGGTCGCGAGGGGGTATCAGAGGGGTCGCTAAAGACCAGGGGTCCACAAACTTTTTAAACAGAGGGCCAGGTCACAGTCCCTCAAACGGTTGGAGGGCCGGATTATAATTTGAAAAAAAAACATGAATGAATTCCTATGCACATAATTTATAAACAATATAATAATTAAAATGAAGAACAACGTTAACAAATATAAACTTATTAGTATTTCAATGGGAAGCGTGGGTCTGCTTTTGGCTGATGAGATAGGATTGTTGTTGTGTGCTTTCAAGTCATTTCAGACTTAGGTTGACCCTAAGCGAGGGCCGGGTAAATGACCTTGGAGGGCCGTATCCGGCCCCCGGGCCTTAGTTTGAGGAACTCTGCTAAAGACCATCAGAAAACACAGTATTTTCTATTGGTCATGGAGGTTCTGTTTAGGAGGTTTAGCCCAATTCTCTCATTGTTGGAGTTCAGAATGCTCTTTGATTGTAGGTGAACTATAAATCCCAGCAACTACAACCCCGAAATGTCAAGGTCTATTTTCCTCTAACCTCCTCCAGTATTCACATTTGGGCATGTTGAGTATTTGTGCCAAGTTTGGTCCAGATCCATCATTGTTTGACTCCACACTGCTCTCTGGATGTAGGTGAACTACAACTCTAAAACTCTAGGTCAATGCCCATCAAACCCTTCCAGTATTTACAGTTTATTTTATTTATTTATTTATTTATTATTTGAACTTATATGCCGCCACTCCCCTGGGGCTTGGAGCAGCTTACAAGAATGGCTAAAATCTAACAAAATTTAAAAGCAATTTAAAACAATTTAAAAACAGCAATATTAAAAGTCAAAGGCCTGTCGAAACATATGTCTTACATGCCCTGCAGAAAGCTGATAAGTCCCGCAAGGCACGGACTTCAGGTGGCAAAGTATTCCAGAGTGATTGTGCCACTGCTGTGAAGGCTCTGTGTCTGGTTACTGTTAGACGCAAGGTCTTGACACTGGGGACTTCCAATGGATCTTAGTCCTCAGAACAGAGGGATCTCTGGGGTTGGTAGGGGGTGAGACGGTCCCTCAGGTACATCGGCCCCAGACCATGCAAGGCCTTAAAGGTGAGTACCATCACTTTGAAATTGGTAACCAATGCAGCTGCAGTAAGATTGGTGTTATGTGGTATCTCATCGGAATTCCCACAAGAAGCCAAGCAGCTGCATTTTGTACCAGCTGGAGCTTCCGGATCACCGACAGAGAGAGGCCAATGTAGAGGGCATTACAGTAGTCCAGTCTTGAGATGAGCGTAGCCTGGATCACCGTAGCTAGATCATCTCTGGACAGGGAGGGGGCCAGCCGTCTAGGCTGCCGCAGATGAAAGAAGGCGGTTCTGCTCACGGCGGAGACCTGGGCCTCCATCGTCAGCAGAGGGTCCAAAAGGACTCCCAGACTCTTTACCAATGGTGACGGGCGTAGCGCCTCGCCATCCAGGGTAGGCAGATGGATGCCATTTCGGCTGAGAAAGGCGGTATAGAAGTATAGAAGTAAAGGATGTCCCCACTGCCCGGTCGACCCAGCCATAGGATCTCCGTCTTTGCTGGATTCACCCTCAACCTGCTGGCACACAGCCATCCAGTAACGGCCTCGAGGCACTGATGGAAACAATCGGGTACAGAGTCCGGTCGGCCTTCCATCTTCAGCACCAGCTGAGTGTCATCAGCGTACTGGTAACACTCCAGCCCAAAACCTCGAACCAGCTGAGCAGCTGAGTGGTCGCATATAGATGTTAAACAATAGAGGGGAGAGAATGGCCCCCTGAGGAACCCCACAAGATAGAGGGGATAGAGTTGGTCATAGGAGTTCTGTGTGCCAAGACTGGTTCAATTCAGTCGTTGGTGGAGTTCAGAATGCTCTTTGATTGTATGTGAACTATAAATCTCAGCAACTACAACTCCCAAATGACAGCATCAATCTCCCCTTCAATCCCACTACAATTCAAATTTGGGTGTATCAGGCATTTGTGCCAAATTTGGTCCAGTGAATGAAAATGTACATCCTGCATATCAGATACTTACATGACGATTCATAACAGCAGCAAAAATAATGTTATCGTTGGGGGTCACCACAACATCAGAGAACTGTATTGGGTCGCGGCATTAGGAAGGTTAAGAACCGCTGCTGTATTTGTATACCACCCTTCCCAGCCCTCAGGCGACTCAGGGCAGTTTACAGAGACAACGATTCGATGCCCAATACACCATAAAACATTTAAAAGCATGAACACGTAATATAAAACCATAACAATAGTATTAAAAACATACATCAGTTACGTCTCCTAACAATCTCGTCATCCAGTCGTTCCAATTCCTATGTCATTTACCCTGCATTTTCAAATGCTTGCTCAAGCAACCAAGTCTTGACTCTTTTCCAAAATGTTAAGAGGGAGGGGGCCAATGTAATGTCCCCAGAAAGGGCATTCCATAGCCGAGGGGCCACCACTGAGAAGGCCCTGTCTCTCGTCACTACCAAATGTGTTTGTGACGCAGGCGGGATTGAGTGCAGGGCCTCCCCGGATGATCTTAAAGTCTTAGCACAGTGGTTCTCAACCTGGGGTCCCCAGATGTTTTTGGCCTTCAACTCCCAGAAATCCTAACAGCTGGTAAACTGGCTGGGATTTCTGGGAGTTGTAGACCAAAAACATCTGGGGACCCCAGGTTGAGAACCACTGTCCTGGCAGGTTCATAAGGGATGATTGTTCAGACAGGTAAGTTGGGCTCAAACTCAATATGAAATTGGGTTGTTGTAAGTTTTTCGGGCTGTGTGGCCATGTTCCAGAAGCATTCTCTCCTGATGTTTTGCCTGCATCTATGGCAGGCATCCCCAGAGGTTGTGAGGTCTGTTGAAAACTAGGAAAATGGGGTTTATATACTTATTTATTTCCTATATTTATACCCCGCCCTTCTCACCCCCGCGGGGTGGGGGGGGGGGGGGGGAAACGGTGGACTCAGGGTGGCCTCACAGAATCACCATACGATGCCAGCATCATAAAATATTCAACAATAAATTTAAAATATTAAAAGCATAATTAAAACAATAGATTAAAACATTCCTATTAAAATCAGAATCCATAATAATAATAATAATAATAATAATAATAATAAAGAAAACTACACTACAAACTAGAGCTGATAGCTGGTACACCAAAGCATTGCATGGGCAGTTCCTTGACAAAATTGAAGGAAAAGTTGACAAGGAGAAGACCTGGTGATGGCTCACGAATGGAAACCTGAAGAAGGAGGCAGAAGGCCTGATTCTTGCAGCCCAGGAGCAAGCCGTCAGAACCAAGGCCATTAAGGCCAGGATTGAAACATCAGCTGATGACCCAAAATGCAGACTGTGCAAGGAAGCTGATGAAACCATGGATCATATTCTCAGCTGCTGCAAGAAAATCGCATAGACAGACTACAAACAGAGGCATAACTCTGTGGCCCAAATGATTCACTGGAACTTACGTCACAAGTAGTGGAGGCTCCATCTTTGGAAGCTTTTAAACAGAGGCTGGATGGCCCTCTGTCAGGGGTGATTTGAATGCAATATTCCTGCTTCTTGGCAGAATGGGGTTGGACTGGATGGCCCATGAGGTCTCTTCCAACTCTTTGATTCTGTGATTCTAAGTACCACCTGCCAGCAGTAAAGAACTGGTAAAGGGATCATATACCTGCAAAGGTTGTGGAAAATGAAGACTCAAAAATACTGTGGGACTTTCGAATCCAGACTGACAAAGTTTTGGAACCCAGACATCACTGCATCAATAGGAGCATAGTGTCTAGATCTAAGGAAGTAATGCTACCCCTCTATTCTGCTTTGGTTAGACCACATCTGGAATATTGTGTCCAATTCTGGGCACCACAATTCAAGAGAGATATTGACAAGCTGGAATGTGTCCAGAGGAGGGCGACTAAAATGATCAAGGGTCTGGAGAACAAGCCCTATGAGGAGCGGCTTAGGGAACTGGGCATGTTTAGCCTGAAGAAGAGAAGGCTGAGAGGAGATATGATAGCCATGTATAAATATGTGAGAGGAAGCCACAGGGAGGAGGGAGCAAGCTTGTTTTCTGCTTCCTTGGAGACTAGGACTCGGAACAATGGCTTCAAACTACAAGAGAGGAGATTCCACCTGAACATTAGGAAGAACTTCCTGACTGTGAGAGCCGTTCAGCAGTGGAACTCTCTGCCCCGGAGTGTGGTGGAGGCTCCTTTTTTGGAAGCTTTTAAGCAGAGGCTGGATGGCCATCTGTCAGGGGTGATTTGAATGCAATATTCCTGCTTCTTGGCAGGGGGTTGGACTGGATGGCCCATGAGGTCTCTTCCAACTCTTTGATTCTATGATTCTATGATTCTATATACCGCTCTATCTCCCCGAGGGACTCAGGGTGGTTTCCAAGCAACAACATCAAATATTTTGGAAAAATTCAGGGTTTTGCTTTGTGATCTCATGATTTTAAAGCTGTTTTAATGTCATTCAGGTAATGGGACATATTTTCTGTTTCTTTCCCTTTCTTCCAGCGTCTTCCCTTTTGTGTTGTTTTCTCTTTCTTTTATCTGTCCTACTTCACTCTCTGAGCCCTTTTTGGACTTCTAGAATGAACCTTTGTAAGAGCAAGTACCAATACATGTGTTCACAATCACCTTTGGAATTAATTTGCAAGATCATTTACATCCTATATTTTTCCAAAACTGAAGCTCAAGTTTGCGTACAAATAAATGGAAAGAAAATCCAGATTAGAAGCTCACACTACATAAGAACATATTGAAAAATATTGTTAAACTATTGATAGAAAAATATTGGTATACAATTGTTGTTGTTGTTCATTCGTTCAGTCGTGTCCGACTCTTCGTGACCTCATGGACCAGCCTACGCCAGAGCTCCCTGTCGGCCGTTACCACCCCCAGCTCCTTCAAGGTCAGTCCAGTCACTTCAAGGATGCCATCCATCCATCTTGCCCTTGGTCGGCCCTCTTCCTTTTGCCTTCTACTTTCCCCAGCACAATTGTCTTCTCTAGGCTTTGCTGTCTCCTCATGATGTGGCAAAGTACTTCAACTTTGTCTCTAGTATCCTTCCGTCCAATGAGCAGTCCGGCTTTCTTTCCTGGAGGATGGACTGGTTGGATCTTCTCGCAGTCCAAGGCACTCTCAGCACTTTCCTCCAACACCACAGCTCAAAAGCATCGATCTTCCTTCGCTCAGCCTTCCCTAAGGTCCAGCTCTCACATCCGTAGGTGACTACAGGGAATACCATGGCTATAGTATACCAATATTAATAGTATACCAATATTTTTCTATCAATAGTTTAACAATATTTTTCAATATGTTCTTATGTAGCGTGAGCTTCTAATCTAGATTTTCTATTGATAAGATAGGGTGTGAATTAAAAGAAATGTGTGTCGATTGTGATGTTTTGGGTGAAAAAAACAAGAGGGAAATATTTTTTAAGATGTCAGGTCTTCTTAATTTTTGGTTTCGTATTGCAACTTTGCATAACAGTTACCAAGAAATTGAACTCATCTGTTCCTGGCAGGAAGCTCTTTATATATATTGAATTTTATTTTAGACCTTGGACACCATAAAAGATTTTCCTGTAATACGTAAGTTAAAAAACAAACCAAAACAAAACCAGCGCAACAACCTAAACAAAGCTATATACAAGCTCACAGACATACAAACACTACAACAACCCAAACAACTTCTTTTTTCAAAAGCGTGCAACCATGTTTGGTCTTATTAACGCACTTCGCTGATCAGATTTATCTAACCAGAAGTAACAAAGTTTGTCACTATAGAAAGACGCAGATGGATTTAACAAAAAAAAAATTAACAATGCACGCCTCAACTGTACTGGCAAACTTTTAATTGCTTGGGTTACAAAAGAGGGGCATCTGTGCCTGGGCACTTTCGCCTCTGCGGTTTCTACCTGCGTGGATAGTACAGTAACTTGCAAACTATTGATTTATTGTGGGATGAAATTAAGATTTGCAGGTGCCGACGATGCAAACAGGATGATGTTGGCTGCATGTGGCTTGCTGCATTTACAGAGATTTTGAACTATAGAAAGCCAAAGGGGAAATTGTACTGATGCATCTTCATGCATTGCATGTAGGCATGTACGTGCTGTGTAAACATGGATGGATTTGTGGTTTCTGCAAAATTTTCTTTGCTTTCAGTCTCCTGGCTGACACTGTGATTAGTTCAGACAAGCACTTATTGAGAGCAGTACGTGTGAAAAAGATCTTGGAGTCCTCGTGGACAACAAGTTAAACATGAGCCAACAATGTGATGTGGGGGCAAAAAAAGCCAATGGGATTTTGTCCTGCATCAATAGGAGCATAGTGTCTAGATCTAAGGAAGTCATGCTTGTTGTTGTTGTTCATTCGTTCAGTCGTCTCCGACTCTTTGTGACCTCATGGACCAGCCCACGCCAGAGCTCCCTGTCGGCCGTTACCACCCCCAGCTCCCTCAAGGTCAGTCCAGTCACTTCAAGGATGCCATCCATCCATCTTGCCCTTGGTCGGCCCCTCTTCCTTTTGCCTTCCACTTTCCCCAGCATAATTGTCTTCTCTAGGCTTTCCTGTCTCCTCATGATGTGGCCAAAGTACTTCAACTTTGTCTCTAGTATCTTTCCCTCCAGTGAGCAGTCGGGCTTTATTTCCTGGAGGATGGACTGGTTGGATCTTCTCGCAGTCCAAGGCACTCTCAGAACTTTCCTCCAACACCACAGCTCAAAAGCATCGATCTTCCTTCGCTCAGCCTTCCCTAAGGTCCAGCTCTCACATCCGTAGGTTACTACAGGGAATACCATGGCTTTGACTATGCGGATCTTTGTTACCAGTCTGATGTCTCTACTCTTTACTATTTTATCGAGATCATGCTACCCATGCTCTATTCCGCTTTGGTTAGACCACACCTGGAATATTGTGTCCAATTCTAGGCACCACAATTCAAGAGAGATATTGACAAGCTGGAATGTGTCCAGAGGAGGGCGACTAAAATGATCAAGGGTCTGGAGAACAAGCCCTATGAGTAGCGGCTTAAGGAGCTGGGCATGTTTAGCCTGAAGAAGAGAAGGCTGAGAGGAGATATGATAGCCATGTATAAATACGTGAGAGGAAGCCACACGGAGGAGGGAGCAGATCAGGGGTCTGAAGAACAAGCCCTATGAGGAGCGGCTTAAGGAGCTGGGCATGTTTAGCCTGAAGAAGAGAAGGCTGAGAGGAGATATGATAGCCATGTATAAATATGTGAGAGGAAGCCACAGGGAGGAGGGAGCAGATCAGGGGTCTGAAGAACAAGCCCTATGAGGAGCAGCTTAAGGAGCTGAGCATGTTTAGCCTGAAGAGAAGGCCGAGAGGAGACATGATAACCATGTATAGATATGTGAGAGGAAGCCACAGGGAGGAGGGAGCAAGCTTGTTTTCTGCTTCCTTGGAGACTAGGACGCGAAACAATGGCTTCAAACTACAAGAGAGGAGATTCCATCTGAACATGAGGAAGAACTTCCTGACTGTGAGAGCCGTTCAGCAGTGGAACTCTCTGCACCGGAGTGTGGTGGAGGCTCCTTCTTTGGAAACTTTTAAACAGAGGCTGGATGGTCATCTGTCAGGGGTGATTTGAATGCAATATTCCTGCTTCTTGGCTGACAGGGGTTGGACTGGATGGCCCATGTGGTCTCTTCCAACTCTTTGATTCTATGATTCTATGATTCTATTGACTTGCCTGCGATGAAGTAGGAAACACCGTCTTGCTTTTTCTACATGACTTTAATATGTATGTGAATGCAAGTTGGATATTTCTTATCCAAAATCTATATAAATAAACACGTAATGTTTGTTTGTGGGATTAACATAACTCAACAACCACTGGACGAATTGCCGCCAAATTTGGCCACAAGGCACCTACTAACCCAAGGAGTGACCATCACTCAAAAAATTGATTTTGTCATTTGGGAGTTCTAGTTGCTGGGATTTATAGTTCACCTACAATCAAAGAGCATTCTGAACTCCACCAATGAGGGAATTGTACCAAACATGGCACACAGGACTCCCATGACCAACACGGACATTGATAGGCATTGACCTTGAGTTTGGGAGTTGTAGTTCACCTACATCCAGAGAGCACTGTGGACTCAAACAATGATGGATCTGGACCAAACTTGGCACGAATACTCAATATGCCCAAATATGAACAAAGATGGAGTTTAGGGGAAATAGACCTTGATATTTGGGAGTTGTATTTACTGGGATTTATAGTTCACCTACAACCAAAGAACATTCTGAACCTCACCAATGACAGATTTGGGGAAAACTTCCCACACAGAACCTCCATGACCAATAGAAAATATTTAAAGCCATCCAGTCCAACTCCCTTCCCCAGGGTAAGAAAATGTAATCAAAGCCCTCCTGACAAAGAGCCATCCAGCTATAGATATAGATAGATATATATGATTCACACACACATATGTAGTATTATAGATTTGAAGGGGACCCCTAAAGAAGGACAATTATATGTTGCGTGTTCCAGAGTAGGCAAACCAGACAATCTCCACATCAACACTGACAAAGAAACAACAAGAAATACTGTTTACCCAAAAGCATAAAGAAATTGCATAGATTAGAAACCATTACTTTATTTTCCAGATCACCAGACTGGGCCACAGCAACGTGTGGCAGGGGACGGCTAGTCTATATAAATAAAAATGTAATGTTTGTTTGTGGGATTAACATAACTCAAAAACCACTGAACGAATTGACATCAAATTTGGACGCAATACACCTATAAGGCCAACGAGTGACCATCACTCATAAAAACACTAAAAAACACAGCAGAAGGGACTTAAAAAGAAAAAAAATGTTTTCTGTTTCCTTGGAGACTAGGACGCAATGGAACAATGGCTTCAAACTACAAGAGAGGACATTCCATCTGAACACGAGGAAGAACTTCCTGACTGTGAGAGCCGTTCAGCAGTGGAACTCTCTGCTCCAGAGTGTGGTGGAGGCTCCTTCTTTGGAAGCTTTTAAACAGAGGCTGGATGGCCATCTGTCAGGGGTGATTTGAATGCAATATTCCTGCTTCTTGGCAGAATAGGGTTGGACTGGATGGCCCATGAGGTCTCTTCCAACTCTTTGATTCTATGATTCTATATACTGAAATGTGAATACTGGTGGAGTTTGTGGAAAATAGACCTTGACATTTGGGAGTTGTAGCTGCTGGGATTTATAGTTCACCATCAGTCAAAGAGTATTCCCCACCGACGATAGAATTGGGCCAAACTTCCACACAGAACCACCATGACCAACAGAAAATACTGGAAGAGCTTGGTGGGCATTGCCCTTGAGTTTTGGAGTTGTAGTTCACCTACATCCAGAGAGCACTGTGGACTCAAACAATGATGGATCCAGATCAAACTTGGCACAAATCCTCAATATGCCCAAATGTGAACACTGATGGGTTTGGGGAAATTAGACTTAGAATCATAGAATCATAGAATCAAAGAGTTGGAAGAGACCTCATGGGCCATCCTGTCCAACCCCCTGCCAAGAAGCAGGAATATTGCATTCAAATCACCCCTGACAGATGGCCATCCAGCCTCTGGTTAAAAGCTTCCAAAGGAGCCTCCACCACACTCCGGGGCAGAGAGTTCCACTGCTGAACGGCTCTCACAGTCAGGAAGTTCTTCCTCATGTTCACATGGAATCTCCTTTCTTGTAGTTTGAAGCCATTGTTCCATTGCATCCTAGTCTCCAGGGCAGCAGAAAACAAGCTTGCTCCCTCCTCCCTGTGGCTTCCTCTCACATATTTATCCATAGCCCTCATCATATCTCCTCTCAGCCTTCTCTTCTTCAGGCTAAACATGCCCAGCTCCTTAAGCCGCTCCTCATAGGGCTTGTTCTCCAGACCCTTGATCATTTTAGTCGCCCTCCTCTGGACACATTCCAGCTTGTAAATACCTAGACATTTGTGAGTTGTAATTGCTGGGATTTATAGTTCGAATGGTCTTTGGTGACCCCTCTGACACCCCCTCACGACCCCCCCCCCCCCCCCGGGGTCCTGACTGCCAGGTTGAGAAACGCTGGACTAGAGTCCTTTCTTCCACCCTGGACATTCCACAGATATATAAACCAAATTTTCCTAGTTTTCAACAGACTGCACAACCTCTGAGGATACCTGCTATATATGCAGGCGAAACGTCAGGAGAGAATGCTTCTGGAACATACAGCCCGAAAAACTTACAGCAACCCAGTATATATTTTAGTTAGGCTGTTTAATTCTCCTGGATTTGATGGCAAAGCAAGTTAACCTTGCCAGCTGTAATGAAATGTTAAGAATATTCCCTGCACATGGGCTATTTGGAAGGTATTTAAGCAAGCTTTCCCCACGCCACGTGACAATGCAGTCACACTAGGGAAAGATTTATTTTTGGGTAAATAAGTTGGGTCTTAATTAACTCATGACACCAACCCCTTAATAAGAATTTTCAAAGGTGACTCTTATTAAGGAACCCATGTATTTATTTTTTAATTGTTTCTAGATTGCTTTCAAGTCTTTTGAGGATTTTTAGTGCCTTCGTTTTTTGTAAGAAAAGAAAAAAGAGGAGGAAGCAGCTCCCTCTCTTCTGCACGTCGGGTCGTTAATAATCCCATTTTATGGCTGGGGAACTGAGGCCGACAGATACCAAATTGCCCAAGGCTCCTCAATAAAAATGTTCATGGCTGAAGAAGGTCTCGAATCACGTGAAAATGCCTATAGTGTGACTGCCTGCTGGTCTATGTGGGCCATTTCTACGACTTCCCGAACACTTAAAAAAAAATCCAGATAAAAATGTGGGATTTTTTTTTGGTTGGGAACAGAACACCTTAATTAACAGATAAAGAATGTAAACAAAATAGCAGGGCAAGAGGCTGGTTTTCCTGAGCTTCATACAAAAATGTGCAAGCCGAATTATTACGGGACCGTTTTTTGGCGGTTCCGTAATAATGCATTTTCGTTTTTCTTAGAAACGAGTCAATATTATATATACAGATCATCTTAATTGACAGATAAGAATGTAAAAAAATAGCAGGGCAAGAGGCTGGTGTTTCCTAAGCTTCATACAAAAATGTGCAAGCCGAATTATTACGGGACCGTTTTTTGGCGGTCCCGTAATAGTGCATTTTCGTTTTTCTTAGAAACGAGTCAGTGTTAGATATACAGAACACCTTAATTAACAGAGAAGAATGTAAACAATATAGAAGGGCAAGAGGCTGGTTTTCCTAAGCTTCATACAAAAATGTGCAAGTCGAATTATTACGGGACCGTTTTTTGGCAGTCCCGTAATAATGCACTTTCATTTTTCTTAGAAATGAGTCAGTGTTATATATACAGAACACCTTAATTAACAGATAAAGGATGTAAACAAAATAGAAGGACAAGAGGCTGGTTTTCCTAAGCTTCATACAAAAATGTGCAAGCCGAATTATTACGGGACCGTTTTTTGGCGGTCCCGTAATAGTGCATTTTTGTTTTTCTTAGAAACGAGTCAATATAATATATACAGAACACCTTAATTAACAGAGAAGAATGTAAACAATATAGAAGGGCAAGAGGCTGGTTTTCCTGAGCTTCGCACAAAAATGTGCAAGCCGAATTATTACGGGACCGTTTTTTGGTGGTCCCGTAATAGTGCATTTGCGTTTTTCTTAGAAACAAGTCAGTGAAAATATATACAGAACACCTTAATTAACAGATAAGAATGTAAACAAAATAGCAGGGCAAGAGGCTGGTTTTCCTAAGCTTCATACCAAAATGTGTGAGCCGAGTTATTACGGGACCGTTTTTTGGCGGTCCCGTAATAGTGCATTTTCGTTTTTCTTAGAAATGAGTCAATATTATATATACAGAACACCTTAATTAACAGAGAAGAATGTAAACAATATAGAAGGGCAAGAGGCTGGTTTTCCTGAGCTTCGTACAAAAATGTGCAAGCCGAATTATTACGGGACCGTTTTTTGGTGGTCCCGTAATAAGGCATTTTTGTTTTTCTTAGAAACGAGTCAGTGTTACGTATATAGAACACTTTAATTAACAGAGAATAATGTAAACAAAATAGCAGGGCAAGAGGCTGGTTTTCCTGAGCTCCATACAAAAATGTGCAAGTTGAATTATTACGGGACCATTTTTTGGCGGTCCCGTAATAGTGCATTTTCGTTTTTCTTAGAAACGAGTCAGTGTTATATATACAGAACACATTAATTGACAGATAAGAATGTAAAGAAAATAGCAGGGCAAGAGGCTGGTTTTCCTAAGCTTCATACAAAAGTGTGCAAGTTGAATTATTACGGGACCATTTTTTGGCGGTCCCGTAATAGTGCATATTTGTTTTTCTTAGAAACGAGTCAGTGTTATATATACAGAACACCTTAATTAACAGATAAAGAATGTAAACAAAATAGCAGGGCAAGAGGCTGGTTTTCCTGAGCTTCATACAAAAATGTGCAAGCCGAATTATTACGGGACCGTTTTTTGGCGTTCCCGTAATAAGGCATTTTTGTTTTTCTTAGAAACGAGTGAGTGTTATATATACAGAACACCTTAATTAACAGATAAGAATGTAAACAAAATAGTAGGGCAAGAGGCTGGTTTTCCTGAGCTTCATACAAAAATGTGCAAGCCGAATTATTACGGGACCGTTTTTTGGCGGTCCCGTAATAGTGCATTTGCGTTTTTCTTAGAAACGAGTCAGTGTTATATATACAGAACACCTTAATTAACAGATAAGAATGTAAACAAAATAGAAGGGCAAGAGGCTGGTTTTCCTAAGCTTCATACAAAAATGTGCAAGCCGAATTATTACGGGACCGTTTTTTGGCGGTCCCGTAATAGTGCATTTGCTTTTCTTAGAAACGAGTCAATATTATATATACAGAACACCTTAATTAACAGATAAGAATGTAAACAAAATAGCAGGGCAAGAGGCTGGTTTTCCTAAGCTTCATACAAAAAAGTGCAAGCCGAAATATTACGAGACCGTTTTTTGGCGGTCCCGTAATAATGCATTTTCGTTTTTCTTAGAAACGAGTCAGTGTTACGTATATAGAACACTTTAATTAACAGAGAATAATGGAAACAAAATAGCAGGGCAAGAGGCTGGTTTTCCTGAGCTTCATACAAAAATGTGCAAGCCGAATTATTACGGGACTATTTTTTGGCAGTCCCGTAATAGTGCATTTGCTTTTTTCTTAGAAATGAGAATCAATGCTCTCTCTCTCTCTCTCTCTCTCTCTATATATATATATATACTAGCTGTTGCTGTGGCCAACTTTCCCTCTTTCTCTCCTTCTTTCCCTCCTTCCTTCACTCCCTCTTTCCTTCCTTCCCATCTTTCCTTCTCTTCTTCCTTCCTTCTCTATCTCTTTCCTTCTTTCCCCCCTTTTCTTTCTCTTCTGCTGTCTCTCTTTTCTTCCTTCTCTTTCCTTCCCTCCCTCTTTCTCTACATCTTCCCCCTTTCCTTTGCTCCCTCTTTCCTTCCTTCTTTCCCCTTTTCTTTCCTTCTCTCCTTCCTTCCCCGTTTTTCTTTCCCTCCCTCTTTCTCTCTTCCTTCTCTATCTCTTTCCTTCCTTCTCTCTTTTGCTTCCATGCTTCCTTCTCCCTTTCCTTCCCTTTTTTCTTTCCTTCTCTCCTCCCTTCCCCGTTTTTCTTTCCCTCCCTCTTTCTCTCTTCCTTCTCTACCTCTTTCCTTCCTTCTCTCTTTGCTTCCATGCTTCCTTCTCCCTTTCCTTCATTCTTTCCCTTTCTTCTTTCCTTCTCTCCTTCCTTCCCCATTTTTCTTTCCCTCCCTCTTTCTCACTTCCCTCTCTACCTCTTTCCTTCCTTCTCTCTTTGCTTCCATGCTTCCTTCTCCCTTTCCTTCCTTCTTCCCCTTTTTTTCTTCTTTCCTCCCTTCCCTGTTTTTCTTTCTCTCCCTCTTTCTCTCTTCCTTCTCTACCTCTTTCCTTCCTTCTCTCTTTGCTTCCATGCTTCCTTCTCCCTTTCCTTCCTTCTTTCCCTTTTTTCTTTTCTTCTCTTCTTCCTTCCCCGTTTTTCTTTCCCTCCCTCTTTCTCTCTTCTTTCTCTACCTCTTTCCTTCCTTCTCTCTTTGCTTCCATGCTTCCTTCTCCCTTTCCTTCCCTTTTTTCTTTCCTTCTCTCCTCCCTTCCCCGTTTTTCTTTCCCTCCCTCTTTCTCTCTTCCTTCTCTACCTCTTTCCTTCCTTCTCTCTTTGCTTCCATGCTTCCTTCTCCCTTTCCTTCCTTCCTTCCTTCTTTCCCTCCCTTTCTTTTCTTTCTTTCTTTCTTTCTTTTTCTCCCCTTCCCTCCCTCTTTCTTCCTTTTTTCTGCATTGTCATTTAACTTTTCGTCATTTAGGTTTTTGGGGCTTTTTAAGTCCCTTCTGCTGTGTTTTTCAGTGTTTTTATGAGTGAAGGACATACATTGGGTTGTTAGGTGTATGTTGTCTAAATTTGGTGTCAATTCCCCCAGTGGTTTTTGAGTTCTGTGAACACCACAAACGAACATGACATTGTATTGTCGAAGGCTTTCATGGCCGGAATCACTGGGCTGTTGTAGGTTTTTCTGAGCTATATGGCCATGTTCTGGAGGCAATTTTTCTCCTGACGTTTCGCCTGCATCTATGGCAAGCATCCTCAGAGGTAGTGAGGTCTGTTGGAAGTAGGAAAAATGGGTTTATATATCTGTGGAATGACCAGGGTGAGACAAAGGACTTTTGTCTGCTGGGGCTAGCTGTGAATGTTTCAGCTGATCACCTTGATTAGCATTCAATGGCTTGGAAGTGCCTGGGGGGAATCTTTTGTTGAGAGTGATTTTATGTGCTTGTTTGTTTCCCCTTTGTTGTTTTGCTGTTGTAATTTTTGAGTTTTTTAATACTAGTAGCCAGATTTTGTTCATTTTCATGGCTTCTTCCTTTCTGTTGAAATTGTCCACATGCTTTTGGATTTCAGTGGCTTCTCTGTGTAGTCTGACATGGTGGTTGTGAGAGTGGTCCAGCACTTCTGTGTTCTCAAATAATATGCTGTGTCCAGGTTGGTCCATCAGGTGCTCTGCTATGGCTGACTTCTCTGGTTGGAGTAGTTTGCAGTGCCTTTCTTGTTCCTTGATGCAGTGCCTTCATGTTCCTAGCCCGAAAAAAACTACAACAACCCATTCACACCTAGCTCCAACAGACAAGAGTCCTTTGTCCCACCCTGGTCATTCCACAGATATATAAACCCATTTTCCTACTTCCAACAGACCTTACTACCTCTGAGGATGCTTGCCATAGATGCAGGCGAAACGTCAGGAGAAAAAAAAACTACAACAACCCATTCACACCTAGCTCCAACAGACAAGAGTCCTTTGTCCCACCCTGGTCATTCCACAGATATATAAACCCATTTTTCCTACTTCCAACAGACCTCACTACCTCTGAGGATGCTTGCCATAGATGCAGGCGAAACGTCAGGAGAAAAAAAAAACTACAACAACCCATTCACACCTAGCTCCAACAGACAAGAGTCCTTTGTCCCACCCTGGTCATTCCACAGATATATAAACCCATTTTTCCTACTTCCAACAGACCTTACTACCTCTGAGGATGCTTGCCATAGATGCAGGCGAAATGTCAGGAGAAAAATTGCCTCCAGAACATGGCCATATAGCCCGGAAAAAACCTACAACAACCCAGAACATGACGTTTTTATTTATATAGATATATACACACATACACACATACACTGCCTTGTATAATTTGAAATCCAAGCCTGTTCTCTGCTCTGCCATGCGCTCCTACCAAGCTGTGCGGAAACCGAGCGCGCAAGGAGGGGAAAAACGGGTTGATGGACGGTCGGCTGCGATAAATGTTTTACATACGGCGTGCCCGGAGGGAGAAGTTGCCTTCCGTGTCTTATTTGCTTAAGTACACCTCTCTAATATTTTTGTATGAATAGGGACTTTCCCCTATCAGATAATTCATCCTTAACTAATTTTCACCGTCGTTAAAGAAATGGGGTTAATAATATAAAAAGGGCCCAAAGCTTTTGAAGGGGGGGGGGGGCGACGACGACGACGATATTTAAAAGCATAAACTCTCAAGGCAAGAGTGCCTTTGTCATATCGGTGAGGAACAGCGTTGAGCATAATGTTAGAGAAGAATAAATAATAATGCTCAAGTTCCATTAGTGACGAAGGGGGGAGAAAAATCCCTGGTTGTATACATTTAATTTTAAATTAATCTTTACTGCATTGCTGGTAATGCATTCCCCTTTGTAAAGATCCGCCCTCGTCCTCTATTCATTCGATCATCCCAGGCAAAAAGTCTTACAAAGGAATTACATCGGTGGGTGGGGATTTTGGTTGTCCTACAGCAAAGGGTAGGGGAGATAAATGGAAATAAACATGCAGATAAACATATAGGTAAATGAAAATAAACACACAAAAATCCAGCATTTTATTTCCACAGATGCTCAAAATGTGGAACTCCGTATAGGTTGAATATTCTGTATTAGAAATACTTGGGCCCAGAAGCATTTTGTATTCTGGTTTTTCCTCCCCAGATTTTGGGATGCTTGTATTTGCATGTTGTTGTTCATTCGTTCAGTCGTCTCCGACTCTTCGTGACCTCATGGACCAGCCCACGCCAGAGCTCCCTGTCGGCCGTCACCACCCCCAGCTCCTTCAAGGTCAGTCCAGTCACTTCAAGGATGCCATCCATCCATCTTGCCCTTGGTCGGCCCCTCTTCCTTTTGCCTTCTACTTTCCCCAGCATCATTGTCTTCTCTAGGCTTTGCTGTCTCCTCATGATGTGGCCAAAGTATGGATTTAATCTCTTGTAGATAGGCTTCAAAGTCTAAACTTGACATTCGTTCATGTTTCATAAACACCTTATACACAAAAGCTGGAGATAACTTTATACATTATTTTAAATAGTTTTGTGCATGAAACAAAATAGTTGTACACGGAACCATCCGAAAGCAAAGCTTTTTTAAAAATTGTGTCGGAAACAAGTTGCTTCTGGTGTGAGTGAATTGTCCGTCTACAGCAGTGTTTCTCAACCTTCCTAATGTTGTGACCCCTTAATACAGTTCCTCATGTTGTGGTGACCCCCAACCATAACATTGTTTTCGTTGCTACTTCACAACTGTAATTTTGCTCCTAGAATCATAGAATCAAAGAGTTGGAAGAGACCTCCTGGGCCATCCAGTCCAACCCCCTGCCAAGAAGCAGGAATATTGCATTCAAATCACCCCTGACAGATGGCCATCCAGCCTCTGCTTAAAAGCTTCCAAAGAAGGAGCCTCCACCATCCTCCAGGGCAGAGAGTTCCACTGCTGAACGGCTCTCACAGTCAGGAAGTTCTTCCTAATGTTCAGATGGAATCTCCTCTCTTGTAGTTTGAAGCCATTGTTCCGCGTCCTAGCTTCCAAGGAAGCAGAAAACAAGCTTGCTCCCTCCTCCCTGTGGCTTCCTCTCACATATTTTTACATGGCTATCATATCTCCTCTCAGCCTTCTCTTCTTCAGGCTAAACATGCCCAGTTCCCTAAGCCGCTCCTCATAGGGCTTGTTCTCCAGACCCTTGATCATTTTAGTCGCCCTCCTCTGGACACATTCCAGCTTGTCAATATCTCTCTTGAATTGTGGTGCCCAGAACTGGACACAATATTCCAGGTGTGGTCTAACCAAAGCAGAATAGAGGGGTAGCATTACTTTCCTGGACCTAGACACTATGCTCCTATTGATGCAGGCCAAAATCCCATTGGCTTTTTTTGCTGCCACATCACATTGTTGGCTCATGTTTAACTTGTTGTCCACGAGGACTCCAAGATCTTTTTCACATGTACTGCTCTCGAGCCAGGCGTCCCCCATTCTGTATCTTTGCATTTCATTTTTTCTGCCAAAGTGGAGTATCTTGCATTTGTCACTGTTGAACATCATTTTGTTAGTTTTGGCCCATCTCTCTAATCTGTCAAGATCGTTTTGAATTCTTCTCCTGTCCTCTGAAGCATTGGCTATCCCTCCTGCTATGAATCATAATGTAAATATCTGATATAAAGGATGTATTTTCATTCACTAGACCAAATTTGGCATAAATATCCAATACGTCCAAATTGGAATACTGGTGGGGTCGGGGGAGATTGATTTTGTCATTTGGGAATAGTAGTTGCTGGGATTTATAGTTCACCTACAAGCAGAGAGCACTCTGAACTTCACCAACAATGGAATTGAACCAAACTTGGCACACCAAACTCCCATGATCAACAGAAAATGCTGGAAGGGTGTGGTGGGCATTGACTTTGGGTTTGGGAGTTGTAGTTCACCTACATTCAGAGAGCACTGTGGACTCAAACAATGATGAATCTGGACCAAACTTGGCACGAATACTCAGTATGCCCAAATGTGAACACTGGTGGAGTTTGGGGGAAATAGACCTTGACATTTGTGAGTCGTATTTCCTGGGATTTATAGTTCACCTATAATCAAAGAGCATTCTGAACCCCACCAACAATAGAATTGGACCTCATAGAACCCCCATGACCTACAGAAAATACTGTGTTTCTAATGGTCTTTGGCGACCCCTCTGACACCCCCTCGTGACCCCCCCAGGGGTCCTGACCCCCAGGTTGAGAACCACTGGTCTACAGAGACGTTGCCCAGGAGATGCCCAGATGTGTTACCGTCTCTCATGTCCCCACAAGCTAGAGCTGACAGAAGGGAGCTCACCCCATCACGCGGATTCGAACCTGCAACCTTTACGTCAACAAATTTTGTACATGAAGTAAAATTGTTGTGCACAGAACCATCCGAAAGCAAAGCTTTTAAAAAGCAATCGTGTCAGAAGCGGAGAAAATACTGCGAGTCGCTTCTAGTGTGAGTGAATTGTCCATCTACAGTGACGTTGCCCAGGAGATGCCCAGATGTGTTACCATCCTGCTGGGAGGCCTCCTTCCTGTCCCCACAAGCTAGAGCTGACAGATGGGAGCTCACCCCATCTCGCGGATTCGAACCTGCAACCTTTACGTCAACAAATTTTGTGCACGAAGTAAAATTGTTGTGCACAGAACCATCCAAAAGCAAAGCTTTTTTAAAAAATCGTGTCAGAAGCGACTTGAGAACATACTGCAAGTTGTTTCTGGTGTGAGAGAATTGGCCATCTACAGAGACATTGCCCAAGGGGCTCCCAGATGTGATGCCATCCTGCTGGTCTTACAGTTGACCCACTTTTTCCGTGATTTTGTTGAACGCGGTTTTGTTTATACGCAAAGAGTTTTGCATATCATAGAATCGTGCAGGATGGGCTAGTGATGCCTTGAGAAGTGTCATTGTGGGAGTTCTGTATGCCATATTTGGTTCAGTTCCATCATTGGTGGAGTTCAGAATGCTCTTTGATTGTAGGTGAACTATACATCCCAGTAACTACAACTCACATATGTCAAGGTCTATTTTCCCCAATTTATTTATTATTTATTTATTTAAAACACTTATATTCCGCTCTTCTCACCCCAAAGGGAACTCAGAGCGGAGCACAACATATACATGGCAAACATTTCCCAACTCTTCCCCCCAAGAGCACCTCAAGAGCGCCCCTGGGCAAAGTCAACTATACTGCAAATGCTTACTTTGCGTAATGGGTTGAGCCGCCCTTGGGTGCAGTATACATAGGAATTCATTCATGGTTTTTTGAAATTATAATCCGGCCCTCCAACAGTTTGAGGCACTGTGACCTGGCCCTCTGTTTAAAAAGTTTGAGGACCCCTGATCTAAGGCATACTTGGAGTAGACATGGAAGAGAACCTTCTCAGGGGCTCCTCAGTCATGGCGGCAAAGCTAAACAGGATCAGCCCTGGTGAATACTTGGGTGGGAGTTTTCCAAGGAATTCCAGGTGCTGTGGGCTCTATTTCAGCAGAAGGAATTGGCAAAACCATCTTGGGAGCATTCCTTGCAAAAAAACAAAACAAAACCCTATGAAATTCATGCAATCACTTTAAATAGATAGGCAACTTTAAGGTACAAACATACAATTATCTCAGTAGGTATCAGATCCCATCTGATCTTGGAAGCTTGAGTAGGTCAGCTCTGACTAGTACTTAAAGGGAAACTGTAAATGACTACTAGATGCTGTTGGCCAGTGGTTCTCAACCTGGGGTCCCCAGATGTTTTTGGCCTACAACTCCCAGAAATGCCAGCCAATTTACCAGCTGTTAGGATTTCTGGGAGTTGGAGGCCAAAAACATCTGGGGACCCCAGGTTGAGAACCTCTGCTGTAGGCTATATTTCAGAATGAAGAACTATCAAAACCACCTGAGTATTCCTTGCCTAAGAAAACCTGTGAAATTCATGGGGCTGCCATAGGTTGACAGGAAACATGAAGGCATAAACACACACACACACTGTTCTTTTTAACTGGCTGCAAGTCACCCTGAACCCGATACAGGTAGAAGGACTTGATTTAAACCAATCAATTAATTAAATAAATTAAGTTAAAAATTAAGGAGAGCAATATTACTAGTTGTACAAATAGGCCGTGTTTAAAACTTTCGAAACACAAATATTCGACCAGATGTTTTCTGACTTATCTCCCTCTACGTCCCACCCCGGAATTTGAGATCATCTGGGGAGGCCCTGCTCTCGACCCCACCGCTATCACAAGTGAGGCTGGTGGGGACGAGGAGCAGGGCCTTCTCAGTGGTGGCCCCTCACCTGTGGAACTCACTCCCAGGGGAAATCAGGGCATCAACATCCCTCCTCTCCTTCAGGAGGAAGGTAAAGACATGGTTGAGGGGCCAGGCTATCACAAGTGAGGCTGGTGGGGATGAGGAGCAGGGCCTTCTCAGTGGTGGCCCCTCACCTGTGGAACTCACTCCCGGGGGAAATCAGGGCATCAATATCCCTCCTCGCCTTCAGGAGGAAGGTAAAGACGTGGTTGTGGGGCCAGGCTATCACAAGTGAGGCTGGTGGGGATGAGGAGCAGGGCCTTCTCAGTGGTGGCCCCTCACCTGTGGAACTCACTCCCGGGGGAAATCAGGGCATCAACATCCCTCCTCACCTTCAGGAGGAAGGTAAAGACGTGGTTGTGGGACCAGGTCTTTGGGCAACCTGACAATTAGATAAGGAAACCAGATGGATAGGACTAAAAGGACTGACAATTGTGGAATTGGAATTTAAACTATGAGATTGTGAAACGCTGACCGTGAATGAAGTTTGTATTGATTTTATTGCTTTTATTGGTTATTGGTTTTATGGTTGTCTTTGCCTATAATAATTACTAGGCTTGGGCGATCAAGAAAAAAATTGGTTCTAAACTCGTTTCGTTTCTAGGGTGCGCTAGCATTTCGAAATTCTGAGGACTTCCAAAATTTAAGATTTCAAAATTTCCAAAATTTCATAACTTACGAATCGATTCGTTAATTGCGGATGCGATTGCGCAATATGCTATAAAAACCCTCCAAAAACAAACAACAACTATATTATATTGTAATATTATTATTATATTATTATATTATATTGTTCTATATTGTATTAAAATATTATTATATTATATTGTTGTATATTATATTATTATATATTATATTATATTATTATTATATTATTATATTATATTGTTCTATATTATATTATAATATTATTATATTATATTATTGTATATTATATTATTATATATTATATTATATTATTATTATATTATTATATTATATTGTTCTATATTATATTATAATATTATTATATTATATTATTGTATATTATATTATATTATTATTATATTATTATATTATATTGTTCTATATTATATTATAATATTATGTTATAATATATTATATATATTATATTATATTATATTATGCAATTATAATAAAATAATAATATAGTAATATAATATATAATAATATAATGCAATATACAATACAATGCACCAGACATATGAAAATAATTACGAAATAATTACGAAAATTGGAAAAAATTGTTTCGATTCTTAATTACTCCTCACACTATTCCTGCATGGCTCGATATTGGATCATAAGCTAATTTAAATACGAATCAATAACAAATTACGAAATTAACGAACTGGATCGCCCAAGCCTAATAATTACTGGTTTCTGTTAATTGTTATTGTTAGAATTGCTGTTCTGTTAACTGATGTTCTTGTCTTTTGCTTTTATGTGATGCGGGCATCGAATTGTGCCTTGCTTTTGTAAGCCGCCCTGAGTCCCCCCCGGGGTGAGAAGGACGGGGTAGAAGCAACCAAAATAAATACATAAATTATTGAAGCTGAAGGTGCCCCATCTCACCACCGTTGATGTGAACTTGGACCATGTGGCCATGTGGTTTCTAACTCATGCTCAGCCTTAATGTTGTTCCATTGCTTAAACATTGCTCATATATTTTTCAGGCATGGTTGTCAAATCCATCTTGAGATGGGAAGCTGCCATTTTTTGCATGCATATTTCTATAATCTCTTTTTTATATATATAAAAAAGGAATAAATCAGAAGGACAGTCTGGACAGCAGTCGTGGGGATCTTTAAAGCCCCGTTAGGACAGTTCTACCCCGTTTTTCTTTCTTTTCGAAAAATTCTGCAGTAATGCTTTCTTCCCCGAATTGGGGGGCATGCACATTTTGTTGGGGTTCAGCCTGAGTTTGAACTTGAACCTGATTCTCTGTTTGTTCCTCCTGATGCTAATGAAAGTATATTTACTGATGCTAGTGGAAATGTACCTTTGGATGCCAATGCTCCTGAAATTAGTGAGGAAGAAACTGCTGTAGGTTTGGAAAATGCCAATGTTCCTGAAATTAGTGAGGAAGGAAGTTCTGTAGATTTGGAAAATGAAAGTACCAGTGTTCATGAGAATGTTTCAGAGAGAGACCTTGAACTTTCCCTCCCTTCTGCACCTGTTAACTGTAATGACAACAGAAGGGGCCAAATTTGGGAAGACAGAAGTAAAACACTCAGTTTGCGTCGATCCTCCCGAATTCAAGAATTAAAAACATTGGCTTCAAAACAGAAGGGCGGTTCACGGAACCAATTCTTGAGTTTTAATTGCAATACGCCAGGCTGATTGCCTCGGTTCAGGCATCGTTTCAGAATTGATGAAGACCTTGGCAGTTCTCCCGGTTCCCTGGTCATAGTTTGGGAAGATTTCTAGGATATCAAGTACGGTTAGTGGATTGCTAACAGATTCCAGTATTTTCCCAGTGAGGCTTTTGGTTTTGCTTTGTCCATTTAAATTCATGTTTGCTGATTTTGCTGTGGCTTTTGACTTGCATTTTTCCTTTATTTTGTAACCATTTTTCTGCAATAAAAAAGGATTGTTTTTTCACAGCCGAGTGTGGTGGATAGTTATCTTAGGGCCTCGTTCCCTGCTCTGGATTGCAACACATTTGTGGGTGTCCCGAAGTAATTGCCGAATTGGTATCATCCCACTTCTATTTATATAATGCAAAATGGCCTTTATTTTGCATCTCTCGAGGAGCGATGCGGGTCAGGACATAACCGCTCCTCCGTATTCCACGGGGTGCATTGTTAACGTGCGGGGTCCGCCGATGGTGATTTAAGATGGCAAATAATTAATGAAGTGCACATCCTACGGGGACGGCGCAGTTCAAGTGGCAAATCTGTTTTCTGGCCAAACAATAGACCCCCTTCAGAAAGGAGCGGACCATCTCTATGGTAATTTGGAGCCGAGAGCGGCCTATTGATTCGGTGGAAGAAGACATTATACAGTGTCAGTTGGGGTTGTCACAATTTCATTTGTCACCTGACCCGAACTTAACCTTCTCAAAACCTTTTCTCCCGTGTACATAAGCCCACCAGCCGGGCGCGTTTTTGCTGCGATGACAGTTGCGTACAGTAAAGAATCACAGCTTGGCTTGTTGTCGTTGTCGTGTGTGTGTATATATTATATATGCATATTTTTATTATTATTATAATGATCACCCAACCATTCCAAACACAAAACCCAATTCCTCTTTTCCTTCCTTTATATGCTATGTAAATCAGTTTTTTTAAATAAAATTTTTCCTTTGTTTGAGAGGCTGTTGGGAGACATCTCTCAAGTTTTATGTTCATTTGCCGGTCAAGATAGTTTCATTTTAATGTTTAATTGGAGGAGGCTTTTGAGCCGCACAATAGTTTCATTCATTCCCACTTAAGAAGACATTGTTCTACATGCCGGATTAGCGTTAACCGTATTCTCGCACTTTGTTCTTCTAATAAGGTTTTCAGTTCTGCTAGGTGGTCAGGTTTCCCCACTCCTTTTTGTGTGTGCATTCAAGAATAAATGACAACAAACTCACTATTTCCCGATCTGTGTTCGTTGCCCGAAAATGTGCATTTTCAGAAGACCCCCATCCTTAATTTGTAGCTTTTCAAATTCTTTTTTTTAATTTTATTTAAGTAAACATACATTTGCAAGTGTTTGTTGCATACAGTGCAATACTCTCCATCTATTAATGTTCCATAATCCTTTATCTCATAATATATTTCTAATAAGGAGTCACAGTCTACTATCTAAATATTACATAAAAAGATATCACAGATTCTTACTTTGCATCCACTTCTTCCTTGTCTACAGTCTTATAGGATCCTCTATATACATTTTTAATTTAGCTTTACATTAAGGTGATAGAATCATAGAATCATAGAATCAAAGAGTTGGAAGAGACCTCCTGGGCCATCCAGTCCAACCCCATTCTGCCAAGAAGCAGGAATATGGCATTCAAATCACCCCTGACAAATGGCCATCCAGCCTCTGCTTAAAAGCTTCCAAAGAAGGAGCCTCCACCACACTCCGGGGCAGAGAGTTCCACTGCTGAACGGCTCTCACAGTCAGGAAGTTCTTCCTAATGTTCAGATGGAATCTCCTCTCTTGTAGTTTGAAGCCATTGTTCCGCGTCCTAGTCTCGGTGTTGAATCATTGGTTGCCATTCATTAACGAAGTTGTCTAGTATTTCTCCTCTTAATAATACAGTTATTTTGTCCATTATCAACATATCTATAATAAATTTTCCCATTCTTCTAAGGGAGGTATATCTGGAGTTTTCCAATATCTAGCATATACTATTCGAGCTGCCACTGTTGTGTAAAACAAAATTTTTCCAAATTTTCTTTCTAATTCTTCCTCGGGCATATTCAAAAGGTACATTTGAGGTGTCATTTTGAAATTTGTGTTTAACATTTTTTCAAGATATATGTGGATCTGTTTCCAGTATTCCAAATTCTAGAGCCGTTCAGCAGTGGAACTCTCTGCCCCGGAGTGTGGTGGAGGCTCCTTCTTTGGAAGCTTTTAAGCAGAGGCTGGATGGCCATCTGTCAGGGGTGATTTGAATGCAATATTCCTGCTTCTTGGCAGGGGGTTGGACTGGATGGCCCATGAGGTCTCTTCCAACTCTTTGATTCTATGATTCTATGATTCTATGATTCTAAAACAGCATGTAAGAGCTCAGTTTCACGACTGTTTAGCTTTAAATTGATTTCTTACACACTGTCCTTTGTGCTCATAAAACGTTTTGGTTATTTTCAAAAATCACAGGTTAAACAGAAATCGCATGGATACCTTAACTGTTTCTGCATATTGGCATTAAAGCAGTTTAAAAATTAGGAAATAATGTATTGTCGAAGGCTTTCATGGCCGGAATCACTGGGTTGTTGTAGGTTTTTTTCGGACTATATGGCCATGATCTAGAGGCATTCTCTCCTGACGTTTCGCCTGCATCTATGGCAAGCATCCTCAGAGGTAGCGAGAAAAGAGGAAACCATGAAAATGAAGGAGAGGAAATCAAGGAAAGTGTTGAGTTTGGAAGGCTTGAACAGGGCAGTTGATCACTGAGGTTCTTGGAGATTTCACAATAAATCAAAGCTGAGTTAACAACAAATACGAATAACATGGTTAAAGAATGTGGAAGATGCAGATTTCAATGCAACTCAGCTACTATATTCATGGGAAGACTTAAGACAATGACTTTCTTTCTCTCTCTCTCTCTGATCTACTTTGCTGTTAGTAACCATCATGTTGGCTATAAATGAGATAATCCAAAACAACACCTCCAAGACATTTAGGGGTGATCAACAGCTCTGCACAGATCTTCGAAACTGGACACAACATATTATTTGAGAAAACAGAAATGTTGGACCGCTCCAACAACCACCATGTCAGACTACACAGAGAAGCCATTGAAATCCACAAGCATGTGGACAATTTCAACAGAAAGGAGGAAACCATGAAAATGAACAAGATTTGGCTACCAGTACTAAAAAACTCTAAAATTACAACAGCACAACAACAGAGAGGAAACAAACAAGGACATCTAATCACCTCTCAACAAAAGTTTGCTCCAGGCACTGCCAGGCAATCAAATGCTAATCAAGGTGATCAGTTGAAACATTCACACCACGCTCCAGCAGACAAGAGTCCTTTGTCTCACCCTGTTCATTCCACAGATATATAAACCCCTTTTTCCTAGTTCCAACAGACCTCACTACCTCTGAGGATGCTTACCATAGATGCAGGTGAAACGTCAGGAGAAAATGCCTTTAGAACATGGCCATATACCCCGAAAAAACCTACAACAACCTCGGAAATAATGATTGCGTATTGAAATCTGTATGTCTCTGTTTTCTTCTGGTTGCAAGGGATAATTTTATGTTTTCGAATATAATAGTGTTTTTGGGGATCTGCTTTTTGTTCGGTTAGGATAAGAGCGTAAGTCATTTACTTTCGTTATTATAAACCATGCATTGTGTTTTGCATATGCAATACAAAAGCAATCACTCAAGCACTAAAACTTTACCAGCACTTTGTAGAGTTACCGATTCTAAATGCTTTGTCTTACGGTTTTGCAACGCTTGAGGAGTATTTGGTGTTTGGTGGATGCTGGAAAAAGACAACTTCTCATTAAATGGCATCCCAAAACCGAAATATTTGCTTTAATTTCATTTTGAACTGTTAGGTTCTACAAAAACCTTTGGCGTTCGTGTCTAAAACATTGCTGGAGAGGCCATGAACATATAGGTCATACATCCAAAGCAAAACAACCTTTGCTTCTTGTGGAATTAAGGAAAGATTAGAAAATTCTCCCCAGAAGAACAGACTTTTACATTTTTATGATAAAAAAGGATTCGAAAAATGCGCTTTCCTCCTTCTTGCTTAATTTTTAGCCTTCATTCTTGGCAAAAGCAAAAGAAGACTCGAATTTAGCGTCGAAACGAAGCTGCGCATTTGAAACAAAAGCGGGGATTCGCGGGGGCAGCTGAGAAGCAAAATTGATTCTCCTATCTGTTCACACCCACAACTGAAGTCGTCTCTGAGCAGCAGCATTAATATTTTTTTTGCTGAAGCGAAGGGAATCTTAAATATTCCGGGGCGGAGGAAGGGGATGGAGGAGAAAACGGCTTCTCCAAAGTTAAACCAGAACTGTAGAAATTATAAGGTAAATTTGGTTTTAAGGCTCTGCCGCTGGAGTTTGCTCGGGTTGGGGAAGCGAAAGGTTGGCTCTCATTGTGGGTTTGCATTTATATTGCATCCCGCTCCCCGACATCCGGTTTTCGAGTTTAATGTGGCGAGCTGACTTCCAGTTTAGTCGAGGGGGATGAAATGTATTTACTCCCCTTCTCCATCCATTCCTTGAAATATAAACTTGGGAACGCTTCGGGCATTATGATTTCTTAGGCTTTCCATTTGGGCCTCGGGGGAGTATTTTTGACCGTTCTCTAGGTTGTGAGCCATCCTTAAGAGTTGCTTTGCGGTGTGTTTGTCACCGGTGAACCTGGTGGGTTATGGCTTCTCCCCTGATGTTCCCCCTCCCCAAAATCCTCCCTCTGCTATTGCCAGACAAATGAATGGATCAGATTTTCCACCTGCCCAAGTTCCTCTCTGCTTCCACACAGTAGTTTGCAAGCCAACAGAATCCATACGTTAAGCGGAGAGCTTGATTCGCGTCAAACATCTTTGTATCTCTGACCATCATCCCATTCAGCCGCGAGCACGAAATTAAAACGGCGCTCTTGAAAAGAGTGTGCGGGATCTCCCGATTTAAGGTATATTTGGGGACGTTCCTTCCAGATTAGAGATCCTTCTAGACTATGGCTTTTGTCTGGTTTTCCGCAAGGCTCTTTCTCATTTGAAGAAAAGCAGCTCATGCTTAAGGAACGCGAGGCTTCTCTTAAGTTTTAACAAAATAGTGCCTGGGAATAAAAGACCACAGAAGGCTCTAGTATTAATTTCTCTTTTCGGAGACTATCTGCCATGACCTCTTGGCTAATTGATCTCTCCTCCCCTCTCTTTTGCGCACACACACAGATTCACTTCCACTGAAGTCGCATCGTCTCCATCCATCGTTACACTTTCTGCCTCATTTGCATTTGCTGCAAACGCAAGATACACGTTTTCGGCGGAAGGTTCTGTACTTAATTTTGGAAATGGCTAAGTAAAGAGCGAGGCGGGGGCGGAAAGGAGGCCAACGTGCTCTCTCCTTAATTTTTGAAAAAAAAATAGACGGAAGAGTCTTTGGTGACAGCTAGTCAGAGTTAGAATTAGTTCAAGGAAATGTTAATAAAGCACTGCCTAGTCTAATCCTCTTGATATCGCCAGGTATCCCCCCTGTTCATGGGTTAATTGCTTTAAAAACGGAGGCAGTATTTTGAACGGTGGGCCAATTCACCTTTTCACAGCTGTTCCCATTGAGTGACAACTAAATCCCATGTGTAAGATGAGGAAGAGCTCAATCTCCAATTGGGAGAAAATTTATGTAAACCGCAATCCCTTCAGAATATGTGGAAGTCATAGACTTTCTTGATTTACTCTGCTTTTCCCCAGAAAGCTCCATTGTTCCCTTCCCTAAGTCCCATCAACCCTTTGTAGCCGAATATCACAGCCGCGGCAGATAGCTTGAAATATATAAATGCTATCATAGCTCTGATTAATAGCACCGCTTATGAGTCAGGTCTGATAACGGGACTGCTCTCCACTCAATTTCAGATACTGCTAATGGAATCTGTCTTCTGCAATTGTAATGTGAGAAGGTCTAATTTGCTATGGAGCTTGGATCTGTCACCAGGAGGGGATTGTGAGGTCAGGAGGGAGCCGCCAGGTTTTTGCCCCGAAGCTTGTATCTCTCGCTTTGAATGGAGCAGCCCCCCGCCTGCTGTTGAGCTGATAGGCCCCTCTGTGCGGTTTATGCCACTTCGCACAATAGCCTAGGCCTTCCTAGCCCGACTTCATAATTGTGAAGCGAGCTCATATTTCCACAGCTACTCCGCTGCATAATTTCTAATAAGTGGGTGCTTCTTTTTTTTTTTAAACAAATGTCAGATTATGAAAAGTTTCCTCAATTACAAAAAAAAAAAAACTTATAAAACATTTAAATTGCTAAATCTGTTTCCTGCCGAGTCTTCTCCTTCTTCCATTTTCTTCTCTCCTCTGTACGCACTGCCCCCCCTCCCCGCACTCCACGTTCCCCCCAACTTTTCTGGCATCTTGGGTATCCTACTTAAAATTGCGCCGGTCGAAGCAATAAGTGGAATCGTTTTAAAAAGGGCTCGTTTTATATAACGTCGAGAGATATTTTGGAAATGCATGACAGAGGACGACAGATTGGGTCGGCGCGCTGCCCCGGAGAGAGTGCCACCGCCGCCACCCGCGGAGTTAGGAGCAACTTCGGGTGACATGGTTTTGATGACTTGTCAAGAGAAGGAGAAGTTTTTTGAAATGGATTTCTCTGCAAAGTGTACCAAAAAAGGGTAGTAGGTTGGTCTTGAAAAACTTAATACTTCTCAGGAGTATGTCCACCAAAGGGAGAAAAAAAACACTGTCTTCAAATTTTCATTTGTAGAATCATTATAGAATCATAGAATTGGAAGAAACCTATGGATGCTTGCCATAGATGCAGGCAAAACGTCAGGAGAGAATGCCTCTAGAACATAGCCATATAGCCTGAAAAAACCTACAAAAACCCAGGGATTCCAGCCATGAATGCCTTCGACAATATAATACCATAATTCTATATTGTGAATGGGCCCCTGGAAGTTCTTTCCCAGTTGAAAAGAATGGCACATTCTTCTGAATATGTTAATTGTTGCAATAACCCAATGGATTCTGTCATTGGGGATTAATCTGCATCTTATTTTGACTTTTATAAGAGCTAGCCAGTATATTGAAACCCTTTGTGAGGGTAGAATTCCGCATCTTGAGTAGCTTCATTAAAGTTCAGACTAAACTCCAGAATGGATTTTTTTTTCGTGTCAGAAGCAATTTGAGAAACTGCAAGTCGCTTCTGGTGTGAGAGAATTGGCCATAGAAACATAGAATCCTAGAGTTGGAAGAGACCTCATGCGCCATCCAGTCCAACCCCATTGTGCCAAGAAGCAGGAATATTGCATTCAAATCACCCCTGACAGATGGCCATCCAGCCTCTGTTTAAAAGCCTCCAAAGAAGGAGCCTCCACCACACTCCAGGGCAGAGAGTTCCACTGCTGAACGGCTCTCACAGTCAGGAAGTTCTTCCTAATGTTTAGATGGAATCTCCTTTCTTGTAGTTTGAAGCCATTGTTCTGCGTCCTAGTCTCCAGGGAAGCAGAAAACAAGCTTGCTCCCTCCTCCCTGTGACTTCCTCTCACATATTTATAGAATAGAATAGAATAGAATAGAATCAATAGAATAGAATAGAATAGAATAGAATAGAGTTGGAAGAGACCTCATGGGCCATCCAGTCCAACCCCATTCTGCCAAGAAGCAGGAATATTTCATTCAAATCACCCCTGACAGATGGCCATCCAGCCTCTGTTTAAAAGCCTCCAAAGAAGGAGCCTCCACCACACTCCAGGGCAGAGAGTTCCACTGCTGAACGGCTCTCACAGTCAGGAAGTTCTTCCTAATGTTTAGATGGAATCTCCTTTCTTGTAGTTTGAAGCCATTGTTCCGCATCCTAGTCTCCAGGCAAGGAGAAAACAAGCTTGCTCCTTCCTCCCTGTGACTTCCTCTCACATATTTATACATGGCTATCATATTTCCTATCAGCCTTCTCTTCTTCAGGCTAAACATGCTCCTTAAACCACTCCTCATAGGGCTTGTTCTCCAGACCCTTGATCATTTGAGTCACCCTCCTCTGGAATAGAGGGGTAGCATTACTTCCCTAGATCTAGACCAGCATTTCTCAAACTGGGTGGTCAGGACCCCTGGGGGGGGGGTCACGAGGGGGTGTCAGAGGGGTCTCCAAAGACCATCAAGAAACACAGTATTTTCTGTTGGTCAAGGGGGTTCTGTGTGGGAAGTTTGGCCCAATTCTATTGTTGGTGGGGTTTAGAATGCTCTTTGATTGTAAGTGAACTATAAATCCCAGCAACTACAACTCCCAAATGTCAAGGTCTGTTTTCCCCAAACTCCACCAGCGTTCACATTTCTTGTAGTTGACCAGGGGACGCCCAGACGTTTTTTGATGTTTTGCCATCCTTGTGGAAGGCTTCTCTCATGTCCCCGCATGGGAAGCTGGAGCTGACAGAGGGAGCTCATCCACGCTCTCCCCAAATTCAAACCTACGACCTGTCGGTCTTCAGTCCTGCCAGCACAAGGGTTTAACCCACAGCCACTGGGGGCTCCCGAATGGTCTCACTACTCTACTGAGAGAGAGCCACCAAATACCACTAATTCTTGAACAGTGAATTGCTTTCAGATGGTAACTACATTAACAACAACAAATACTGATTTCTGGGAATTGAAGCCCAAAACATCTGGAGACCCACAGGTTGAGAACCACTGTCGTAGTGTCTCAACCAATTCGGCATAGTTTGTGGCAACCACAATAACAAAGATTCTGGAGTATGACAACTACTTTCAAAGTAAGTACTGCACAATTAAACAGGAAATAACACTTTCAAACTAGGAACACAGTATTTTTCATATATCTATATAAATAAAAATGTAATGTTCGTTTGTGGGATTAACAGAACTCAAAAATCACTGGACGAATTGACACCAAATTTGGACACAACAACCCAATGTATGTCCTTCACTCAAAAAAATGATTTTGTCATTTGGGAGTTGTAGTTGCTGGGATTTATAGTTCACCTACAATCAAAGAACATTCTGAACCCCACCAACGATGGACTTGAACCAAACTTGGCACACAGTTCTCCCACAACCAACAGAAAATACTGGAAGGGTTTGGTGGTCCTTTGGTTTTGGAGTTGTAGTTCACCTACATCCAGAGATCACTGTGGACTCAAACAATGATGGATATGGATCAAACTTGGCACGAATCCTCACTATGCCCAAATGTGAACACTGGTGGAGTTTGGGAGAAATAGAATCTTGACATTTGGGAGTTGTAGTTGCTGGGATGTATAGTTCACCTACAATCACAGAGCATTCTGAACCCCACCAACGATAGAGTTGGGCCAAACCTCCCACACAGAACTCCCATGTGGGCCACAGCAACGCGTGGCAGGGGACGGCTAGTTGTTACATAGTGTAATAAGATTCGCAAAAGTCATACCCACAAATGTGGAGGGTTACCTATACATATAAATAGTTAAGAAGTTTCTTTGTCATGAATTAGTCAGAAATCGAAATTGAGCCTGTGGTCAAGAAATGAGGAAGACTAAGACCCAGAAGATAAGATTCTTGACTGTAGATTTTTTTATCAAATACCAAACTCAGGCTCGTCCATGTCATCGTTATCCTGATTTCTATGTATGGTTGTGAAAAGTAGATAGCGAAGAAAGCTGACAGGAAGAGAAGATTTGGAGAACCGGTCTGTACATACCATGGACTGTCAAAAATGACAAGTCATAGAATCATAGAGTTGGAAGAGACCTCATGGGCCATCCAGTCCAACCCCATTCTGCCAAGAAGCAGAAATATTGCATTCAAAGCACCCCCGACAGGTGGTCATCCAGCCTCTGTTTAAAAGCCATCAAAGAAGGAGCCTCCACCACACTCCGGGGCAGAGAGTTCCACTGCTGAACAGTTCTCACACTCAGGAAGGTCCTCCTCATGTTCAGATGGAATCTCCTCTCTTGTAATTTCAAGCCATTGTTCCATGTCCTAGTCTCCAGGGAAGCAGAAAACAAGCTTGCTCCCTCCTCCCTATGACTTCCCCTCACATATTTATACATGGCTATCATGTCTCCTCTCAGCCTTCTTTTCTTCAGGCTAATCATGCCCAGCTCTTTAAGCCACTCATCATAGGGCTTGTCTGAGGTGGAGTCTCCATTGGCCTGTAGAGCCCAGTTTAGGTGGTTCAGTTCATCTTGGAGAAGGTGGGGTTCACAGATTCTTTTTGCACGGTCAGAAGAGCTGCAAGACCGAGAACAAGCCACGAGAGTAAAGATGAAGATCCAGCCAGAGGAAAAGTGCTCTTGCCAGACATCAAGGGAACCACTGACCGCATAGGGAAGCTGATGAGGAAACACAACATACAAACCACTTACAGACCCACCAAGAAAATCCAACAAATGCTACGTTCAGCAAAGGACAAGAGGGATCCTCTCACCTCTGCAGGAGTCTACCGTGTACCATGCAGCTGTGGACAAGTCTACATAGGGACCACCAAACGCAGCATTGCCCAGACACAAATCAAGGAACATGAAAGGCACTGCAGACTACTCCAACCAGAGAAGTCAGCCATAGCAGAGCACCCGATGAACCAACCTGGACACAGCATATTATTTGAGAACACAGAAGTGCTGGACCACTCTCACAACCACCATGACAGACTACACAGAGAAGCCATTGAAATCCACAAGCATGTGGACAATTTCAACAGAAAGGAGGAAACCATGAAAATGAACAAAACCTGGCTATCAGTATTAAAAATCTCTAAAATTACAACAGCAAAACAACAGAGGGGAAACAAACGGGCACATAAAATCACTCTCAACAAAAGATTCCCCCCAGGCACTTCCAAGCCATTGAATGCTAATTGAAACATTCACACCTAGCCCCAGTCCTTTGTCTCACCCTGGTCTTTCCACAGATATATAAACCCATTTTCCTAGTTCCAACAGACCTCACTACCTCTGAGGATGCTTGCCATAGATGCAGGCGAAACGTCAGGAGAAAAATTGCCTCCAGAACATTTTTTTTGAGTGAAGGACATACATTGGGTTGTTAGGTGTCTTGTGTCCAAATTTGGTGTCAATTCGTCCAGTGGTTTTTGAGTTCTGTTAATCCCACAAAGGAACATTACATTTTTATTTATATAGATAGATGACAGTCAGTTAATGCTGGGAAAGCCAGATTCGGAAAGATGCAGTCCAAACGCAGACTCTTCTTCTACTCCTAGCCAGTAGCCTGTTTATTTATTTAGAGTATTTGTACCCCAATCTGAAGCCAGAAAGGCTCCCGGAACAGCTTCCCAACCGTTGTTTTGCCCTCAGGCATACAAATGAAATAAGACATGAAACATAAGGAAAAGGGAATGTCAGGGGTGGAGTGGATTATGGCTAGTAGACAGTGTCTGTCATTTCATCTGCTCTTTGGGTTGAGGCATGATGGAGTTGTCCTTGCCACATCTCCTCCTCCTCTAAGGCCAGAGTAATTGTGATGGAAGGAAGGTCTTCTATCTTACTCTGGGCATGATGAAGCTGTGCTGCCTCTTCTTCTCTTTCTCTGTGGCCAAGGCAGTTTCAGTTGGGATGAATGGAGGTTGAAGGTCTAGACAAGATGAAGCTTTACCTCTGTTTTCTTCTCTCTTTCCATGGCTAGGTCAATGAGATTTGGGATGGAGAGAAGGCCTGTCATCTGATTCTGGGCCTAGGTGTGGTAGTGTTGTATCTATGTATTGTTGAAGGCTTTCATGGCCGGAATCACTGGGTTGTTGTAGCTTTCTTCGGGCTATTTGGCCATGTTCTAAAGGCATTTTCTCCTGACGTTTCGCCTGCATCTATGGCAAGCATCCTCAGAGGTAGTGAGGTCTGTTGGAACTAGGAAAAAAGGGTTTATACATCTGTGGAATGACCAGGTGGGACAAAGGACTCTTGTCTGTTGGAGCTAGGTGCAAATGTTTCAACTTGGGTGTGATCTTGGACTCGTCGCTGAGCCTGGAACCCCAGGTTTCAGCGGTGACCCGGGGAGCAATCGCACAGTTAAAACTTGTGCGCCAGCTGCGCCCGTACCTTGGGAAGTCTGACTTGGCCACGGTAGTCCACGCTCTGGTTACATCCTGTGTAGACTACTGCAATGCTGTCTACGTGGGGTTGCCTTTGAAGACTGCTCGGAAGCTTCAAATGGCCCAGCGTTCGGCAGCCAGGTTGCTAACAGGAGCGGCCCTCAGGGAGCATACTACTCCTCTGTTGCACCAGCTCCACTGGCTGCCAGTTTGCTACCGGGCACAATTCAAAGTGCTGGCGTTAGCGTATAAAGCCCTAAACGGTTCTGGCCCTACTTACCTCTCCAAACGCATCTCCTCCTATGAACCGGCTAGGACACTAAGATCATCTGGGGAGGCCCTGCTCTCTGTCCCGTCTGCATCAAAGGCGCGCTTGGTGGGGACGAGAGACAGGGCCTTCTCAGTGGTGGCCCCTCGGCTGTGGAACTCCCTGCCTGCAGATATCAGATTGCCCCCCTCCCTGCTGGCGTTTCGGAGGAAAGTGAAGACCTGGCTGTTCGAACAAGCATTTGATTAAACAGTGTAATTGAACATAGGAATACGGAATAATGGATGATGAGACTGGATACTGATTTTACTGTTGAGGCGCTAAGGATTGTTATACGGATGTTTAATGATTTATGTTACAATTGTTTTTAATTGCCCTATACTTGTCTCATGATGTTTTGTATTGATGTTGTTCACCGCTTTGATGTTGTTCACCGCACAGCAACGCGTGGCAGGGGACGGCTAGTTGTTACATAGTGTAATAAGATTAGCAAAAGTCATACCAACAAATGTGGAGGGTTACCTATACATATAAATAGTTAAGAAGTTCCTGAGGGATGAGAAAAGTGGTATATAAATAAAGTAAATAAATAAATAAATAACTGACCATCTTGATTAGAATTTGATGGCCTGGCAGTGCCAGGGGGAATCTTTTGTTGAGAGGTGATTAGATGTCCTTGTTTGTTTCCTCTCTGTTGTTGTGCTGTTGTAATTTTAGAGTTTTTTAATACCAGATTTTGTTCATTTTCATGGTTTCCTCCTTTCTGTTGACATTGTCCACGTGCTTGTGGATTTCAATGGCTTCTCTGTGTAGTCTGACATGGTGGTTGTTGGAGTGGTCCAGCATTTCTGTGTTCTCAAATAATATGCTGTGTCCAGGCTGGTTCATCAGGTGCTCTGCTATGGCTGACTTCTCTGGCTGAAGTAGTCTGCAGTGCCTTTCATGTTCCTTGATTCGTGTTTGGGCAATGCTGCTGCGTTTGGTGGTCCCTACATAGACTTGTCCACAGCTGCATGGTACATGGTAGACTCCTGCAGAGGTGAGAGGATCCCTCTTGTCCTTTGCTAAACGGAGCATTTGCTGGATTTTCTTGGTGGGTCTGTAGATAGTTTGTATGTTGTGTTTCCTCATCAGTGTTGTATCTGCTTCTTATCTCCTTCTGAGACCAGGAGAGTAGACATATTTCATCCCATCACATTTTCACTCCCCTCCCCTTAAATGACAAAGGGAGAAGGGTGCGACTATTACGTGGTGAAAAAAATTCCAGGTTTTCTGATGTGAAAGCCTGGCAATTATTTTTTGTAATGTGGAAACTATTTTGGTCTTTGCCTACAACCCTTTCCTTTCCTTTCCTTTCCTTTCCTTTCCTTTCCTTTCCTTTCCTTTCCTTGAAACTGCCCATTGACGGCTGTCTTCTGGACCAGCATTAATCCCTTGACCACTGCTTTGAGTAGCATTGATCTACAACCTTGCCTGCCATGTTCTTTCTCAAAGAGTTGGACAGGATGGCAGTTTTTCAGTATTCAATTTTTGACATGATTAAAAGGAGATGGGTAAGGAATATGTTCAATGTATTGTCGAAGGATTTCATGGCCAGAATCACTGGGTTGTTGTAGGTTTTTTCAGGCTATATGGCCATGGTCTAGAGGCATTTTTTCCTGACGTTTCGCCTGCATCTATGGCAAGCATCCTCACTACCTCTGAGGATTCTTGCCATAGATGCAGGCAAAATGTCAGGAAAAAATGCCTCTAGACCATGGTCATATAGCCCGAAAAACCTACAACAACCCAAGGAATATGTTGTTGATTTTTTTAAAAAAATCAAGACTTTAAAAAAGTATATCAAGATTTTTTTTAACAAAACGTATGCAGAGTTTTCACTTGTGCAAAGTATAAAATCCTTTTGTGCAGAAAACAACTTTTTCTATAATACTTTTAACAAAATGTGGATTTTCCCCCCCATACTAAACAAATCTCTTCCTCTCCTATCACTGCTATTCCTGGTAATCTGCCAAGGATGAGAAAAATTCTATTTTTCCCATCCTTATTTCTGAAACTTCTCACTTGCAATTCTGTGTGGGAAGTTTGGCCTAATTCTGTCCTTGGTGGGGTTCAGAATGCTCTTTGATTATAGGTGAACAATAAATCACAACAACTACAACTTCTAAATGTCAAGATCTATTCCCCCCAAACCCCACCAGTGTTCACATTTGGGCATATTGAGTATTTGTACCAAGTTTGGTCCAGATCCATCATTGTTTGAGTCCACAGTGCTGTCTGGATGTAGGTGAACTACAACTCGAAAACTCAAGGGCAATGCCCACCAAACAAGTATTTTCTGGTGGTCATGGGAGTTTTGTGTGCCAAGTTTGGTTCAATGCATTGTCGAAGGCTTTCATGGCCGGAATCACTGGGTTGTTGTAGGTTTTTTTCGGGCTATATGGACATGTTCTAGAGCAGCATTTCTCAACCTTCCTAATTCTATGACCCCTTAATCCAGTTCCTCATGTTGTGGTGACCCCCCAACCATAACATTATTTTCATTGCTGCTTCATAACTGTAACTTGGCTACTGTTATGTATTGTAATGTAAATATCTGACATGCAGAATGTATTTTCATTCACCGGACCAAACAGGGCACAAATACCTGAGACGTGGGGTTGGGGGAATTGATTTTGTCACTTGGGAGTTGCAGTTGCTGGGATTTATAGTTCACCTACAATCAAAGAGCATTCTGAACTCCACTAACGATGGAATTGAACCAACCTTGGCACACATGACCTACAGAAAATGCTGGAAGGGTTTGGTGGGTATTGACCTTGAGTTTGAGAGTTACAGTTCACCAACCTCCAGAGAGCACTGTGGGCTCAAACAATGATGGACGTGGACCAAATATTTGCACAAATGTGAACACTGGTGGAATTTGGGGAAAACAGAGTTGTAGTTGCTGGGATTTATAGTTCGCCTACAATCACAGAGCATTCTTAACTGCACCATTGAGAAAATTGGGCCAAGCTTCCCACGCAGAAATCCCAACAACCAACAGAAAAATACTGTGTTTTCTGATAGTCTTTGGCAACCCTTCAGGTTGAGAAACGCTGTTCTAGAGGCAGGAGAAAATGCCTCTAAAATATGGCCATATAGCCCGAAAAAACCTACAACAACCAAGTTTGGTTCAATTCCATTGTTGGTGAAGTTCAGAATGCTCTTTGATTGTAGATGAACTATAAATCCCAGCAACTACAACTCCCAAATGACAAAATCAATCCCCCCAACCCCACCAGTATTCAAATTTGGGCATTTTGTGAATTTGTGCCAAGTTTAGTCCAGTGAATGAAAATACATCCTGCATATCAGATATTTACATTATGATTCATAACAGTAGCAAAATTAAAATAATGAACTAGCAACAAAAATAATTTTAATTATGGGGATCACCACAACACAAGGAGCTGTATTTAGTTATTTGTCGTGTCAGGGCAACCAGTCAATTATATTACATTTCTAACAGAACAAAACAAACAAACAAACAGACAAAATACAAAATTTGTGAGTTTGGTAGTTGATTAAATGTCCTTTGACCAGTATCTGGCCACTTGGAGTGCCTCTGGTGTTGCCGCAAGGAGATCCTCCATTGTGCATGTGGCAGGGCTCAGGTTGCATTGAAGCAGGTGGTCAGTGGTTTGCTCTTCTCCACACTCGCATGTCGCGGATTCCACTTTGTGGCCCCATTTCTTGAGGTTGGCTCTGCATCTCGTGGTGCCAGAGCGCAGTCTGTTCAGTGCCTTCCAAGTCGTCCAGTTTTCTGTGTGTCCAGGAGGGAGTCTCTCATTTGGTATCAGCCATTGGTTGAGGTGCTGGGTTTGAGCCTGCCACTTTTGGACTCTCGCTTGCTGAGATGTTCCAGCGAGTGTCTCTGTAGATCTTAGAAAACTATGTCTAGATTTAAGTTGTTGGCATGCTGGCTGATACCCGAACAGGGGATGAGCTGGAGATGTCTCTGCCTTGGTCCTTTCACTATTGGCTGCTACTTCCTGGCGGATGTCAGGTGGTGCAATACCGGCTAGGCAGTGTAATTTCTCCAGTGGTGTAGGGCGCAGACACCCCGTGATAATGCGGCATGTCTCATTAAGAGCCACGCCCACTGTTTTAGCATGGTGAGATGTGTTCCACACTGGGCATGCATACTCAGCAGCAGAGTAGCACAGCGCAAGGGCAGATGTCTTCACTGTATCTGGTTGTGATCCCCAGGTTGTGCCAGTCAGCTTTCGTGCATTGAAGTAACTTTTGAAGTTGAGTTTTAATCAGGCCTTCTGTGGGCTGCTCTGTTATTTATCTCGTGTATTTAATAATGCTGTTTTCCTGAGCTTTCAGTTGGATACCTCTTGGTTTTGTTGGATACCTGTTCATATGTGGCATCATTTAATTGTAATGGTGATACATGGAGAGTTCTTTCTCCCTTGCAACAATAATTTTCAAGCTTGGGTTGTTCTGTTCTAGCTATTTTTTAAAAAAGAAATCAGCCATGCAGAGGCTGAAATTGTGAGTAATATGTATAGTTAGGCTCTGACTCACCCCGGTTTGATCTCTTTCTCCTCTTCTCTCTCCAGAAAAGTAATTTTTATTAGAATAACAACATACAATACAAGAAAAATCTTCCATCCTAATCCTTTCCATTAAACATGTTAGCAATCACTGTTGATGAAAACTTTACGTAACTAAAAAAAAAGTACAAACAAAAGTGAAATGTGATGCTGAGGGATTTTCTCCGACCATAAAAAAAAAATATTGTTTGGAAATGATGAGAAGATGCTAAACCTGGATTTAGGGTATCCTTGGAAATGGATGTATGTATCTATGTGTGTGTTTCTGTTAAAAACAGAAATAATATTTCAAAAAAATACACTTTTTTGCACAGAAATTTCCTGCAGAAATATTATCATTTATGCACAGAAAAAAATAGTATTTTGTATGAATCAACTATGTACAGATTTTTTGCAGACCAAGTACTCAATTATTATGTTTTCTGTGTGGGAAACAGCATTTGGGACATTTTCCTGCATAGGGAATGCAACTTGCTATGTGGAAGAAGCTGTTGGGAATTCTGCACAAAATGCATCCTGACTTGCAACAGGCTTTTCCGATGGTGTAATGTAGTCAAAGCCATGGTCTTCCCTGTAGTAACCTACGGATGTGAGAGCTGGATCATAGGGAAGGCTGAGCGAAGGAAGAGAGATGCTTTTGAGCTGTGGTGTTGGAGGAAAGTGCTGAGAGTGCCTTGGACTGCGAGAAGATCCAACCAGTCCATATTCCAGGAAATAAAGCCCGGCTGCTCACTGGAGGGAAGGATAGTTGAGGCAAACTGAGCTGGGGATGGTGACGGCCGCCAGGGAGCTCTTGCCTGGGCTGGTCCATGAGGTCACGAAGAGTCGAAAGCGACTGAACGAACGAACAACAACAACAAAATGTAACAGGAAGAAAATGGCTCAAATTACTTGCTGCTTACTTTGAGAAGAAAATAGACTCCCAATTAACTAGCATCCTAGGGAATGAGTAGCTGTAGTTTCTGTTATATGATAAATACTGGTTTTACTATATTATCAAAATTTATTTTTAATTTTTTTATTTGAATTAATACCACTTTCATACGGTTCCGGCCCAGTGTATCTGTCCGAACAGTGTATCTCCCTCTACGTCCCACTTCGGAGTTTAAGATCTTCTGGGGAGGCCCTGCTCTCGACCCCGCCTCTATCACAAGTGAGGCTGGCGGGGACGAGGAGCAGGGCCTTCTCGGTGGTGGCCCCTCACCTGTGGAACTCACTCCCCGGCGAGATTAGATCAGCGACTTCCCTTTTTTCATTCAGAAAAAAATTGAAGACCTGGATATGGGACCAGGCTTTTGGACATTCTGGCAGCTAAAGGAAAGACCTTGATGATGGGCAGGAATTGACGGAACGGAATGGATTTATGGAACTCTGAACACTGAGCATGAGATTGTTTACTATTGTGTTATGTACTGATGATTTTAACCTGTTAACTGTTTAATAGCTTTTATGTATGTATGTATATTTGACATAGGCATCGAATTGTGCCTTTTTTGTAAGCCACCCTGAGTCCCCCCTCGGGGGTGAGAAGGTTGGGGTAGAAGTGCCTGAAATAAATAAATAAAATAAATTTTTGCTGGCTGCTTGAGAGTTCTGGTTGTTTGAGTTCCGGTTAACTGAGAGTCTACTGTACATTCTCTTTCTCTCAGTGTATAGGCATTGACACTTTGCGGTTGTATCATTAAGATGCCTGCATCCCATGAAATTCTGGGGTTTATAGTTTAGATAAACTCTAAAATTTTCTGGCAGAGAGCTCTAGGTGGCCCTTCCTAAACTGCAAATCCCATAGTAGTCCAAGTATGGAAAAGAGTGCACTGTACATGCATGTGTCTAGTTTCAGCTGTTTTTCTGGGTCACGAATCTCTGTGAGGACTGCCATAGGGAGCTGGATATGTCTAACTTGGAGAAGAGAAGGTCAAGTGCTTTGAATGCGATTTTCCTGCTGGACGCATGCATGTACAGAGCACTCTTTTCCATCCTTTTCCTGCTTCTTGGCAGAATGGGGTTGGACTGGATGGCCCACGAGGTCTCTTCCAGCTCTGTGATTCTATGATCTAGGATTCTAAGTGAGGACACGATAGCCATGTTTAAATATTTGAAAGGATGTCACATTGAGGAGGGGGAAAGCTTGTTTTCTGCTGCTCCGGAAAATAGTGGACACTATAACCTGAAGTGGTGAAAAATTGGCTCTGTGGCATTCTCATGACGCACTGAGCCATCTCATCCCAGTGCTCTCAGTGTGGTTGGTGGAAAATCTGGGAATGCTCTGGAGTTTCCTCAAAGCTCTGGGGCTGCCCCCATTTTAAGGTGGTGTGAACAGCTGGGCTGCTTCTGAATTGTAACCAGTCATACTATTCACATGGGCCAGTGCCGGTAGCACAGAGGGTTAAACCCCCGGGCGGGCAGGACTGAAGACGGACAGGTCGCAGGTTCGAATCCAGATTGAGCGTGGATGAGCTCCCTCTATCAGCTCCAGCTCCTCATGCGGGGACATGAGCGAAGCCTCCCACAAGAATGATAAAACATCAAAACATCTGGGCGTCCCCTGGGCATTGTCCTCGCAGACAACCAATTCTCTCACACCAGAAGCGACTTGCAGTTTCTCAAGTTATTGTCGAAGGCTTTCATGGCTGGAATCACTAAGTTCTTGTGCGTTTTTTCGGGCTATATGGCCATGTTCTAGAGGCATTTCTCCTAAGAAATGCCTCTAGAACATGGCAATATAGCCCGAAAAAATACACAAGAATTTAGTTTCTCAAGTTGCTCCTGACACAACAACAACAACTACAAAAAAAAACCCAACTACTACTACTTTCCTTACCTTGTGGGGAAAATGGAATGACACTTAACCTGTGTCATGGTTTCCTCTGTACATGCTCAGTGCCCAGTCTCATTCTGGCGAGAGCCATTTGACAGTGGAGTAGGCTGCTGCCTGGAAATGTTTTGGAATCTCCTTCTCTGGAGGTTTTAAGCAGGGGCTGGATGGATATCTGTTTAGAGAGCTTGAATTGTGTCTTTTGGCCTGACAGGGGGTTGGACTGGATGGCTCTAGGGTCTCTTCCAGCTCTAACATTATATCATTCTAAGTACTAAATACCCTAACCCTAACCCAACCTCACAACCTCTGAGGTTGCTTGCCACAGATGCAGGCGAAACATCAGGAGAGAATGCTTCTAGAACATGGTCATTCAGCCCGAAAAATCTACAATAACCCATTCTGAGTACTGTTGCACTACGTGTGCACTGCACAATGTATTCAGCTGTATTTCTATATCTTTCTTTTGGATGAGTTTATAAACAGAAGCTGGATGGACATCTCTTAAGAGCGCTTGGATTGTGTCATGGCAGAATGAGATTGGATTGGATGACCCTTGAGGTCTCTTCCAACTTCAGAATTCTATGGTTCTAAGTGCAATCAGATTAAATGCTGTATGCCACTGAGGATTATGCTGTACGTCTGCCTCCTTCTTTGGAGGTTTTTAAGGAGAGGCTGGATGGCCATCTGTCAGGAGTGTGTTGGTTGTGCCTTCCTGCATGGAAGAAGGCGATTGGACTGGGTGGCCCTGTGAGTCTCTTCCAACTCTACGATTTTTCTTTACTGTATTCACTTTTAAACTGTGGTGTTGGAGGAAAGTTCTGAGAGTGCCTTGGACTGCGAGAAGATCCAACCAGTCCATCCTCCAGGAAATAAAGCCCAGCTGCTCATTGGAGGGAAGGAGACTAGAGACAAAGTTGAAGTCCTTTGGCCACATCATGAGGAGACAGCAAAGCCTAGAGAAGGGAATGATGCTGGGGAAAGTGGAAGGCAAAAGGAAGAGGGGCCGACCAAGGGCAAGATGGATGGATGGCATCCTTGAAGTGACTGGACTGACCTTGAAGGAGCTGGGGGTCGTGATGGCCGACAAGGAGCTCTGGCGTGGCCTTGTCCATGAGGTCACGAAGAGTCGGAGACGACTGAACGAATGAACAACAACAACAACATTCACTTTCCTGTCTCTAAAGTATATAATAGCAGAGCCCTTCGAGTCCAAATTATGACATGTTTTTGCAGAAAAAGAAATGGTTGCATGAAAACATTATTATCTGTCATTTCTTGCAGTGGGAATAAGCCAAAAGGAAGGTGTACTTTCATGAAGGTGGGGGGATTGCCGGAGAAGGGACAATAGAGGAGGAATCTGGATAGTGTTGTGGATGTTGTTGTTGTGTTGTTTCAAATGTGAGCTTGTCGTGGAGAAGGGGGGTGGAGAGCTGACATTCCTGGAGACGAAGATCCATTTTCTTGTTATCTGTCTTTGCAGGCTTTCTGGCAGCCGTGCCGCAGGAATCTTTGCTGTGGGGATGTTTGCGTTCTCTCGCCTCACATGGCAGTGGTCCACCTCCGCCGAGGTTTTCAGCTTAAACAATCTGTGTGTCGGGCTGCTCCTGGCTCTCTCTGCCCGCTTCCAGGAGGCGGCGTCCGCCAAGGAGAGATCAAAGGTAGCCCACTCCAGGATCAAAAGACGTCTCCGCTCTCCACTTTCTCCCCCGGTTCTCCCCCCTTCCACCCCAGCCATGTCCACCCACTCCCCACTTTACATGAAGGGACGTGGAATTGGCAGACCTTCCGGTGAAAACTGTAGGAATCTTTGGTGTCTGTGGCAGAGTAGAGTGCAGCGTAGTCAGTGCTCTGTATGAGCTCATGGTAGGAATTGGGAGAGAAAATATACAGGATGTTTTACTAAGGGTCAAAAACGGTGAAAAGAACCCCTTACTTTGCAGGTGTCGTACACCAGAGCAGGAACACTTCTGACCTTAAACACCACACTAGCTTGGTAAAATCAGCAAGCAGTTTATTGAAGAATATAAGTAGGCAAAGCGGTAAAATTACACTCTCCCTGAAGTCACAGGTCCACAGTTTGGGAGTTCTCTTGGATTCATCACTTACGCTTGAGGGCTTTTGCACAACTAAGACTTGTGTGCCAGCTGCGACCATACCTTGCAAAGGTTGATTTGGCCGGGGTGGTCCATGCCTTGGTCACCTCTAGATTGGATTACTGTAATGCGCTCTACGTGGGGCTGCCCTTGAAAACAGCTCGGAAATTCCAACTGGTCCAATGGGCGGCCAGGATGTTAACTGATGCTTCTTACAGAGAGAGGTCAACTCTCCTGTTCCAGGAGCTCCATTGGCTGCCGTTCACCTTCCGATCCCAATTCAAGGTGCAGGTGCTTACCTACAAAGCCCTAAACGGTTTGGGACCTGCCTACCTGTGTAATCGCATCTCTGTCTATGAACCCATGCACTCCCTTCGTTCATCCGGAGAGGCCCTCCTTGTGATCCCGCCTGCATTGCAGGCGCGTTTGGTGGGGACGAGGGACAGGGCCTTTTCTGTGGTTGCCCCCGACTTTGGAACACACTCCCCAAAGACATCAGACTAGCACCCACGTTGGCTGTCTTTAGGAAGAGCTTGAAGACCTGGCTATTCCAATGTGCCTTTCCGGAATAGGAAAACCCCAGCACTATGTCCCAGAAGCACTTTATTAGGGTTTAAGATTTTTTGCACATTGCACTTGCCCAGAAATCCAACATGCCACCTGTCACACCCAGCACTTTTTAATCTGTACCAATCACTTGGCCCGGCCCTGGTTTTTACTGTGTTATGGTGTAATGTTGTTGTTATTGCTTTATGTTTTTTGATTTGCTTTGAATTGTATTGTTGTTGTTATGCTATTGTTGTGTTCAGGCCTTGGCCTGTGTAAGCCGCATCGAGTCCTTTGGGAGATGCTAGCGGGGTACAAATAAAGTTTAATAATAATAATAATAATAATAATAATAATAATAAAATTACTATAAGTAAAATTCCAATACATAAAATAGTCCATAAGGTTCAAGGGGAAACAAGATCTATAAGTACATGCAATCCATGAAACTAGGACATGAATCCATGAAACAAGGCAGCAGGAAAAATCCCAAATACAAATCTGGAGCTTGTCAAAAACTTGGTACATGAATCTAAGAGCACTTGAAAACAAGAACATCATGAAATTCCAACATTGACCCAACTGAGGCAACTCTTTCCTATGAATCAATATAAGGCTTTTCCAGATCCCAAAACTGAAAGGAAATCATTTCTCTTGACCTTTCCATCAGATAAAATTTTGTTATCTCTTTTCCTGTAAACAAACTGACCGTCTTTATTTAGTTAGTTAGTTTGTTACAGTATTTGTATACCGCTTTTCTCACCCTGAGGTGGACTCAAAGCAGTTTGCCTCTGAAGACTCTGTCTCTGTTTACAAAGGCTTTCCTTTCTATCTAGCTCCCATTATCTTGACTCTAATTAACTTCTTCACCTGACACATCATCTTCAGTTGTTCTGAGAAAAGCTGTGAAGGGTCTCTCCCAGGAATGTGGCCTTGTGAATCTCCCTGAGATATCTTGGGCCTTTCGTCTGAGCTTAACTCAGGCCCAAGCAAACTCTCATCCACAATGGTAACAGACCCAGGCCCACCATCAAGAACATTACCCCATTCCCATCATGAACATCAGCATTCCCATCATGAACATCAGACACAATCACAGGCTGAACAGGCTGACATACAACAGCAGGGGTGTCATACTCATTTTCATCAAGTTGCCTTCAAAAGGCCATTGAATCCATGGACAGATGGATACAGAGGGCCAACTATAAAAATTTTTACATAGTGGTCAGTACTATATAGGTTTTACCCAGTTTGGGTCCTCAGATGGTCTGGAGAACAAGCTCTATGAGGAGCGACTTAAGGAGCTGGGCATGTTTAGCCTGAAGAAGAGAAGGCTGAGAGGAGATATGATAGCCATGTATAAATATGTGAGAAGAAGCCACAGGGAGGAGGGAGCAAGCTTGTTTTCTGCTTCCCTGGAGACTAGGACGCAATGGAGCAATGGCTTCAAACTACAAGAGAGGAGATTCCATCTGAACATGGGGAAGAACTTCCTGACTGTGAGAGCTGTTCAGCAGTGGAACTCTCTGCCCCGGCGTGTGGTGGAGGCTCCTTCTTTGGAAGCTTTTAAACAGAGGCTGGATGGCCATCTGTCAGGGGTGATTTGAATGCAATATTCCTGCTTCTTGGCAGAATGGGGTTGGACTGGATGGCCCATGAGGTCTCTTCCAACTCTGATTCTATGATTCTATGAGTGACAGCTCCCATCACCTTTGATTCTCCACCATGTGGACTAGGGATAATGAGGACTGCAACAGCACTTGTGGCTTTAATGTTGGGGAAAGGTTAAAGGACATTTCAAAGCAAGACCTCATATCCACCAGCCTTGTATCTAAATCCAAATCCCGCTATTTGGACTAAACAGAACAAACTGCAGCATTTCCGACGTTCCTGTACCCCGACTCCCATCAGCTCTAGTCATGATGTCTAATGAAGAGGAATATAGGAATTGTAGTCCAGCCTCTGGGAGGCCATATAAAATGACATTGATGTTGGATTTATCCCATGGGCCTTGAGTTTGACACATGTGATTTATGTGTATAAAATTCCAAATCATAGAATCATAGAATCAAAGAGTTGGAAGAGACCTCCTGGGCCATCCAGTCCAACCCCATTCTGCCAAGAAGCAGGAATATTGCATTCAAATCACCCCCGACAGATGGCCATCCAGTCTCTGTTTAAAAGCTTCCAAAGAAGGAGCCTCCACCACACTCCAGGGCAGAGAGTTCCACTGCTGAACGGCTCTCACAGTCAGGAAGTTCTTCTTCATGTTCAGATGGAATCTCCTTTCTTGTAGTTTGAAGCCATTGTTTCGTGTTCTAGTCTCCAGGGAAGCAGAAAACAAGCTTGCTCCTTCCTCCCTGTGGCTTCCTCTTACATATTTATACATGGCTATCATATCTCCTCTCAGCCTTTTCTTCTTCAGGCTAAACATGCCCGGTTCCTTAAGCCGCTCCTCATAGGGCTTGTTCTCCAGACACTTGATCATTGTAGTCGCCCTCCTCTGGACACATTCCAGTTTCTCAATATCTCTCTTCAATTGCTTTAGCTTTGCAGACCTTTTCCCTGCAGGTGTTGGCTATTTGTTTGAATTCTTCTTTGGTGATTTCTCCCTTTTTCCACTTCTTTTGTGTCTTAGCTCAGTTAGAAGTTCTTTGGACATCCATTCTGGCTTCTTTGCATTTGTCCTATTTTTTCTCTTTGTTGGCACGATTTGCAATTGCGCCTTGAGTATTTCACTCTCGAGAAATTCCCATCCATCCGTAACTCCCTTGTCTTTTAGTATCTGTGTCCACGGAATGCTGCTCAGTATTTTCTTCATTTTTCGGAAATCAGTTCTCCTAAAGTCCAAAATGCGGGTTTGACTTGTCTTAGTTTCGGCCTTCCTTTGTACCTCAAATTGCATGGTCACTTGCCCCTAAGGATCCGACCTCTTCAACCACATCGATCAGGTCCTCCTCATTTGTTAGGATGAGATCAAGAGTAGCCGACCCCCTTGTTGCCTCTTCTACCTTCTGGACCATGAAATTGTCTGCAAGGCAAGCGAGAAATTATCTGCGTTTGTTTGTTCGTTGGTTTGAGGGTTTGTTTGAGCCACAAAGGCTCCTGTGTGACATGATGGATCTGGATAAAAGTTTGCACACAGAACCTTCATTATTCAACATAAAATACTGGCGGGGTTTCTATTAATAAACAGGTCCCTGTTGGGAGCAGGGACCTCAAAACTAACAAAAGTTATATGCAGCCCACAGAAGGAACCACAAGAGGGCAGTATATAGATAGAAAGGGTATGTCAGAAGGGGATGTATTAAAGAGTGCTGAAGGAGATGCTCTAAGAGCCACTCAGACACTTCGAGCATTGTCATGAAGCCACTCTTAGGGAGACATTTTCAGAGCACCAGGCAAAGATGGAAACGAGTTGGAGAAGGAAGAAAGCAGCTCCTCCGACACCTGGTCAATACTGAGTATATATGGTAGTCTCTGATGAAAGAGTAGATAGAAAGACTTCGGTAGGAGAGTCCCTCATAGGGCTTGTTCTCCAGACCCTTGATCATTTTAGTTGTCCTCTTCTGGACACATTCCAGCTTGTCAATATCTCTCTTCAATCGTGGTGCCCAGAATTCGACACAGTATTCCAGGTGTGGTCTAACCAAGGCAGAATACAGGGGTAGCATGACTTCCCTGGATCTAGACTCTGGACTCCAATAGATGCAGGCCAAAATCAGCAGGGAGCTTTGAGATGGTTGAAGAGAAGCTCTCCAAAGCTCTAGGTGTCCTTACTGCCTATTACAAGGAAAACCAGCTGATCCCCAACCCATCTAAAACACAGACATGTGCCTTTCATCTCAAGAACAGAGAAGCATCCCGAGCTCTGAAGATCACCTGGGAAGGAATCCCACTGGAGCATTGCAGCGCACCCAAATACCTGGGAGTCACTCTGGGCTGTGCTCTGACCTACAAGAAGCACTGTCTGAACATCAAGCAAAAAGTGGGTGCTAGAAACAATATCATACGAAAGCTGACTGGCACAACCTGGGGATCACAACCAGACACAGTGAAGACATCTGCCCTTGCGCTATGCTACTCTGCTGCTGAGTATGCACGCCTGGTGTGGAAGACATCTCATCACGCTAAAACAGTAGATGTGGCTCTTAATGAGACATGCCGCAGGTGGTTGGACTGGATGACCTATGAGGTCTCTTCCAACTCTTTGATTCTATGATTCTATGATTTCCATTTCTAAGCTGAAGAGCCGGAGTTGTCCATAGACACGTCCAAGGTCATGTGGCCGGCATGGAGTGCGATTACCTTCCCACTGGAGCAGTACCTATTGATCTACTCACATTTGCATGTTTTCGAACTGCTAGGTTGGCAGAAGCTAGGGCTGACAGCGGATGCTCACGCCGCTCCCCGGAATCAAACCTACGACTTTTCGGTCAACAAGCTCAGCGACTCTGCGCTTTAACCCCGCTGTGCCACCGGGGGCTCCAGTGGGTTACATAGTGATCAGTAAATGTTTGATTTGTATACCTATTTTATATAGGTTATACAAATTTTATATTTTATATTTTATTTTTCATGAAAAAATGTCTTGGGCGAAAAAGTGTCACAAGTCAAAACAACTTTGAGAATGCTACCAACAATTAGATATAAGCCAAAGCCACAATCACATCTTCATCTGGAAAAGTTTACCTTTTGGGCTCCAGCTCTCCAATCCCCAAAATGGTAAGCAGTTGTCAAAAATGGCCATACTCCTCGAAGAACTTTGGGGTGCGTAGTCCTAAAATGATACTCTTGACAGCTCTTGGGTTCACTTCCAACAAATAATTTCACAGGGATATTATGAGACCAAGCGTTATGAATAACTTGCCCACATTGGAAAAGAATATTCCACTTCTGACACCAATTATGTCATGAATGACTTTTCAATAACTTTGAAGCATAGGTTCTTTTTATTGCAATTTCCAGTGTGAGTGGGTATATCAGATTACAGAAAAACATTTAGACAAAGGATGACATTGGACATACAGACCTACAGATTCTATGCAACTACATTGGATTTACAATTACATTGGTTAACAAGCAAACAAAGGGGAATTACATTTTCACTCAACATTCACACACATGTACACGCATTCATCCACATGCATCCAAAATATTACCATATCCTTTTCTCCTTCCTTGGAGAAGCACCTCTTAGGCCATACTCTGCTTTCCTGCAGCCTGTCAAAGCATAGTTCCATAACTTCCATAACTTCAAAACACCAAAATGCCAAAACTTCTTTCCCTAAGAACAATGCCAAGGACCAGATCTCTGTTTTCCATACAGAAGAACCTGACTCCCTGCACAAAATCCAAGACTCCAAAAACGCACTTCTTCCTCTTCCCTTGAGAAAGAAGCCCCAAAGTGACCAGACTGCCACTATCCATAGGTACACTATCTCTCTCCTTCCCATGGAGCAGAGCATAGCGGTTGGAACAGACTCCTCAGGTCTGCCACACTTTGAGCGTTATTAGACTGAGTCTTTTATAGGAATAGTCTGTTGATGTAGTCCCAAAGTTGTGAATTAATAATAGATGACTTCCATCCTGCCTTCATCTCAGTTTCCTGGCCAGATGTTGATCTTCTTGATTGGTGTTGATCTTATGTTGACTTCTTTCTTAACATAAGGAATGTTGCAAACATTTCCTTAACTTGAAAGAACCATTGTCACAGTTCTTATCAATTCTCATTAGCAGGTTTTGATCACAGTTCCAGCAAGCAGGTAGTTAGTCATTGAAGGCCTTAATATTATACTGGCATTTCCAAAAATATTAACTCCATCCATACAACTTCCATTCTTCCATTCATTCCCATATTAAATTCACATTTATCAAATCTACACATTGAATTTCTTGTGACACAAGATTTGGAACATAAAATTGGAAACCTTAGTACTTGCATTTCTTTTCTATTTTTTGCAGATCTGTAAAGCAGGCGCTTTCTGTTGTGGGCTGAGCTTGTGCAACCAGCACACCATTGTGATCTATGTGCTTTGCATTGCGCTATGGGTTTCCTTCCACTTGTTCAGAGAGAGGGTGAGTATTTTTGTTTGGGATGGCATAGAGCAGGCACGGGCAAAGTTTGTCCCTCTAGGTGTTTTGAACTTCAACTCCTACCATTCCCAACAGCCTGTAGGATCCCCAGTAGAATTACCCAGTGTTGAGGGCTTCCAGGTACTTTTGGCCTCCAACCACTATTAGCCCAAGACAGACAGTTGGTGTTGAGTGATGATGATGATGATAATAATAATAATAATCCTTTATTTATACCCCGCTAACATCTCCCGAAGGACTCGGTGCGGCTTACAAGAGGCCGGGGCCCAACACATCAATAAAACAACAGCATAACAAAATACAAACAATAAATAAACTCATAAAACAAGCAATAAACATTAAAACAATAGCAATAAACATTAGACAATATGACACATTGGGTGGGATATTAATGACGAAATAAATAATTATTTTGGTACCCCGCCTCTCTGCGAGGGGACTCAGGATGGCTTACATGGGGCCAAGCCCAGATGACACAGTTTAAAATGTAACACATTAAAATGCACAACAACAATATAAGACAGACTAAAACAACATTATAACAATAGGTAAAAAAAGGCATTGAAACAAGCAAATGATAACAATAACTATTTCAGTGGGTTGTTGTAAGTTTTTCAGGCTTTATGGCCATGTTCTAGTAGCATTCTCTCCTGACGTTTCACCTGCATCTATGGCAAGCATCCTCAGAGGTTGTGACCTCACAACCTCTGAGAATGCTTGCCATAGATGCAGGCGAAATGTCAGGAGAGAATGCTTCTAGAACATGGCCATATAGCCCGAAAAATGTACAGCAACCCAGTAATTCCAGCCGTGAAAGCCTTTGATAATACATAACTAGTCACAATTTTTTTTGTTTTCTTTTTTTTCCTTTTTCTTTTTTTCATATTATCTAATTTTTTTGGTATGTTGTCTTGGGTGTTTTTTTTTAACTTTATGATCCCTCCTCTTTCTTCCTTCCTACTTTTCTCTCATAGTATTCTTCCCCCACTTTACTTGGAAAAATTATTTTTCTTTTCCCTTTCTATTTTGTCATTATTCAAAATAAATAACCTCTGAGGATGACTGCCATAGACGCAGGCGAAACGTCACGAGAGAATGCTTCTAAAACATGGCCATATAGCCCAAAAAACCTACAACAACCCAGTGATTATAGCCATGAAAGCCTTCGACAATACATAATAACTAGTCACAATTTTTTTCTGTTTTCTTTTTTTTCTTTTTTTTGTTTTATCTATTTATTTTTTTTGGTATGTTGTCTCGGGTATTATTTTAACTTTATGATCCCTCCTCTTCCTTCCTTCCTTCCTACTTTTCTCTCATAGTATTCTTCCCCCACTTTACTCACACCAGAAGTGAGTTTCTCAAATTGCTCCTGACACGACAAAAAAAAAAAAAAAACTTGGAAAAAAATCTTTTTTTCTTCCCTTTTTTTTGTCATTATTCAAAATAAATAAAAATTTACTAGAAAAAATAAAGAAAAATAAAAAAGACAATAAATAATAAGTATTTCAGTTTATCTTCATGGGTGGGTGGGCTAGTGCAACAAAATTCAAATTTAAATAAAGTTGTGTATATGAGTCTTAGGGAGAGGTGGGTAATAAATGCAAATTGTTTTTGTTGTATAATTTATATTTCTTGCACAAAAAAGGGGACCCGACCAGCCGAAGTCTTTCCCCGTAGTGTGGTGTTGTGTTTTGTGGCCACAGATAACACCCCATTGCTTTTAAATCCTCCGGTGTCGGATGAGTCTTGGCGCTCTCCGAAGCCATCAAGATAAATAACGATGACAAGATCGACTATTGATGAAGAGCATGTTGAAAACAAGCCTTTAGAAAAAATAAACCCAAAAGATTTTAATTTAATTACGGGGAGGGGAAGTTGGGGGGGGGGGCACACGCCGTGTTGACGGAAAACCGGGCAACTTCTTAATCATTGCAAAGTGGTTTATCTACGCCTTGCAGCATTTCCACCATCCGGGCCTGTCATGGCACAATTTCAAGGCCGGGGGGTGGGAGGGCGCCGAAAAAAGAGGGGAAGACAGAGAGAGAGAGGGGGGAAAAATAAAAATAAAATAAAGATGCCACAAATGTGATCTTCAGAAACCTTTAATGTCATTCGCTTCACTTTTAAGATTTCACCCTGCCATGCAAAAGAGATCAGAGCGATCAGAGGCCAAGTAATCCATGGAAAGAGGGCTGTTTATATATATATATATATATATATATATATATATATATATATATATATAATTTTGTGAGGACTTGGAGACTGATCTCTCAATTTGCACTCTCTACTGTCAGTATAGGGATATTTCTCTCCCCCTTCCCTCCACTGGTGTCCAGTCTTGTTGTTCCAGCAAGACTAAATGAAAGTAATGGTGGCTGTGATAACTAAACTCATAAAACAAGCAGTAAACATTAAAACAATAGCAATAAACATTAGACAATATGACACATTGGGTGGGATATTAATGACGAAATAAATAATTATTTTGGTACCCCGCCTCTCTGCGAAGGGACTCAGGACGGCTTACATGGGGCCAAGCCCAGACAACACAGTTTAAATTATTTTTGATATGTTGTTTCGGGTGTTTTTTTTTCAACTTTATGATCTCTCCTCTTCCTTCCTTCCTACTTTTCTCTCATAGTATTCTTCCCTTACTTTACTTGGAAAACATCTTTTTCTCGTCCCTTTCTATTTTGTCATTATTCAAAATAAATAACCTCTGAGGATGCTTGTCATAGATGCAGGCGAAATGTCAGGAGAGAATGCTTCTAGAACATGGCCATAAAGCCCGAAAAACCTACAACAACCCAGTGATTCCAGCCATGAAAGCCTTCGACAATACATAATAGCTAGTCACAATTTAAAATAGACATTAAAATGCACAACAACAATATAAAACAGAATGAAACAACATTATAACAATAGGTTAAAAAGGCATTGAAACAAACAAACGATAACAATAACTATTTCAGTGGGTTGTTGTAGGTTTTTTGGGCTTTATGGCCATGTTCTAGTAGCATTCTCTCCTGACGTTTTGCCTGCATCTATGGCAAGTAGGCCTGGTCAATCCATGGTTCTAAGTGGTTCTGAAGTACTTACAAAACTTTAGTTTTGTCAGTACTTTAGAACCATTTAGAACCATGGATTGACCAGGCCTAATGGCAAGCATCCTTATAGGTTGTGATGTCTGTGAGGTTGTAACCTAACAACCTCTGAGGATGCTTGCCATAGATGCAGGCGAAATGTCAGGAGAGAATGCTTCTAGAACATGGCCATATAACCCGAAAAACATACAACAACCCAGTAATTCCAGCCGTGAAAGCCTTTGACAATACATAATTACTAGTCACAATTTTTTTCTGTTTTCTTGGTCTAGGAATTGACCCTTGATTGCATGCTGAAGCTGGGGCTTTGCTTCGTGGCTGGTTGCCTGCCGTATCTCTACTTGCCGGCCTCGTCTTTCCTCAACCAAGCCCGTTGGACCTGGGGAGACCAGACCCACCTGAGAGGATTCATGACCCACCTTCTCCGGGAAGAGTATGGGACATTCAGTCTGGTAAATAAGACTTCTCGTTTGCAAAAACAGCTCTCTGGTTCTTATCTGCAGGCAGGACACTTTCAAGGTCTGCTAGGAGAGGTTTAAAACTATTATCATTTTATTTGTTTATTTTATTTACATAGAATCGTAGAATCAAAGAGTTGGAAGAGACCTCATGGGCCATCCAGTCCACTCCCATTCTGCCAAGAAGCAGGAATATTGCATTCAAATCACCCCTGACAGATGGCCATCCAGCCTCTGTTTAAAAGCTTCCAAAGAAGGAGCCTCCACCACTCTCCGGGGCAGAGAGTTCCACTGCTGAACGGCTCTCACAGTCAGGAAGTTCTTCCTCATGTAATTTGAAGCCAACATATGTTGTTCTGAATCCACGAAGAGTAATTACCTTTCAAGAAGAGTTTGCTCCAGGCACAGTCAGCCCATTGTATGCTAATCAAGGTGGTCAGTTGAAAGACTCACACCTAGTCCAACTGACAAAAGTCCTTTGTCTTACCCTGGTCATTCCACAGATATATAAACCCCTTTTCCCCCAGTTCCAACAGACCTCACCTCTGAGGATGCTTGCCATAGATGCAGGCGAAATGTCAGGAGAAATGCCTCTAGAACATGGCCATATAGCCCGAAAAAACCCACAAGAACTGAGTAAACTACTTGTTCTTTACTGAGCTGTTAGGCTCAAAAATAACCCTCAGTTAGGATAATTCCACCAAAATACAGCAGAGTACCAGGAGTAAACTCCATAACCAGCAGAAACCTAAGTGTGGTGAGAAGGAATATTGCATTCAAATCACCTCTGACAGATGGCCATCCAGCCTCTGTTTAAAAGCCTCCAAAGAAGGAGCCTCCACCACACTCCGGGGCAGAGAGTTCCACTGCTGAACGGCTCTCACAGTCAGGAAGTTCTTCCTCATATTCAGATGGAATCTCCTCTCTTGTAGTTTGAAGCCATTGTTCCGTGTCCTAGTCTCCAGGGAAGCAGAAAACAAGCTTGCTCCCTCCTCCTCCCTGTGGCTTCCTCTCACATATTTATACATGGCTATCATATCCCCTCTCAGCCTTCTCTTCTTCAGGCTAAACATGCCCAGTTCCCTAAGCCGCTCCTCATAGGGCTTGTTCTCCAGACCCTTGATCATTTGAGTCGCCGTCCTCTGGACACATTCCAGCTTGTCAATATCACTCTTGAATTGTGGTGCCCAGAATTGGACACAATATTCCAAGTGTGGTCTAACCAAGGCAGAATAGCAGGAGTAGCATGACTTCCCTGGATCTAGACACTATGCCCATCAAGCCACATCAGAGCCTTGGTGGTACAAATGGACAACCAACAAGCAAACATATACATCCTTTGACTTGTATAGATAGATAGATAGATAGATAGATAGATAGATAGATAGATAGATAGATGGATGGATATCAATATTAAGTCCCAGACTGGGGAAAACATTGGACATAAATAAATACTAGCCTATATTATCATATATAGAAGTCTAGACATCAGCCCCCCAAATCTGCGTCGGCATATCCATGGGTCAATCCTAAGGCAAGAGCTTAATCCATCCTCATCTTGCATGTGAAGTTGACTTATACACAACTATATAGGATAATATGAATATTTATGTCCAGGCGTTTTTTCCAGTCAGGGTGACTTCAGAACCCAAGAGAAACATGACTCGTGTATACAATCAGCGTTCCACATTGGCAGGATTCTATAGCCTTTAGCTATGGCAGTTAAAGTGGTGTCAAACTGCATTAATTCTACAGTGTAGATGCACCCCTGGAGTCATAGTCTCAACCCTTTAAGTGCAACACACTGGCTCCAGTAAGCAAATGTGCTGCTGTTACTTTTTTCTGTATTAGAGATAATAATAGACTTTTTTGTTTTCCCATGCAGGCAAAATTGGAAAATGGATCCAGTTTGGCTGACATATTGCAGTAAGTCACCATCAAGGCTTTGGTATTGGCCGTCGAGACAGTGATGTGTGGACATTGGATCGCTCCGGATCCAACCTGATCCGGTTATCTGCCAAAAATATTTGCAGCTATTTCAGATTTCCTTGAAATAACCTATGAGCCTGTTAATCTTGTTACCATGGTATAAAATCTAGAAGAAGCAGTGATGCTATGGGACAAGCCATATGTTGTCTGGACTGATTGTAGTGGAGTTTGTTGTGAATGCAGGATTTTCCCTTCATGTAGACAAGGGGAGGGTTTTCCCAGGCCTTAGAATGGGACATTGTAATAGTTCAGAATGGGTCTTTGTGCCAAGTTTGGTCCAGATCCTCCGTCAGTGGGGTTCACAATGTTTTTCACGTATGGGTGAACTAGAACTCCCATTGTCCTCTGTCATTGCCCCCCAAACCCCTCAGTGTTTGGAGTTGTCCATATTGGGTATGTGTGACAAGATTGGTCCAGATCTATCATTGGTGGGGTTCACAATTGGCTGAGGATACCTGCCATAGATGCAGGCAAAATGTCAGGAGATAATGCTTCTAGCACATGGTCATACAGCCCAAAAACCTCCAACAGCCCAGTTCACAATTCTCTTTGAGTGTGTGAACTATAGCTCTCATCATCTGTAATTGCTCCCCAAACCCTAGAAGTATTTAAAGTTGATGATATTGGGTATATGTCCTAAGGTTGGTCCACATCCATCATCAGTGGGGCTCATAGTGCTCTTTGCGTATGGGTGAACTATAACTCCCATAATTTTGTCATTGCCCCCTAACCCAAAGAGTATTTAAAGTTGAGTCATGTTGGGTTTGTTTGCTAAGGTTGGTCTAGGTCCATTGTTGGTGGGTTTACTGTGCTCTTTGCACATGGGTGAACTATAACTCCCATCACCCTCTGTCATTGTCCCCCAAACCTCACCAGAACCTAAAGTTGGTCAGGTTGTGTATGTCTTCCAAGTTTGATCCAGATCCATCATCGGTGTTCACATTGCTCTTTGTGTATGGGTGGATTATAACTCTCATCATCCTCTATCATTGACCCCAAACCCCATCAGTATTTGATGCTGGTCATGTTGGATATGTGTTCTAAGGTTGGTCCAGATCCATTGTTTATGGGGTTCACAGTGCTCTTCGCACATGGGTGAACTATAACTCCCATCATCCTCTATCATTGACCCCAAACCTCAGCAGTATTTGATGTTGGTCATGTTGGATATGTGTTCCAAGGTTGGTCCAGATCCATTATTGACGGAGGTCGCTGTGCTCTTTGCACATGGGTGAACTATAACTCCCATCATCCTCTGTCATTGTCCCCCAAACCTCACCAGAACCTAAAGTTGGTCAGGTTGTGTATGTCTTCCAAGTTTGATCCAGATCCATCATCGGTGGAGTTCACATTGCTCTTTGTGTATGGGTGGATTATAACTCTCATCATCCTCTATCATTGACCCCAAACCCCATCAGTATTTGATGTTGGTCATGTTGGATATGTGTTCTAAGGTTGGTCCAGATCCATTGTTTATGGGGTTCACAGTGCTCTTCGCACATGGGTGAACTATAACTCCCATCATCCTCTATCATTGACCCCAAACCTCAGCAGTATTTGATGTTGGTCATGTTGGATATGTGTTCCAAGGTTGGTCCAGATCTATTGTTGATAGGATTCACAGTGCACATGGGTGAACCATAAATCCCGTCATCCTCTATCATTGACCCCAAACCCCATCAGTATTTGATGTTGGTCATGTTGGATATGTGTTCCAAGGTTGGTCCAGATCTATTGTTGATGGGATTCACAGTGCACATGGGTGAATTATAAATCCCATCATCCTCTATCATTGACCCCAAACCCCATCAGTATTTGATGTTGTGTTGGGGTTCAGCCTGTGTGTGAACCTGTACCTGACTCTCTGATTGTATTTCCTGATGTCAATGAAGTTGTCAATGATTCTGAGGTCAATGTAGAAGATGATGTTTGGGTAGTGAAAATCCTGCTGCTTTGGAAAGTGAAAGTCCAAATTCCCATGAGAATGATTCAGAGCCAAGCAGTGAACTTTCACTCCCTTTTAGCTGTTCAGATAATCTGACACCTGGTCCCTCTAACGAGGATAGAGGGGGGCAGATTTGGCAAAGCAGAGGCGAAGCACAGAGTTAACGGAGGTCAGCTAGATTAAGAGAAATGCAAACGCGGCCTTCAGACACGTCACGAAATAGATTTCTATGCTTTAAAAACGCTTGGCCTGGATGCCCATTCATTCCAGGCATCGTTTCAGATTCATGTGCAGACTCTTGCAGTTCTCCTGCTTCCAGTGGCTTTGTTCCAAGGAGTTCTTCTAGTGCTTCAAGTACAGTTAGTGGATTGCTAACAGGTTCCAGGATTTAGCAGTGTTACTGTGGGTTTTTGATCTTGTTCATGGACATTTCTTGTTGCTGAGTTTTGCTGTGGCTTTTTACCTTGCATATTTTCCTCTATTTTTGTACTCATCTTTCATCAATAAAAAGGATTATTTTTTCCTGAAGTCAAGTGTGGTGGATTGTTGTCTTAGGGTCCAGTTTCCTGCTCTGGGTTGCAACATGTTGGTCATGTTGGATATGTGTTCCAAGGTTGGTCCAGATCCATTGTTGATGGGGTTCACAGTGCTCTTTTCACATGGGTGAACTATAACTCCCATCATCTTCTGCCATAGCCCCCCCCCCCCCCCTGAACTCAGCAATATGTAAAGTTGGTCATGATGGGTATGTGGGCCAAGTCAGAATAAAATATGGATCACCTGTCCATTGAAACTTAATGCAAAGCAAATTTGGGACATAGCATTTGTATCAAAACAGACACCTTCTGTGCAAGACGATAGAAATGACCAGTCAGAACTAACTTCTTTTCAACATGTTTTCCTTTTATTAATTTCACTAGTGATAATGAAGAGTTTCCACCTCCTATGTGGTCACATTTCGACCTATGGAGAGATGCTTTCCTTACATGGTGAATTTATGGTTTATTTTCTCATGCTATGAACCAAAGATATTATATAAACCCTGAAAATCTCTCTTTTGAGGGGAAATGAAACATAATGCCTGTTGGGTTTCCTGTTTGCTGTGTTACAAAAAAAAAGTTGCATTATGCTGCTATGTCCTATTGTTAATAACTTAATATAATTTTAGAAAGAAAGGAAAAAAAGGATGGGACTTTACCACTTCCCCTCTTTGGCTCCTAATCCCCATTGTGTCTGATTTAATGGTTGCACTCTTATGATTCATCCACTCTTGTGATTCATGCCTGCCTTGTTGTGCCAGATGCTCTGATGGGATTTTATATATAGCGCACATGTTATTATTTCAGAGAGGTTGCTTCAGTCACCAATGACCTCTAATAACTTGAGTAGTGGAGTTAATATTCATTTGTTGGCGTGTTACTCTTCTTCTCCCCCTTACATTGGTGTTTTCTCAGTTTCCAGGTGACCCACATGAAGATGGAATTCCCGCTCTTAGTCCCGGTTTTTGCAATTGCAGCAGTTTTGCATTCAGCAGTCAGGTGGGTCTTCTATTTTAGTGCTGCCATTTGGACTTGTAGACTTCGAATTGCATATTGTTGAAGGCCAGATGCCCAAAACTTAATCATCATCACCATCATCATTTATTTATTTATTTATTTATTTATTTACCACATTTGCATACCACCTTTCTCAGCCAGAGGCGACTTCCTGAAAAGAAGTGATGAGTGCCATAAGCAAGGTTTTGTCCTGGGCCCGGTCCTGTTCAACATCTTTTTTAATGCCTTAGATGAAAAGCTAGAAGGCAGGATCATCAAGTTTGCAGACGACACCAAATTGGGAGGGAGAGCCAAGACTCCAGAGGACAGGAGCAGGATTCAAAACGATCTTGACAGATTAGAGAGATGATTGGCCAAAATTAACAAAATGAAGTTCAACAGTGACAAATGCAAGATACTCCACTTTGGCAGGAAAAACGAAATGCAAAGATACAGAATGGGGAACGCCTGGATCGAGAGCAGTACATGTGAAAAAGATCTTGGAGTCCTCGTGGACAACAAGTTAAACATGAGCCAACAATGTGATGTGGCGGCAAAAAAAGCCAATGGGATTTTGGCCTGCGTCAATAGGAGCATAGTGTCTAGATCTAGGGAAGTAATACTACTCCTCTATTCCTCCTTGGTTAGACCACACCTGGAATACTGTATCCAATTCTGGGCACCACAAATGAAGGGAGATACTGACAAGCTGGAATGTGTCCAGAGGAGGGCGACTAAAATGATCAAGGGTCTGGAGAACAAGCCCTATGAGGAGCGGCTTAAGGAGCTGGGCATGTTTAGCCTGAAGAAGAGAAGACTGAGAGAGGATATGATAGCCATGTATAAATATGTGAGAGGAAGCCACAAGGAGGAGGGAGCCAGCTTGTTTTCTGCTTCCCTGAAGATTAGGACAAGGAACGATGGCTTCAAACTACAAGAAAGGAGATTCCATCTGAACATGAGGAAGAACTTCCTGACTGTGAGAGCCGTTCAGCAGTGGAACTCTCTGCCCCGGAGTGTGGTGGAGGCTCCTTCTTTGGAAGCTTTTAAACAGAGGCTGAATGGCCATCTGTCAGGGGTGCTTTGAATGCAATATTCCTGCTTCTTGGCAGAATGAGGTTGGATTGGATGGCCCATGAGGTCTCTTCCAACTCTTTGATTCTATGATTCTATGATTCTATGGTGGTGGTGGTGGTGGTGGTGGTGGTGGTGGTGATGATGATGATGATTATTATTATTATTATTATTGCTGTGTGCCTCCAAGTGGAGTCTGACTATGCCTTGCATATCTGATTATCCCATGGATTTGATTAATATGGTTTCTTTAGGAATCTCTAGATCTTCCAATCCAACCGCATGGTAGACTTTCACTGAAAGTTGAGTAGAGTTGTGCTGTAGGGCCTAGAAATTCCTAGAGAAGTTTTTTTTTTTGTAGGTTTTCCATTTTTTCAGAGTCCTGCACCCCTTCTAATATGGAGGGCCGACTATATAGGTGAAATGTATTGAATGGCCAGCAGTTTCTTAATGAGAACCCGGCTCATATTTGCAGCTTTTCTAATGAGTCTCCCTCAACACCATTTCCCCCTAATCCTGTTTGTTTCATTCTTCTAGGCCAAAAGTGGGGAAGCAGCATCTGGTCTGGCTTTTTACGTTGATGCTCTTGGCATATTCACTTTTCTTTGCTTGGAGGGCGAACCTTGATATTTCAAAGCCTCTGTTTAAGGGAGTGGTGAGTTCACATTTGGCAAGTAAAATGTTTTCACAGAGGGAGGCGTTTCCCACCGAAATATGTAGAGTTTGTTTTATAAGTCGCCTTGGGTCCTGCTGTGGAAGAGAGAAAAAAAAAGCATATACATTAAATCAATGAATATAGTTCATAAGTAAGTTTTGAATGGGGCAATAATTATATTTTTGGAAGGCCGAACCTTCTTGGCATTTTCAAATACTGCTACACCATATATTATTGTTATATTACTATATACGAGGGTTGAATGAAAAGTAATGCCTCCACTTTCATTGCTTGGGTTTGGATGGGAATCTTTTAATAAATCAAACGCAGAAATAAGCCTTAGAATGTGCTCTTTAACTACAACTATTCACTTTTCCACATAATCACCAGATAATTGGATACATTTGGATAATTGGAGCACAATTTAAGGTGCTGGTTTTGACCTGCAAAACCCTTTACGGTTCTGGTCCAGCGTATCTGTCCGAACGTATCTCCCTCTACGTCCCATCCCGGAATTTGAGATCATCTGGGGAGGCCCTGCTCTCGACCCCACCGCTATCACAAGTGAGGCTGGTGTGGACGAGGAGCAGGGCCTTCTCAGTGGTGGCCCCCCACCTGTGGAACTCACTCTCGGGGGAAATCAGGGCATCTACATCCCTCCTTGCCTTCAGGAGGAAGGTAAAGACGTGGCTATGGGACCAGGCCTTTGGGCATCCTGACAATTAGATATGGAAACCAGATGGATAGGACCGATAATGTGTGGTAGTAGAACCTAAACTATGAGCCTGTTAAACGCTGACCAGCAATGAGGTTTGTATTGCTTTTATTGTTTTTATTGCTTTTACAGGTTTTATGGTTGTTTTGTCGATAATAATTATTTCTTATGTTAATTGTTATCACTGCTATAATTGCTGTCGTTAACTGATGTTGTGTTTTTGTTGTCATGTAATGCGGGCATTGAACTGTGCCTTGCTTGTGTAAGCCGCCCTGAGTCCCCCCCCCCCCCCCCGGGGTGAGAAGGGCGGGGTATAAGCGACCGTAATAAATAATAATAATAAATTTCTGCCAATGATCAACAAGTTTTTTGAAGCTGTTATGGAAGATGTTGACACTCTGTTTTCGCAACCAGCGTCCAACAGTTCTCTCAACATCTTCAGCAGAAGCATAATGATGTCCCCTCACATCTTCTTTCCTTATCGGGAATAGATGGAAGTCAGACGGTGCTAAATCTGGACTGTATGGAGGATGCCATACGGTGGTGAGATCCAGTCTCTGAAGTTCTGCAGTAGTGGCATGTGAAGTGTGTGGTCTGGCATTATCATTCTGCAGGAAAACATTTCCCTTTTTCTTTCGGACCCTTGTTAGCCGTCGTTTCAAAGTTCAGATCGTAATGGTGTACCCACGTTTCAACTCCGGTCACAATTGAATGGAGAAAGGCGTCACCTTCATTCTTGTAACGTGAGAGGAGTTCCTGGCAAATTTCAAGTCTGTGCACTTTTATTTCAGGCGTCAGCATCCTGGGTACCCATCGTGCAGAGATCTTCCAATAGCCAAGCAAAGCAATAATGTGACCCACATGTTCTTGTGAAATTCAGATTATGCTTGAAATTTCTCTTTGAGTGATACGACCATTGTCCTGAATCAGTCTGTCAACTTTTTATTTTTAATTTTTATAGATTTTCCACGAGTATACAGTAAAAACAACACACACAAAACCAGAAACACAAACAAATTAAAAATGAATAAACCAACGAACCCAGCAATCAAACCTCATCACCCATCCCCTCCACCTACACCCTATAGTGACCTCCATTCTTCTTACTTAATCAATTATCTATATTTCTAGTCTTTCTCTCTCTTATCAGTCATTCATCTGAGTAGTTATTTCTGTTCGAAAAGAGACAGCCATAATTATTATTACTATCTCTCTTATTTCTATTAAGTTAACCAGTCTTTTCTTTCTATGTATTCCTGTAGAACCATCCAATCTGTTGGGTTTGTTGCTCATCCATTGTGTTGCCTTAACCAATATATTAGTTCATCCGTATCCTTAATGTCTTTTATTTTCCCAATCCAGTCCATTTTTGTAGGTATTTTCTCTTGTTTCCATACCTTAGCGTACACCATTCTTGCAGCTGTAGCAAAGAAGGTAAAGAGCTTTTCCTTATTTTTGTCTTTAAAAATTTCTGCATCAAACATCCCCAATAGATACATTTCTGGTTTTAGTGGGATCTCTATTTTTAGAAATTTTTTGCATTCCGAGTGGATCATTTTCCAGTAATTCTTTACTTTCTCACATGACCACCACATGTGGTAGAAACCTGTCAACCTGTCAACCTTTAGCTTATGAAACCCGGTGGTTGCTGTCACAGGACGTCCAACTCTTTCTTTGTCACGCAAGTCAGATGTTGAACATTTTGAAACTTACTCGCCCAACGATACACAGTACTCACATCAACACAATCACCATAAACAGCTTGCATTCTCTGATGAATCTCCTTTGGGGTGACACTTTCTGCTGTCAAGAATTCAATGACATTGACAGACTGTGCAGGGTTCCATACTTCACACTTTAGCAATACAACCATTCAATGCTAAGGCTTCCCACCAAAATGGAAATGTAGAGGAGAGTCTACTGATCAAGCCAGTACCTGTTGCATACCAGTACTATCATCTGTTGAGGAGTTACGAAGGTGGAGGCATTACTTTTCATTCAACTCGTGTGTGTGTGTGTGTGTGTGTATAGATATAGTGGAAAAGCTCATCCAACCCTACCACTTGTGCTCTACACACTATATGTTTATTTTACAGGTTGAGCGATTTTGGATGCAGAGTAATGCAGTACTGGCGGTTTTGGCTGGCATTGGCTTCTCCTCTCTTTTCTCTCTGGGCGAAAGTTTAGTTGAAAACAACCGACTGATTCACAACCTGGAATGGCTCTTGGCCACTCTGCTCGTCACTGTGCAAATCTACTCCAACTACAGGTATTTGAACAAAGTAGATACATTCCTGGGCATTACTTGGTTAACAAAAAATACCATGAAAAAGATGTTATGTTCTTGCGCCATTCTTTCTTAGCTCAAGCCTTGCTATCACTGCAGATACACTGCAGCAAACGGACACCAAAAGTCTGTTTGTCTGGTCCTTTTTCATCATTCTCTCAGTGTTGATGCTGCTAAAAAAGTTCCAGTTAGATAAGAGGTTGAGGAGGAAAGTCAGACTTGGCCATGGTGGTCCACAATCTCGTTACAACTAGGATAGACTACTGCAATGCCCTCTACGTGGGGTTGCCTTTGAAGACTGCTTGGAAGCTTCAAATAGTCCAACGAGAGGCAGACAGATTAATAACTGGGGTGGCATACAGGGAACATACAACTCCCATGTTACGCCTGCTCCACTGGCTGCCAGTTTGCTACCGGGCACAATTCAAAGTGCTGGCTTTGGTCTATAAAGCCCTAAACGGCCCCAGCCCAAATTACCTGTCCAAACGCATCTCCCCCTATGAACCATCGCGGAGATTAAGATCCTGCTTTCCGTCCCGCCATTGTCACAGGCGCAATTGGTGGGGACGAGAGACAGGGCCTTCTCGGTGATTGCTCCCTGGCTGTGGAACTCCCTTCCTGGTGAGATCAGGTCGGCCCCCTCCCTCCTGTCCATTAGAAGGATGGTATAAAAACTTGGCTGTGGGACCAAGCTTTCAGGACAGGGCAATAAAGCGGCAATAGGAAAGATGACCAGGCCAATTAGATTTGATTCAGATGACTAGGGTGGTTTTAAATGGTGTATTTTTTAATATTGTCTGGTTGCTACTGACACGATAAATAAATAAATATTTTTGATTTATTGATAAATGTTTTTTGATGTTTATGTATTGTATGTGAATTTGTATCCCGGCATTGAATGTTTGCCGTGTATATGCTGTTCTCCGCGCAAAGTCCCCTTCGGGGTGAGAGGGCGGAATATAAATGTTTTAAATAAATAAGTGTAAAAAGACTTTGTCAGAGGCATTGTTAACAGAGGTATACTTACAAAAAATGGCAGGGGATGGTTTTCCTTTTGTTTCATGAGACAGGAAAAGCTTTATATGAGAACTCATGACCTTTTGATCATGCAGCTGACACTCAGCCAGCTGCGCCACAATCCCGGTGAAAATGAAATGAAATGAGAAATGAAATGTTTTCCTTTTGTTTCATGAGACAGGAAAAGCTTTATATGAGACGGGGAAAGGATTTTAGCTCAGTCTGATTAACGTTGGATTTTCATGACTGTCTTGGTTCCATGTGGATTTCTAGTTTCATGTTCCAAGTTTTGCCAGGTTCCTGTTCTGTGTATTGGACCTCCATGCTGTCTTGTTCTTCTGGATTTTGCATCCTTGGATCTTGTGTTTTTACCTTTGTACCTTGAAGTTCAAGGACTATCTGTTACCTTTGGAGTATACTGTATTGAACTATACTGTTTCTACCATTTTTAGTGCTTTGCTTACATAAATTATTCAATAAACTGCTTGCTGATTGTACTGAACTGGTGTGGTGTTTAAGGACAGAGGTGTTCCTGTCTGGGATACAACAGACTTCCCTTATGTCATCCCCCCATAAATAAATAGCCATCCAAGGTAGTACCTGCCTGTGAGCAGAATTTCTTTGCCCTTTTCACAAAGTATTATTTATTTATTTATTTACAGCTTTTATATTCCGTCCTTCTCACCCCGCAGGGGACTCAGGGCGGATTACAGCATAAACATATATGGCAAACATTCAGTGCCAATTTTTGACATACAAACATATACCGACATACACAGAGGCTATTTAACTTTTTCTGGCCACCAGGGGAGCTGTCGCTTTCATCGTCCATCTGCGATGCTGATGAAGCACTTCCGCATTCCCTGCATGCTTTCCCGCTGGAATGCTTTGCTGGAGTCTTCTTTATGGCCTCATAAATCAGTTAATTTAGCCTTCCAACACTTTAAGGTGGTACCTAATTTTCCTACTTGACAGATACAACTGTCTTTCGGGTTGCAAAGGTCGACAACAAGCTACACAATTGGTTGGAAGCTCACTCCGACCCGAGCTGGCTTCGAACTCATGACCTTTTGGTCAGAGTGATCTTAATGCAGCTGTCACTCAGCCAGCTGCGCCACAGTCCCGGTGAAAATGAAATGAAATGAAAAATGAAGTGTTTTCCTTTTGTTTCATGAGACAGGAAAAGCTTTATATGAGATGAGAGAGGATTTTAGCTCAGTCTGATCAACATTGGATTTTCATGACTGTCTTGGTTCCAAGTGGATTTCTAGTTTCATGTTCCAAGTTTTGCCAAGTTCCTGTTCTGTGTATTGGACCTCCATGCTGTCTTTTTCTTCTGGATTTTGCATCCTAGGATCTTGTGTTTTTGCCTTTGTACCTTGAGGTTCAAGGATTATCCGTTACCTTTGGAGTATACTGTATTGAACTCTACTCTTTCTACCATTTTTACTGCTTTGCTTACATATATCCTTCAATAAACTGCTTGCTGATTGTACTGAACTGCTGTGTGTTTAAGGACAGAGGTGTTCCTGCTCTGGGATACAACAGACTTCCCTTGTGTAATGCCCCCATAAATAAATAGCCATCCAAGGTACAGGCCCGTAGCAAGGATTTTGATTTGGTGGTGGGGCTGAGTTTGATTCGGGGGAGGCTGAGTCTGAGTCTATCCTAGCAAACCTTTTGTATCATTACCCCAATACCCCCATGCATATGGGATATATTGAGTATGGTGACCAGATCATGATATGAATAAACATAACAGTTTAAATAATGCACCAGTAAGGCCTTCTTGTGGACCACCATGAGAATTTCCGGGGGGGGGGGGTGTGAAGCTCCTCAAGCCCCCCCCCCCCCCAAAACCGGCTACATGCCTGCCAAGGTAGTACGTAGCTGTGAGCATAATTTCTTTGCCATTTTCGCAAAGTAGCCATGCCTCTTTTATATAGGAGTCCTCCTCAGCTTCCCCTTCTTCTCTTTCTTTCCTCAGGGCTCCTTTAGGAAAATCTTAACAGGAACTTGATTTGTGACTAGCCCCCTTTTCCCCTTAGATAGAAGCGGTTGGCTGTCAGCGGGTTTTAGAGTTTTTGGATAAGGAAGACTCAACCTGTTTTATCTTTTTGGATCTAACCAAGTACCAAGCATCCTCATGGCTGCACCTTTCTCAGATGTGTCTTCTGTGCATTATATAAACGGTCAAATTGAAGTGTTTCTTTCCTCCCAGTGCCTGCGACCAAAGCCACAACTATGTTGTCGACCGCTTTGCAAGAAACCTTTTGTCCTCCATGCCCCCAGATGCCATCGTCCTGCTGCGAGGAGACCTGCCAGGAAATTCTCTTCGTTACCTTCATTATTGTGAAGGAGTGAGGCCTGATGTTACCTTACTTGACCAGGAGGTAGGTAGGACGTGAGATCATTTAGCAGGAAGGTCTGGGGAACCTTTATGGGGTCAAGGGAGGGGGTGGGCGCCGGGAACTAGACAGGGGGAGTGTGTCCCTGTTGGTTCTGCTGGACCTCTCAGCGGCCTTCGATACGGTCGACCACGGTATCCTTTTGGGACGCCTTTCAGGAATGAGCCTTGGAGGTACTGTTCTGCAGTGGCTCTGGGCCTTCCTAGAGGGTTGTTCCCAGAAGGTGCTGTTGGGAGATTCCTGCTCGACCCCACAACCATTGTCTTGTGGGGTCCCACAGGGGTCAATACTATCTCCCATGTTATTTAACGTCTACATGAAGCCGTTGAGAGAGATCATCCGGAGTATCGGGGTGCGGTGTCACCTGTATGCAGATGACACCGCATCTGTCACTACTTTCCACCTGCTACTAAGGAGGCTGTCCAGGTCCTGAACCTGTGCTTGGCCGCTGTGACTGTCTGGATGTCGGCGGACAAATTGAAATTGAATCCAGACAAGACAGAGGTCCTCCTGGTCAGTCGAAAGGCCAAACGGGATAGGGTTACAACCTGTGTTGGATGGGGTTACACTCCCCCTGAAGACGCAGGTTCGCAGTTTGGGAGTAATCCTGGACTCATCACTGAGCCTGGAACCCCAGGTCTCAGTGGTGGCCAGGAGAGCTTTTGCACAACTAAAACTTGTGCGCCAGCTGCGCCCGTTCCTTGGGAAGTCTGACTTGCCCACGGTGGTCCACATCCCGTATAGACTACTGCAACGCTCTCTACTTGGGATTGCCTTTGAAGATTGTTCGGAAGCTCCAAATGGTCCAACGAGTGGCAGCCAGGTTGCTAACAGGAGCGGCGCCCAGGGAGCATACAACTCCTCTGTTGCGCCAGCTCCACTGGCTGCCAGTTTGCTACCGAGCACAATTCAAAGTGCTGGCTTTAGCCTATAAAGCCCTAAACGGTTCTGGCCCTGCTTACCTGTCTGAACGTATCTCTCCTTACGAATCCTCTAGGAATTTAAGATCTTCTCAGGAGGCCCTGCTCTCAGCCCTGCCATCTTCACAGGCTCGATTGGCGGGGACGAAGGACAGGGCCTTCTCAGCAGTGGCCCCTCGGTTGTGGAATGTAGATCAGCCCCCACCCTCTTAATGTTTTGCAAAAAAGTTAAAACCTGGGTATATGAGCAGGCCTTTCCAAACGCAGTGTAGCTATTAAACTCTGATCTCGCAACGGTTGGACAACGTGACTGGAAAATGACTGGTAATGAAATGCGGAGGACTTGTGGTTTTTATTGTGTTACTGATGTTAATTGTAATGAATGTTTTACCTGTGTTAAATGTTTTTAATATTTAAATTATTTTTGTACTGTTGTGGGCATTGAATTGTGCCATTTTGTAAATGGCCATGAGTTGCCCTCAGGCTGAGAATGGCGGCATAGAAGCATAGTAAATAAATAAATAAACAAGGGATGGGATGAACAGAAGACCGATCTGAGAAAGGTGCAGCAAAGGTGTAGCCTTGGCTACTCCCACCAAAATAAGAAGACAGGCCTAAGGAGAAAGAAAACAGTGGTGTTGATTTCAATTTGGACAGGGGAGTTATCTGGCTATAGCTATCAATACAATCTGAGTCAGGTATATTTCAAGTAGGGACAGTATTAACAGTGTGAATCTGGGTCACAATATTGTGCACTAGAGTTGAATTATTTTGCTGGTTTGGATTAACCCCTGGAAGGAATCTCAAAAGACCAAACCTCTACCAGTTTAGGAATTCTCAGGGAAAGAAAAGATAAAACATACAACATGTAAGTGTTATAAATTTACAGACTGTTTGCATTTTGTCTTGGCTTTACTAGATGATGACTTACCATTGGTACTTGCCAAAGTTAGCAAAACATTTGCCTGGTGTTGCTTTCCCTGGAGACCGTTGGAATCCCACGGAAGGGTTGTTACCTGATGGAACAATCACATTTAACCTTCATCATTTGCTCAAGGTAAATAAACAGTAAGTATTCCTTTTTGAATAATAGCTTTTCTAAAACTGTGTCAACTTGTACGGAGTATTTGTTTATTTATTTATTTAGTACATTTCTATACTGCCCCTCTCAGCCTTCTGGCAACTCGAGGCGGTTTACAAGGCAAGAATTCAATGCCGCCAAGGTCACAATTACAATATACAATATAAAAAACATCAGCAACAATAAAATCAAACATTATAATGAAACATACTTCAATCAATAATCATTAAAACAATGTCCATATAGTTATTCCATTATTATATCCGTTACTCCGTATTTTCAAATGCCCGCTCAAATAGCCATGTCTTAAGATTCTTCCGGAATGATAGGAGCAAGGAAGCCGATCTAATCTCCCTAGGAAGGGCGTTCCATAGCTGAGGGGCCACCACTGAGAAGGCCCTGTCTCTCATTTTCGCCAAATGTACTTGTGATGATGGCGGGACCGAGAGCAGGGCCCCTCCAGATAATCTTAATGTGGTCCTGCGTGCTTGCCCTGCAGACATTGCTATTTATCTGTAATCTGGTTGACCAAAAACTGATTCGTAACCCCTTTGGTACTAAAGCTGGAGAGTAGTCCCTGGTCAAAGTGGTCCCTGGTCAAAAAAAGGTTGGGAACCACTGCTTTGGAGGGACAGATTTCTTTTTGGAGCGTAGTGCACCTTCCTATGAGACATTTGGAGCCCTTCTCCCTGAGCTGATGTGTTCCCTAAATTGTTTTTATTGAAATAATAATGTTAGCCGGAGTTTATTTATTTATTATCTAGGGAAGTCATGCTACCCCTTTATTCCGCTTTGGTTAGACCACACCTGGAATATTGTGTCCAATTCTGGGCACCACAATTCAAGAGAGATATTGACAAGCTGGAATGTGTCTAGAGGAGGGCGACTAAAATGATCAAGGGTCTGGAGAACAAGCCCTATGAGGAGCGGCTTAAGGAGCTGGGCATGTTTAGCCTGAAGAAGAGAAGGCTGAGAGGAGATATGATAGCAATGTATAAATATGTGAGAGGAAGCCACAGGGAGGAAGGAGCAAGCTTGTTTTCTTCCAACTCTATGATTCTATGATTCTATTTTATTTATTTAAAACATTTATATTCCGCCCTTCTCACCCCGAAGGGGACTCAGGGCGGAGCACATCATATACACGGCAAACATTCAATGCCAGGACACAAATTCACATACACAAACATTAAAAAACATTTAGGAAAATATTAAAATACACCATTTAAAACCGTCCTAGTCATCCACATCAAATGTAATTGGCCTGGTCATCTTTCCTATTGCCGCTTTATTGCCCTGTCCCGAAAGCTTGGTCCCACAGCCAAGTTTTTACCATCCTTCTAAAGGACAGGGTAGAGGTGGCTGACCTGATCTCACAAGGAAGGGAGTTCCATAGCCAGGGAGCAATCACCGAGAAGGCCCTGTCTCTTGTTCCCACCAATCGCACCTGTGACAATGGCGGGATGGAAAGCAGGGCTCCCTGGAGGATCTTAATCTCTGCGATGGTACATAGGGGGAGATGCGTTCGGACAGGTAATTTGGGCTGGGGCCATTTAGGGTTTTATAGGCCAAAACCAGCACTTTGAATTGTGCCCGGTAGCAAACTGGCAGCCAGTGGAGCTGGCATAACATGGGAGTTGTATGCTCCTCAGTTATTAACCTGGCTGCCTCTCATTGGACTATTTGAAGCTTCCGAGCAGTCTTCAAAGGCAACCCCATGTAGAGTGCGTTGCAGTAGTCTATCCTAGATGTAACGAGAGCGTGGACCACCATGACCAAGTCTAACTTCCCAAGGTATGGGTGCAGTTGGCACACCAGTTTTAATTGTGCAAACGCTCCCCTGGCCACCGCTGCAACCTGGGATTCCAGGCTCAGTGATGAATCAGTGATGGAGTTGCATCTCTCGCAACCATCCTGTTTCTGATTGCTTTTATTATTTATTTATTTATTTATAGTATTTATATTCTGCCCTTCTCACCCTGCAGGGGACTCATGGCAGATAACAATGTACATATACATGGCAAACATTCAATGCCATAGACACACAACATATATAGACAGACACACAGAGGCTATTTAACATTCCAGCTTCATGGGGGTATTTTGGCCTCCAGGGGAGCTGTTGCTTCACCATCCATTTGTAACACCAATGGAATACTTCCTCATTCTTTTGCTTGCTAGTGGAAACAAATCATTTCATTGTGCAAATCTTAAGTACCGTCTGCTGGCTTCTTGTTTGCAACAGCAAAGAAGCCTTTGTCTGCATTGGGCTCCATGAAGGCGACCCCACCTGGAAGAAGGACTATACCCTTTGGCCGTGGGGCTCCTGCGACAAGCTTGTGCCTTCCAGAGCTCCCTTTGACCCTGGAGAGTGGATCAGTCGCACCAGAAATCTCTACAACTGGAGCGAGGAGTACGGCAGGTAAGCCACAGGGCATCGGTGGCAGCTTATCGAAGTTTGGAAAGTTGGATAAAAAAGAAAGGATGCATGTCAGAAATATTAGAAATTAACTAGGTATTAATCAAGCACTGAAAGGGTGACATGGATGCAATGTCTCCCCATAAGCTACAGTTCAATATAAGCAGGTGTGCCTGTAGCTTAGTAGCCCTCAGTCTGCGAGAGGTCTCTGTGGAAGAAGAGCTTCAGTGTGTTGGTAGGCCTCAGTGTTAGTTCACCTCAGTGGGAGAAAAGCTCTCAGTCTGAGAGAGGCTTCAGTGGGAGAAAGACCTTGGTGTTAGTTCACCTCAGTGTGAGAGAGGCATCAGTCTGAGAGAACCTTCACTGTGAGGTCGACCTCAGTGTTAGTAGGCCTCAGTATGAGTAGGCCTAGTGTGAGAAGCTTTGGTTAGAAAGCCTCAGGTTGAAGGCCACTGTGGGTAAAGCTCCAGTGTGATGGCTGCTGTGTTGAACGGACCGGTCCTGTTCAACATCTTTATTAATGACTTAGATGAAGGGTTAGAAGGCAGGATCATCAAGTTTGTAGACGACACCAAATTGGGAGGGAAAGCCAATACTCCATAGGACAGGAGCAGGATTCAAAACGATCTTGACAGATTAGAGAGATGATTGGCCAGAACTAACAAAATGAAGTTCAACAGGGACAAATGCAAGATACTCCACTTTGGCAGAAAAAACGAAATGCAAAGATACAGAATGGGGGATGATGATGCCTGGCTTGAGAGCAGGACGTGTGAAAAAGATCTTGGAGTCCTCGTGGACAACAAGTTAAACATGAGCCAACAATGTGATGTGGCGGCAAAAAAAGCCAATGGGATTTTGGCCTGCATCAACACGAGCATAGTGTCTAGGTCCAGGGAAGTCATGCTACCCCTCTATTCCGCCTTGGCTAGACCACACCTGGAATATTGTGTCCAATTCTGGGCACCACAATTGAAGAGAGATATTGACAAGCTGGAATGTGTCCAGAGGAGGGCGACTAAAATGATCAAGGGTCTGGAGAACAAGCCCTATGAGGAGCAGCTTAAGGAGCTGGGCATGTTTAGCCTGAAGAAGAGAAGGCTGAGAGGAGATATGATAGCCATGTATAAATATGTGAGAGGAAGCCACAGGGAGGAGGGAGCAAGCTTGTTTTCTGCTTCCTTGGAGACTAGGACGTGGAATAATGGCTTCAAACTACAAGAGAGGAGATTCCATCTGAACATGAGGAAGAGCTTCCTGACTGTGAGAGCCGTTCAGCAGTGGAACTCTCTGCCTGGAGTGTGGCGGAGTCTCCTTCTTTGGAAGCTTTTAAAAAGAGGCTGGATGGCCATCTGTCTGTCAGGGGTGATTTGAATGCAATATTCCTGCTTCTTGGCAGGGGGTTGGACTGGATGGCCCATGAGGTCTCTTCCAACTCTTTGATTCTATGATTCTATGTGTGTAAAATGCTACTGTGTGAAGCTCCTGTGTAACTTTGGTGGCAAGTGGGCATAACTTTGAGAGGAGAGTCTGTGAGAACGAAGCTGTTTATCTGCATGAGAAAGAAGCCCCGCGTGGAAGCAAAGAAGGAAGTCTAAAGAACTTTATTTGTGTTATGGAAACCTTGTTTTTGTAAATAGTACAACCATATTATTTTGTTATAAAGAAAAGCCTCCTATGGAAGAGATAACATTGGTCTGTGTGTTTTTGTTCTTTTTATCCCTTTGGTGCTGGGTCACGCTGCTTCTAATAAGTTACTCAGCTATATATTTATGAGGAGGGGCTTTTTATTATTATGCCCACTTGACCAACAATACATGCAGTTATGTTTGCTTTAGGATGCATTTTTAATATTTTTTTATTGCTGGAGCTGTTTGCAATTTATAATGTATATTTCAAAGTATGTATGTATGTATGTTTAAAATGTAGTAGCTTTGTGCCGAGTATATTCCTGTGTGGAAGGAGTTAACTGAACCATGGAGGGAACAGCATTCCTAGAGAGGTCCTAAATCAAGTGTATAGAGCAAATGGACAGCATCGTGTGTCATACGTCATATGTCACTCTGGAATGCAAGAGGTGTGGACTAGTACTGATAACAGACGGTCCGTGTGTTTCCAGTGTTACGATCGGTCGGGATAGAAGCAAGTTTACAATGTGCTGAGTGTTAAGTAGCTTCTAATGTATATAGCTGTAAAATAAAGTAGTTTATAGCCTAAGGTGGCTGTGATTGATCTGTTCCTGCCTTGCTGTGCGGCCAACGTCACTGACATTTATCTCTGCTTCTTCCACTTTTGTGGGGGCCCTGTGCTCCTAACCTCAATAAATGTGGAGGGCTCACTATCCAACATAGATTCTCAGATGTTCCTTTCCCCTGATGTTCCCCCAGAATGGCATGATAGGCAGAAATCCCACTTAGCCCTATTTAATATCCTACCGTCTTCATGGTTACCATCTCTCTGACCCAACAGAACTTCTGTGTTTCTTCTTCAGGTTTGATACAACTTCATGGGAAGCCGTAGCCAACGAGGAAATGTGGCAAGCCAGGTGAGAGTTTGCACACGGAAACACTCCACTCCTACAAACCTACACTTCCCATAACAACAACCACAAATTCTTCTGTCTGAATGGCTACTACTATGGAAGGGAAGTGCCCAGCTGCCCACATACATGGTGCCATTGCGCCACAAAATACCACCACAACCAAGTGGGACAGTGAAGTTACAATGGACTTCAGGAAATCAAAAGTGATGTTAAACTTCATTCATTCTACAGTGTAGATGCACCCCCAACAATCCTAATCTAGTAGTCAAACTACTACACTGTATGTGATCCTTGCACACATTTAATGAACACTTTCTTTCTGTCTTCCCAGGATGAAAACAGCTTTCTACATTTTTGACCTCGCAGAAATGGCTTCTGTCTCTGCAGATGTGAAATCCCAGCTTTACGTGTTTGCTTACAGCGTAAGCAATTTTTATTCTTTACATTAAAAAGACAAATAAATAGCTTTAGTTATATTCCACTTTATCTCCCCAAGATAACCAGCAGCCCTGTTCATTTTTAGCTTGTTCCATAGATTTCTGCCAAAGCCCTACATAGCTTGGGTCCAGTCTGTCTGAAATATCAAATATCTCTATATAGGTGGCCACTAAAAATAGTGTGATTCTAGGCTGAAATTCGTTAGTCTTTAGATCAGGTATGGTCAAGCTTTGGCCCTCCAAGTGTTTTGGACTTCAACTCCCACAATTCATAACAACCAATAGGTTGTTGGGAATTATGGGAGTTGAAGTCCAAAACACCTGAAGGGCCCAAGTTTGACCATGCCTGGTGTGGACTCGTATAATGCATTTTTATACAATTAAACTACATTATATGAGTCTACACTGATCTTATAATGCAGTTTCAAATTGCATTATAGGGCAGTGTAGATGGAACTTTATGCAGCATCAATGTGTTAGAAGAATACTGCATTATTAGTGTTTAAATGTATTTAAACCATTTAAAAAATTAATTACCGTAATTAGTTCTTTTAAAGTTTTTGTAGCATAAGACATTTACTTATTTTTTTCCAGTGCCTCTCCACTAGTCATGGGCCTGGTATCTGTATCATCCATTTGATTCATGTTTTTGTTTCGTTCTGTCCATTCAGATGGCACAGATCGGGAAGGCCCCTCCTAGAACGAAAATAAACTCAATACGAAAGGCAGGCAAAAGCTCCAAGTTTGCTTTTCAGATTGATTGCTGCGTGCATAGGCCAAAGTGCCCAGCCTGCCAGCGCTTGCAGCTGAGCATTGAGTAAGGAGCGTGGCTTACTGGACGCCCTGGTGCAGGCCCGAGCGCTTCGGGACTACACTTTGGGTTGTGGAGGAAGCCCACCGACAGCAAACATGATGGGTCTTCAGCCTCAGCTAGGGAGCCCTTTAACTCCCCAGAAGAAGGTGAGGCAAAAGTGTGTGCTAGGAAGGAGAGCCTGGGTGGGAAGCCCCCCCCCCCCAAATAATGGGCTGAACGAAAACGAATTTTTGGCACTGAAAACCGAAAACAAGTATCTGCCCTCCCAATTTCGGGAGGCTCAGTAGAAATGGATTGATGGCCCCACTGAAAGCCCTGACACTAAATGAATCAAGGTTTACCCCAAACACACACAGCTGCTCCCCACGGAAAAACTAATCCACTTTGACACCACTTTAACTGCCATGGTTCAATACTATGAAATCGTGGGAGTTGTAGCTTTACCAAAGAGTGCTGATGCTTCGCCAAACTACAGTGCCAAAGATCCCATAGCATTGAATGAGAGTTGGGTATTTATTTATTTATTTATTTATTTATTTCACAGTTTTCTATACCGAGCTTCTCAACCACATTGAGGGACTCAGCCCGGTTTCCAGCCATAAAAACAAACACTCATTAAAATATCATATATCACAGATTACAAAAACAACTTTAAAAACACTATATATAAACACTACAGTGGTCAGTCGTCCTAATAAGATGGATCTACATCAACTTCCATCCAGGGTCCTATGGTGTTATCTCATTCGTCGAAGGCCTGACTCCACAGCCACGCCTTCACCCGTTTCCTAAATGTTAGGAAGGATGGGGCGGTTCTGGCCTCCAGAGGGAGAGAGTTCCAGAGTCGCGGGGCCACCACCGAGAAGGCCCTGTCCCTCGTCCCCACCAGGCGCGCTTGCGAGGCCGGTGGGACCGAGAGCAGGGCCTCTCCAGATGATCTTAATAATCTTGATGGTTTGTAGGGGAGAATACGTTCGGAGAGGTAAACAGTTATTTATCGTGGTAGTTATCGTGGTAGTTGATTAAATGTCCTTTGACCAGTATCTGGCCACTTGGAGTGCCTCTGGTGTTGCCGCAAGAAGGTCCTCCATTGTGCATGTGGCAGGGCTCAGGGTGCATTGCAGCAGGTGGTCAGTGGTTTGCTCTTCTCCACACTCGCATGTTGTGGATTCCACTTTGTGGCCCCATTTCTTAAGATTGGCTCTGCATCTCGTGGTGCCAGGAGGGAGTCTCTCATCTGGTATCACCCACGGATTGAGGTTCTGGGTTTGAACCTGCCACTTTTGGACTCTTGCTTGCTGAGGTATTCCAGTGAGTGTCTTTGTAGATCTTAGAAAACTATTTCTTGATTTAAGTCGTGCTGGCTGATACCCAAACAGGGGATGAACTGGAGATGTCTCTGCCTCGGTCCTTTCACTATTGGCTGCCACTTCCCGGCAGATGTCAGGTGGTGCGATACCGGCTAAGCAGTGTAATTTCTCCAGCGGTGTAGGGCGCAGACACCCCGTGATAATGCGGCATGTCTCATTAAGAGTCACATCTACTGTTTTAGTGTGGTGAGATGTGTTCCACACTGGGCATGCATACTCAGCAGCAGAGTAGCATAGCGCAAGGGCAGATGTCTTCACTGTGTCTGGTTGTGATCCCCAGGTTGTGCCAGTCAGCTTTCGTATGATGTTGTTTCTAGCGCCCACTTTTTGCTTGATGTTCAGGCAGTGCTTCTTGTAGGTCAGAGCACGGTCCAGAGTGACTCCCAGGTATTTGGGTGCGCTGCAATGCTCCAGTGGGATTCCTTCCCAGGTAATCCTCAGAGTTCGGGATGCTTGTCTGTTCTTAAAGTGAAAGGCACATGTCTGTGTTTTAGATGGATTAGGGATCAGTTGGTTTTCCCTGTAATTGGCAGTAAGAGCACCTAGAGCTTCAGAGAGCTTATGTTCAACCATCTCAAAGCTCCCTGCTTGAGCGGTAATGGGTTAAACTGCATTAATTCTAGAGTGTAGATGCACCCTAGCTGAGGAAATGTCTCTGAAAGCCCTCTGTTTTGTTCCTCTACAAAGGATTTATTTTGGAGGACTGAATGAAGTTTTATTCACCCTGAAATAATTCTTTGGAATCCCTGCCTTTGTGTAGATGACCCTAAATCACCTTGGATCCCAGTGTATAAAGTCCATGAATGAACGAGTGATTGCTGGCTGAGGGGTTTGGGAGTTGTAGCCCAAGACTTCCAAGCTCTGTGGAAATGAGGAACTTTCTCTTAATATTTGGGAAAGAGAGAGATGGAGATTTAGCAAACAAAAAATTAAGCCGTTGCACTTGACTCCAAGCGGCCAGCTGCCGAGGCTGCGTATTTCTCCCTCCCCGCCTCTCTTTTCATTGTCTCCGGATGGAGAGGAGGGACGGGTGAGGTGTGGCAGATGTATGTCCCGTTGAGATGCGCTGAGCGCAACGGCACTCGTGTCCAGGTTGGGAAGCGTTCCTTTCCAGCACCTCCTGCGGAGAAGGGCCTCTGTTGTCCTCCGCTTCATGCACATGTTCTTGTTTGTAAACTCACCCAGGAGCAGAAGGGGAGCTTTCGGTTAAAAGAAATTCAGGCTACAAAAGTCCCTTTTTCAAAAGAGAGAAGAAAGGCATGACTGTTTGTCTGTTTGGGAAGTTTGGCCCAGTTCTAACACTGGTGTGGTTCAGAATGCTCTTTGATTGTAGGTGAACTATAAATCCCAGCAACTACAACTCCCACATGTCAAGGTCTATTTCCCCCAAACTCCATCAATGGTTGCATTTGGGCATATTGAGTATTTATACCAAGTTTGGTCCAGATCCATCATTGTTTGAGTCCACAGTGCTCTCTAGATGTAGGTGAACTACAACTCCAAAACTCAAGGTCAATGCCCACCAAATCCTTTCAGTATTTTCTGTTGATCATGGGAGTTCTGTGTGGCAAGTTTGGCTCAATTCCATCGTCGGTGGGGTTCAGAAAGCTCTTTGATTGTAGGTGAACTATAAATCCCAGCAAGTACAACTCTCACATATCAAGGTCTATTTCCCCCAAATTCCACCAATGTTTATATTTGGGCATATTTAGTATTTATGCCAAGTTTGGTCTGGATCCATCATTGTTTGAGTCCACAGTGCTCTCTGGATGTAGGTGAACTACAACTCCAAAACTCAAGGTCAATGCCCACCAAACCCTTTCAGTATTTTCTGTTGATCATGGGAGTTCTGTGTGGCAAGTTTGACTCAATTCCATCGTCGGTGGGGTTCAAAAAGCTCTTTGATTGTAGGTGAACTATAAATCCCAGCAAGTACAACTCCCACATGTCAAGGTCTATTTCCCCCAAATTCCACCAATGTTTACATTTGGGCATATTTAGTATTTATGCCAAGTTTGGTCTGGATCCATCATTGTTTGAGTCCACAGTGCTCTCTGGATGTAGGTGAACTACAACTCCAAAACTCAAGGTCAATGCCCACCAAACCCTTTCAGTATTTTCTGTTGATCATGGGAGTTCTGTGTGGCAAGTTTGGCTCAATTCCAACGTTTGTGGAGTTCAGAATGCGCTTTGATTGTAGGTGAACTATAAATCCCAGCAACTACAATTCTCGCATGTCAAGGTCTATTTCCCCCCAAACTCCACCAATGTTTATATTTGGGCATATTGAGTATTTATGCCAAGTTTGGTCAAGATCCATCGTTGTTTGAGTCCACAGTGCTCTCTGGATGTAGGTGAACTACAACTCCAAAACTCAAGAGCAATGCCCACCAAACCCTTTCAGTATTTTCTGTTGATCATGGGAGTTCTGTGTGGCAAGTTTGCCTCAATTCCATCGTTGGTGGGGTTCAGAATGCTCTTTGATTGTAGGTGAACTATAAATCCCAGTAACTACAATTCTCACATATCAAGGTCTATTTTTCCCCAAACTGCACCGATGTTAACTGGGGAGCGAATTCCATAGGTGGGGGGCCACCGCCGATAAGGCCCTGTCCCTCGTCCCCACCAAACGCATTTGCAATGTATATGCAATTGTATATAATACCGTTTCTCAACCTGGGGGTCAGGGCTCCTGGGGGATCGCGAGGGGGGTGTTAGAGGGTTTACAAGAGACCATCAGAAAACACAGTTGATCGTGGGGGTTCTGTGTGGGAAGTTTGGACCAATTCTATTCTTAGTGGGGTTCAGAATGCTCTTTGGTTGTAGGTCAGTGTTTCTCAACCTGGGCTCCCCAGATGTTTTTGGCCTATAACTCCCAGAAATCCCAGCCAATTTACCAGCTGATTTCTGGGACTTGAAGGCCAAAAACATGTGGGGACCCCAGGTTGAGAACCACTGTTGTAAGTGAACTATAAATCCCAGCAACTACAACTCCCAAATGTCAAGGTATATTTCCCCAAACTCCATCAGTGTTCATATTTGGGCATATTGAGTATTCCTGCCAAGTTTGGTCCAGATCCATCATTGTTTGAGTCCCCAGTGCTCTCTGGATGTAGGTGGACTCAAGGTCAATGCCCACCAAACCCTTCCAGTATTTTCTGTTGGTCATGGGAATTCTGTGTGCCAAGTTTGGTTCAATTCCATCGTTGGTGGAGTTCAGAATGCTCTTTGATTGTAAGTGAACTATAAATCCCAGCAACTACAATTCCCACACGACAAAATCAATCCCCCCACAACCCCACCAGTATTCAAATCTGGGGTATCAGGTATTTGTGCCAAATATGGTGCCGCAAATGAAAAGACATCCAGCATATCAGATATTTACATTACGATTCATAAGAGTAGCAAAATTGCAGTTATGAAGTAGAGTGAAAATAATGTTATGGTTGGGGTCACCACAACAGGAGGAACTGTATTAAAGGTTTTGACATTAGGAAGGTTGAGAAACACTGATCTACCAATGTATTGTCGAAGGCTTTCATGGCCGGAATCACTGGGTTGTTGTAGGATTTTTCGGGCTATATGGCCATGGTCTAGAGGCATTCTCTCCTGACGTTTTGCCTGCATCTATGGCAAGCATCCTCAGAGGTAGTGAGGTCTGTTGGAACTAGGAAAAGGGGTTTATATATCTGTGGAATGACTAGGGTGAGACAAAGGACTCTAATCAAGGTGCTAATCAAAGTGGTCAGTTGAAACATTCACACCTAGCTCCAGCAGACAAGAGTCCTTTGTCTTACCCTGGTCATTCCACAGATATATAAACCCTTTTTCCTAGTTCCAACAGACCTCACTACCTCTGAGGATGCTTGCCATAGATGCAGGTGAAACGTCAGGAGAGAATGCCTCTAGAACATGACCGTATAGCCCGAAAAAACCTACAACAACCCACAGATCTACCAAGTTTGTAACTCTATGAAAAAGAGAGATACGATTCATCTGGCATGGTACGTTCTCCTCAAACAAAGGATATTAAAGCATTAAAGACTTTTGAGAAGAAGAGGGGATGATCTATACATGCAGACGGGAAACAAAACACATTGAGTTCCATAGATCTAAGAAAGAGGTGAAAACAAGGCAGTTCCCTCTGTCCCTAGTTGCTCTCTACGTAAGTGTTGATGCTTCTTCACTTCCTACATCTTGTAGATCCTGAAAAACTTTATAAAACCTGTTTATGCTGCAACATTGGATTGTCCTGGTGTGAAACCTGAGCTCAGGACAAGAAACATCAGTTACAAGAGAAATATGGAGAAACAGGATGGTTTCCACTTGGCAAGAGGATCAAACGAGACTGCATTTTTGTCACTCTGTCTGTTTAATTTATACACTCGACGTGTCATCGGAAAGCTGGATTAGGTTTGGAAGAAGGAGGCGTGACAATTGATGGAAGGAATGTCAACCATTTAAGCCTCGCAGATGACACCGTGTTAGTAGAGGAAAATAGCAAAAACTTGGAGCAGCCATTGAGGAAAGTCCAGGAAGAAAGTGCAGAAGCCAGGGTTACACTTTAACTAGTTGTTGTTGTTATGTGTTTTCAAGATCAACTGTGCCGTTGCGTCTGGGGGATCAATAAAGGAGGGATGGACGTGGCATCTTTCCCCCAGGGGATTGCTTCTTGCCCTCCTATAGGAAACTGGAACTCCCAAAAACCCAAAACAATGTAAATTGCTCAAAATAAGTTTTATTTATCACAAAGTCATTTCTTCAAAGTAATGAGCTGGAAAACTTTAGAGGGGTGAAAGAAAACATACGTTACAGTCTCTATTAGCCCTGGGTCCAAGGGGTTTGAAGCTGAGAAGCCTCACCAAGTTTCCTCTTTCCTCAATGGCTGTGAATGCCGGAGCAAATCACAACCCCAGTTCAGATGGCCTATGTCTTGAAGATTCAGGATCTTCCTCTGGAGCCAAAAGAACCGGCTTAAGGCGCCTGGGTCTCCTCAATAATTGTCCAGGACGATCTGGACATAAAGCATGAGTCCCAGGGGTAAAAAACCTCAGAACTGGTGTTAAGAGGTAACTTAAATCAGGGTCTTTAAGAAACAAGTCTCTTACTCACGTCCATATGGCAGGACCTCTGATGGCAGAATGAAGAAGGAAACCACTCCCCCCCCCCTCCAGGAAGAGGTGGAGCCAAACAGTAATGATTGACAACTACAAGCAACCAACACATACAACTGTACATAAACATGGTTAAAGGGGCAGGATTAAGCAAGATACAACAGTTTAAATCTTGCAACTAACAGTTCTATACATAGGTGGCACCACTCGCGCCGTCACATCAATGTTAAGGCAACAAAATTAAAGAATTTGTAAACCATTCTGAGAACCTTAGTGGCTGAAGATTGGAGTATAAGTAAGCACCCTTAAGCAAATAAAGGGGAAAAAGGATGACCCAAACAATTACCGTCCGGTCAGCCTCACGTCGATACCAAGCAAGATTCTGGAAAAGATTGTTAAGGAAGTATTCTGCAAACACTTAGAAACAAATGCGGTCATCGCTGATAGTCAACACGGATTTATCAAAAACAAGTCATGCCAGACTAATCTGATCTCTTTTTTCAATAGAGTTACAAGCTGGGGAATGCCGTGGATGTAGCGTACCTGGATTTCAGTAAGGTCTCGACAAGGTCCCCCATGACCTTCTAGCAAGGAAACTAGTCCAATGTGGGCTATTGTCAGTTTTACCATTGTTTTCCCCTCCAATCTAGATGACACTACAAACTTGCCACAGCACACGGTTATATCTTGTCTTAGCAGACAGGTTCTTTTAATCAATTACATATAGCCTTCGATGAACAGCATCACAGCACAAGGAGAGTATACACTCTACATGACTTCCTTATATACAGTTCTATACAATTACACATAGCAATCCCGGATTCGCTCCGAACTCATTGACTTAACTCAGACCCAGGATTACATCATTCACAATCACCTGGACTAGGCCAGAACACATTCCCCAAATGAAGTTCTATATACAGTTAATGCATGACTCAGCATTTCCAATAGAAGCCTATTAGCAGTGCATGACTCAGCTATATTACATTACAATACATTGTAAAACCTGACAGATTCAATGCTAATCATACAATCTAAAACATCATACAACAACAACAGGTTAAAATACATGTAGAATAAATTACATATAAGCCAAATCACCAAGATAAGATCATGTCCAACTCAGTCCGTATGTGTAGTCGATAACTTTTTTCTGTAGCCGGTCTCAGCCATTATTCTGGGAACGGTTCCTTCCATAGCCAGGATTTCACTAGCCTCCTGAAGGTCAGGAGGGAGGGGGCAGATCTGATCTCAATTGGGAGAGAGTTCCATAGCTGAGGGACCACCACAGAAAAGGCCCTGCCAGACGCAATTGCGAAAGTGGTGGGACTGAGAGCAGGGCCCCACCAGAAGATCTTATTAGTCTTGATGGTTCATAGGGGAGAATACATTTGGACAGGTAAACCAAGCCGGAACCGTATAGGGTTTTGTAGGTTAAAACCAGCACTTTGAATTGTGCTCAGAAGCTAATCGACAGCCAGTGGTTGTGCGCTCAGTGTATCCTGAACGTTGGACTAATTGCAGCTTCCGCGCAGTCTTCAAACGTAACCCCACGTAGAGAGCGCTGCAGTAGTCCAATAAGCCCAGCTTCTGCCAACCTAGCAGTTTGAAAACATGCAAATATGAGTAGATCAGTAGGTACCGCCTTGGTAGGAAGGTAATGGTTATCCATGCAGTCATGCCGGCCACATGCCCTTGGAGGTGTCCATGGACAATGCCAGCTCTTCGGCTTAGAAATGGAAATGAGCACCACTCCCCAGTTGGACACAACTAGACTTAATGTCACAGGAAACCTTTACCTTTACTTCACAAAGTAAAGGAAGGAATCCCACTGGAGCATTGCAGCACACCCAAATATCCAGGAGTCACTCTGGACCGTGCTCTTACCTACAAGAAGCACTGCCTGAACATCAAGCAAAAAGTGGGTGCTAGAAACAATATCATACGAAAGCTGACTGGCACAACCTGAGGATCACAACCAGATGCAGTGAAGACATCTGCCCTTGCGCTGTGCTACTCTGCTGCTGAGTATGCATGCCCAGTGTGGAACACACTAAAACAGTAGATGTGGCTCTTAATGAGACATGCTGCATTATCACGGGGTGTCTGCGCCCTACACCACTGGAGAAATTACACTGCTTAGCTGGTATTGCACCACCTGACATCCGCCAGGAAGTAGCAGCCAATAGTGAAAGGACCAAGGCAGAGACATCTCCAGCTCATCCCCTGTTTGGGTATCAGCTAGCACGTCAACAACTTAAATCAAGAAAAAGTTTTCTAAGATCTACAGAGACACTCGGTGGAACACCTCAGCAAGCGAGAGTCCAAAAGTGGCAGGCTTAAACCCAGAACCTCAACCAATGGCTGATACCAAATGAGAGACTCCCCCGTGGGCACACAAAAGACTGGGCAACTTGGAAGGCGCTGAACAGACTGCGCTCTGGCACCACGAGATGCAGAGCCAACCTTCAGAAATGGGGCCACAAAGTGGAATCCACTACATGCGAGTGCGGAGAAGAGCAAACCACTGACCACCTGCTGCAATGCACCCTGAGCCCTGCCACATGCACAATGGAGGACCTTCTTGCGGCAACACCAGAAGCACTCCCAAGGGGCCAGATACTGGTCAAAGGACATTTAATCAACTACCAAACTCGCAAATTTTGTATTTTTTCTGGGGTTTTTTTTTTTTTGGTTTTTGCTTTGTTCTGTTAGAAATGTAATATAATCGACTGGTTGCACTGACACGATAAATAATAAATAAATAAATAAACTCCACAAAGTTGACAACCTGTTTTCTGGCATCAAATCTGTTTTTAATAATGCCTTTTATGACAAGCTTTATTATTTTAAAAAAATAAGTATTGTGTGAGCATGTGACATTTTTGGAGGGTGGAAATTCCAGCAACACTGAATTCTGAATTCTTCTTTTCCTTAGATGTACAAGGAGATCATAACTGCTCATGGATCCCACCCAGTGAACTGGCACAAAAACTACGCCATCGCTTGCGAAAGGATGTTGCGCTTGCACCCACCGAGGGAAGACCCGGAAGTCCTGCTCTCAGAAACCATCAAACATTTCCTCCTTTATACGGAGAAAGCCGCGGACGATCCCCAGCAAGGGCAGATTTTGCAAGCTGTAAAACATCTGAAGAAAGAACTCCGGGAACTGAGAAAACTAAAGAGGAGAGAGAGCAAGCACTGAGCATAGGACAGCCTTGCGACCCTTTGCTTTCAATAGGTGGAATGGAAAACTGGATGAGCTTTGAAGAGCTCATAGGAAAGATCACACTGGAGTGGATGGAAATCCAGTAGGAAGATATCCTAGAGTAAATCTGCCATGTAGAATGAATGCAGTTTGATACCACTTGAATTCCCATGGCTCGGTCCTGGGAGTTGTTCTTTGGAGAGACACCAGCACTCTTGAGAAGTCTGAAGGCCTGGAAAAACTACATACATAGCATAAACCATGTCAATTAAAGTGGTGTCAAACTGTATTTATACTACAGTGTAGGTGTACCTAAAGATGGAAGAGAAGCTAATGTGTTTGGTTATATAGGGTTTTGTTTTTATGAGAAAAAGAGTAAAATGGAAAGTGTTTAAATGGCAGAGGTATATACAGGGATGCATTAGAAAGGGGACAAAAGTTTTACTTTTTCTCAGTAGAAAGACTGAGTCATCCAGTGAATGTAATTGGCCAATTTGGGTCAGATAAAAGTAGAATTAGGTGTAGAATTAATGCAGTTTGATGCTAGTTGAACTGCCATGGCTCGATGTTATGATATCTTGGGAATTGTAGTTCTAAAAACTCTATAGCTTCTGACAGAGTGCTGTACCTCACCAAACAACAATTCCCATGATTCCATGGCATTGAGCATGTCTCATTTTTGGGTGTCCCCCCCCCCCCCCCCCAGCCCCATTTGAAAGCCATGAACAGCTTGGGACCAGATTACTTGAAGGACCAACATCTCCTAGGAGATGTTGGTCCATTTGCAGTATTGCCTCTTAGTGCAGTGTTGCTCAACCTGGGGCTCAGGACCCCTGGGGGGGTCGCGAGGGGGTGTCAGAGGGGTCGCCAAAGACCATCAGAAAGCACAATATTTTCTGTTGGTCATGGGTGTTCTGTGTGGGAAGTTTCATCCAATTCTATCGAAGGTTCTTTGATTGTAGGTGAACTAGAAATCCCAGCAACCACAACTTCCAAATGTCAAGGTCTATTTTCCCCAAACTCCACCAGTGTTCACATTTGGGCATATTGAGTATTCGTGTAGAGTTTAGTCCAGATCCATCATTGTTTGAGTCTACAGTGATCTCTGGATGTAAGTGAACTACAACTCCAAAACTCAAGGTCAATGCAAACCAAATCCTTCCAGTAATTTCTGTTGGTCAGGGGAGTTCTGTGTGCCAAGTTTGGTTCAATTCCATCGTTGGTGGAGTTCGGAATGCTCTTTGATTGTAGGTGAACTATAAATCCCAGCAACTACAACTCCCAAATGACAAAATTAATCTCCCCAACCCCACCAGTATTCAAATTTGATCCAGTGATGAAAATACATCCTGCATATCAGATATTTACATAATAACAGTAGCAAAGTTGCAGATATGAAGTAGCAATAACAATATTTTTTTTCTTGGGGGTCACCACAACATGAGGAACTGTATTAAGGGGTCGTGACATTAAGAAGGTTGAGAACCACTGCAGTAGAAAGACTTTGAGTCATCCAGTGAATGCCACTGGCCAATTGGGGTCAAATAAAAGTAGAATTAGGTGTAGAATTAATGCAGTTTGAATTGTCATGGCTTGATGTTATGATATCTTGGGAATTGTAGTTCTAAAAACTCTACAGTCTCTGTCAGAGTGCTGTGCCTCACCAAGCAACAATTCCCATGATTCCATGGCATTGAGCATGTCTCATATTTGGGTCCCGTCCTCCCCAGCCCCATTTGAAAGCCATGAACAGCTTGGGACCAGATTACTTGAAGGACCAACATCTCCTAGGAGTATGAAGCTGTGAGAGATGCCATGGAGTAGTGACTAGAGCGGGTTGTGCCCATTTGCAGTGTGCCCCTTAGTGCAGTATTTCTCAACTTGGGGCTCGGGACCCCTGGGAGATCGCGAGGGGGTGTCAGAGGGGTCGCCAAAGACCATCAGAAAGCACAATATTTTCTGTTGGTCATGGGTGTTCTGTGTGGGAAATTTCACCCAATTCTATCAAAGGTCCTTTGATTGTAGGTGAACTAGAAATCCCAGCAACTTCAACTTCCAAATGTCAAGGTCTATTTTCCCCAAACTCCACCTGTGGTCACATTTGGGCATATTGAGTATTCGTGTAGAGTTTAGTCCAGATCCATCATTGTTTGAGTCCACAGTGATCTCTGGATGTAGGTGAACTACAACTCCAAAACTCAAGGTCAATGCAAACCAAATCTTTCCAGTAATTTCTGTTGGTCATGAGAGTTATGTGTGCCAAGTTTGGTTCAATTCCATCATTGGTGGAGTTCAGAATGCTCTTTGATTGTAGGTGAACTAGAAATCCCAGCAACCACAACTTCCAAATGTCAAGGTCTATTTTCCCCAAACTCCACCAGTGTTCACATTTGGGCATATTGAGTATTCGTGTAGAATTTAGTCCAGATCCATCATTGTCTGAGTCCATGGTAGTCTCTGGATGTAGGTGAACTACAACTCCAAAACTCAAGGTCAATGCAAACCAAATCCTTCCAGTAATTTCTGTTGGTCATGGGAGTTCTGTGTGCCAAGTTTGGTTCAATTCCATCATTGGTGGAGTTCAGAATGCTCTTTGATTATAGGTTGACTATAAATCCCAGCAACTACAACTCCCAAATGACAAAATCAATCCCACCCCCAACTCCACATTACGATTCATAACAGTAGCAACATTACAGTTATGAAGTAGCAAAAAAAATAATTTTATGTTTGGGGGTCACCACAACATGAGGAACTGTATTAAGGGGTTGCGGCATTCAGAAGGTTGAGAATCATTGCCTTATTGTCACATTTACGTTCACCGGAAGTGATTTTGTGCCACTCCCAGCTGCCGTTACGCCTGATTTTCGCCATATTTTGGAGAAGAGGTTGGGGATTCTGAGTGAAGGAGTAAACTTATATGTTTACATCCAGTTTCAAGTCAGTTTAGCCTTTTAAGGGACACCCTACAAGAAATGGGTGATTTTAAAAAAGTATATACTCATGTATAAAAAAGTATATATTCATGAATAAATCAATGTATAAGTTGGAAATGATATTAGAGGCAAAGATGAAGTATTTTGGCCACTTAATGAGAAGACAGGAAAGCTTAGAGAAGACAATGATGCTGGGGAAAATGGAAGGAAAAAGGAAGAGGGGCTGACCAAGGGCAAGATGGATGGATGGCATCCTTGAAGTGACTGGCTTGACTTTGAAGGAGCTGGGGGTGGTGACGGCCAACAGGGAGCTCTGGCGTGGGCTGGTTCATGAGGTCACGAAGAGTCGGAAACGACTGAACGAATGAACAACAATGGCCATGTTCTAGAAGCATTCTCTCCTGACGTCTCGCCTGCATCTATATTAGTCATCCTCAGAGGTCATGAGGTTGCTTCTAGAACATGGCCATATAGCCCGAAAAACAACAACCCATCCATATGTTAATGAATATTTCCAGTGTGACATGAACCGGAGTGTTTGTTTACGGGTGCATCTACACTGTAGGAGCTGGGGGTGGTGATGGCCAACAGGGAGCTCTGGCGTGGGCTGGTTCATGAGGTCATGAAGAGTCGGAAGCAACTGAACAAATGAACAACAAATAAGTCAACCTCGTGTATAAATCGAGGGGCAGATTTTGGGAACAAAACTATGGATTTTGATATTGCCCAAAATAAGTCAAGGGTCATTCATCAAACCTTAAGAAATGGGGCTACAAAGTGGAGTCTACGACATGCGAGTGTGGAGAAGAGCAAACCACAGACCACCTACTACAATGCAGCCTGAGCCCTGCCATGTGTGCAGTGGAGGACCTTCTCACAGCGACACCGGAGACACTCCAAGTGGCCAACTTCTGGTCAAAGGACATTTAGCATAATGCCAAGTTTTTTTAAAAACTTTGTTTATGTTTTTAAATGCATTTTACCTGTACTGTATCTTCAACTCACTTCTGACATGATAAATAATAAATTCGTCAAAGAAGAGAAAACATCACTGCTGCCAGTCTAGCCATTCAGAAAAGTCCAGAAGCAATACCATGATGAAGAGAGTAGAGGGGCTTCTTTTTAGGTTCTTCTAGTGTGCACTAAGTTCTTGCCTTTCGCCTTTCTGCTCGGAGAAGGGGGTGGCTCCTTGTCTTAGAAGTTCCTATTGAGCCATGGATAAATCGATCCACTTTTTGGGAGTTGGGTTTTTGACTCCTCTTTCTAGACTTATATATAAGTATATAGAATCATAGAATCAAAGAGCTGGAAGAGACCACATGGGCCATCCAGTCCAACCCCCTGCCAAGAAGCAGGAATATTGCATTCAAATCACCCCTGACAGATGGCCATCCAGCCTCTGTTTAAAAGCCTCCACCACACTCCGGGGCAGAGAGTTCCACTGCTGAACGGCTCTCACAGTCAGGAAGTTCTTCCTCATGTTCAGATGGAATCTCCTCTCTTGTAGTTTGAAGCCATTGTTCCATTGCATCCTAGTCTCCAGGGAAGCAGAAAACAAGCTTGCTCCCTCCTCCCTGTGGCTTCCTCTCACATATTTATACATAGCTATCATATCCCCTCTCAGCCTTCTCTTCTTCAGGCTAAACATGCCCAGCTCCTTAAGCTGCTCCTCATAGGGTTTGTTCTCCAGACCTTTTATCATTTTAGTCGTTCTCCTCTGGACACATTCCAGCTTGTCAATATCTCTCTTGAATTGTGGTTTCCCAGAATTGGACACAATATTCCAGGTGTGGTCTAACCAAAGCAGAATAGAGGGGTAGCATGACTTCCCTAGATCTAGACACTAGGCTCCTCTTGATGCAGGCCAAAATCCCATTGGCTTTTTTTGCCGCCACATCACATTTTTGGCTCATGTATAACTTGTTGTCCACGAGGACTCCCATGATCTTTTTCAGACGTCCTGCTCTCAAGCCAGGCATCCCCCATTCTGTATCTTTGCATTTCGTTTTTCCTGCCAAAGTGGAGTCTAAGGCAGTCCTAGGGGTTTCAGGGGCCATGCTTGATAGTCCCAAGACCTGCATGTGTCTGATCTTGGGATTACCTAAATGTGTTGGATTTGGACGAGAGATCTACATTGAAGCCATGAAAATTCAGTAGATGACTTACGGGCCAAATCACATAATCTCACACACATACAGCCTTATAGAATCATAGAGTTGGAAGAGACCTCATGGGACATCAGTCCAACCCCCTGCCAAGAAGCAGGAATATTGCATTCAAAGCACCTCTGACAGATGGCCATCCAACCCCTGTTTAAAAGCCTCCAAAGAAGGCGCCTTCACCACACTCTGCGGCAGAGAGTTCCACTGCTGAACAGCTCTCACAGTCAGGAAGTTCTTCCTCATGTTCAGATGGAATCTGCTTTCTTGTAGTTTGAAGCCATTGTTTCGTTTCTTAGTTTCCAGGGCAGCAGAAAACAAGCTTGCTCCCTCCTCCCTATAACTTTCTCTCACATATTTTATCTACCTCGCAAGGTTGTTGTGAGGATGGAGCATGGAGGAGAAAGGAGGAGCTGCTGAACTTGCTGACCAAAAAGTTGGTGGTTTGAATCCAGCGAGTGGGGTGAGCTCCCGCTGTCAGCCCCAGCTTCTGCCAACCTAGCAGTTTGAAAACATGCAAAATGTGAGTATATCAATAGGTACTGCTTCTATGGGAAGGTAACGGCGCTCCATGCAGTCATGCCGGCCACATGACCTTGGAGGTGTCTACAGATAATGCCAGCTCTTTGGCTTAGAAGTGGAGATGAGCACTACCCCCCAGAGTTGGACACGACAAGATACAATGACAAGGAAAACCTTTTTATCATCATCATCATCATCATCTGAAGCCAATGGGAAGCAGAAATAATCCCTTCCTGATAGTTCATGGGAACAGATAGTCTGGAGAGAGAGACTCGTTGAATGTGAAGTAGGGATGCTCCAAATTTGATGTCTTTTGTATTTGTTTTTATGTATAGAGTTACAAGTGGGTAGATGCGGGGAATGCCATGGATGTAGCGTACCTGGATTTCAGGAAGGCCTTCGACAAGGTCCCCCATGACCTTCTGGCAAGGAAACTAGTCCAATGTGGGCTAGGCAAAACTAAGGTGAGGTGGATCTGTAATTGGTTAAATGGACGAACCCAGAGGGTGATTCTCCCCAATGCCTCCTCTTCATCCTGGAAAGAAGTGACGAGCGGAGTGCCATCAGCAGGGTTCCGTCCTGGGCCCGGTCCTGTTCAACATCTTTATTAATGACTTAGATGAAGGGCTAGAAGGCAGGATCATCAAGTTTGCAGACGACACCAAATTGGGAGGGAGAGCCAATAGTCCAGAGGACAGGAGCAGAATTCAAAACGATCTTGACAGATTAGAGAGATGGGCCAAAACTAACAAAATGAAGTTCAACAGTGACAAATGCAAGATACTCCACTTTGGCAGGAAAAACGAAATGCAAAGATACAAAATGGGGGAGAATGCCTGGCTCGAGAGCAGTAAGTGTGAAAAAGATCTTAGAGTCTTCGTGGACAACAAGTTAAACATGAGCCAACAATGTGATGTGGCAGCAAAAAAAAGCCAATGGGATTTTGGCCTGCATCAATAGGAGCATAGTGTCTAGATCTAGGGAAGTCATGCTACCCCTCTATTCCGCTTTGGTTAGACCACACCTGGAATATTGTGTCCAATTCTGGGCACCACAATTCAAGAGAGATATTGACAAGCTGGAATGTGTCCAGAGGAGAGCGACTAAAATGATAAAAGGTATGGAGAACAAGCCCTATGAGGAGCGGCTTAAGTAGCTGGGCATGTTTAGCCTGAAGAAGATAAGGCTGAGAGGGCATATGATAGCCATGTATAAATATGTGAGAGGAAGCCACAGGGAGGAGGGAGCAAGCTTGTTTTCTGCTTCCCTGGAGACTAGGACACATTGGAACAATGGCTTCAAACTACAAGAGAGAAGATTCCACCTGAACATGAGGAAGAACTTCCTGACTGTGAGAGCCGTTCAGCAGTGGAACTCTCTGCCCCGGAGTGTGGTGGGGGCTCCTTCTTTGGAAGCTTTTAAACAGAGGCTGGATGGCCATCTGTCAGGGGTGATTTGAATGCAATATTCCTGCTCCTTGGCAGAATGGGGTTGGACTGGATGGCCCATGAGGTCTCTTCCAACTCTTTGATTCTATGATATTGTGGGATTTTTAATATTTTTAAAACCGCAGCAAACAACAACCATGTAATGCATCAAATAAACAAATGAGTCCTTTAGTTTTATTTATTTATTTATAGATTTTCTTTCCAGATAAAGAAGCCAGTGGAGCTTTAAAAGTTTGTACAATGTGTTTTGTGCATTTTTGGTCGGCCCATTGACGTATCTGCTTTGTGGATTTGGGGTGCTGCCCTATTTCCTAGACTTCCTGACTCAGTTGGATTTTCAAAAGTATTGACTTCAGAAAGTGGCATCAATTCGACTGATCACTTCTGTGCTGAGACTGGCATGAGCGGAGCCAGTTAGTCAAAAGTTTTAATTTTGAGGGTTGTCTTGTCAGGCAAAGTTCATCATCAAACAAGTACCAGGAGTTGGGAAGTGGAGAGAGAAATGAGCAAGACCCTCAGTTCTGTTTGTCTCATTTGCACAAACTACTTGCAAAGTAAACACATTTTTGCATTTTCCCAAATGACTTTCCTCTTTGTATTTTGCCGCCTGGTTTGTTCCCTTGTGCCGGTGGAGTCCTTGTAATTAGCAGCCAAACCCACTTGCCTGCATCTTGAAAGGGGGACTTTTTCGGGGAGGCGTTCCTTTCCTTTTCTCCTTCTCCCTCTGCCTTTGTATGTATGTGTTTATTCCCCCTTTAAATACATTCAGTTTTTCCCCCCTCTCTTTTTTTGGTTGCTAGAATTACCTCCACCCCCTTGCACGCCCCTGCGTACAAGCCTGGGTTAAGAAATGCAAATAATGGCTCTTTATTTGATTATGACAGTTAATTAATAGCGACCTGTTTTAATGAATCGAGTCACTTCCTCAAGAGTGGCCCGAATCTCTAGGGTTTCTTTTCCCTTTCCAATTGTATAGGCTCCGAGACTCCGGAGTGCCGTACAGGCCCCTGTATAGAAATGTCTGCTTAATGAAGAGGGAAGGTTTAGGAGCTGGCCTGCATTCAAAGATCGCTGGTGAGCTATTCAGGGGTTCAGGGGGGGAAGAAACCCCGTGCCCCCCTTTCCTTTTCCCCTTACGAAGAGTAGTCACAGTTCCGCACCATTGTGCTGGCAGAAGCCCTTGATCAAAGGCCTCCTAGTGAACTCAACTGGGCTCCCTTTCAGACCACGGCCGTAATTAAAAGCACTAATTCTCTTTTAAAAGTGCTGCGGGGATGCCATGGGGGCCTCTATTTCTGGAGTGCTTTTTCTGATGTCGTAAGCCGTTATGGGGTCGGAGTGGGGAGAAGGCAGAGGGAAATCTCTCTTTCTCTCCCCAAGTCTTTGGAGTGAGAATGCCAGTCCAGGGCAAGGATGCCCCCTTGAAGGTCTCCAAAAGACCCCGAATGTGGCTTCCCAACTTGGGTTCGGACCCTCATTTGCAATGGGGAAAGGAGTCTGTCGAGGCTTTGGACCAGATGACAAAAGCAAGGGCATCTGTATACAGTAGGGTTTCCAGATTCGAAACCAGAGAGGTCTCTTATATCTTTTCTGGTTGGGTAGATACCCCTTTGAAGGTCTCCACAAGACCTTGAGTGTGGCTTTCCAACTTGGGATTGGACCCTTGCTTGCGATGGGCAAAGGAGTCTAGAGAAGGTTTGGACCAGAGGAGGAAAATGTGGGCTTCTGTATTGAACAGGGTTGCCAGATTGGAATTTCTCATACCTTTTCTGGTTGAGTAGATACCTCTTTGAAGGTCTCCACAAGGCCTTGAGTATGGCTTCCCAACTTGGGTTCGGACCCTCATTTGCAATGCGGAAAGGAATCTGTCGAGGCTTTGGACCAGATGACAAAAACATGGGAATCTGTATAGAGTAGGGTTTCCAGACTCGAAACCAGAGAGGTCTCTTGTATCTTTTCTGACTGAGTAGACACTCCTTTGAAGGTCTCCACAAGACCCTGAGTGTGCCTTTCCAAGTTGGGATTGGACCCTTGTTTGTGATGGGCTATAGTTCTGGAAAAAGTTTGGACCAGAGGAGGAAAATGTGGGCTTCTGTATTGAACAGGGTTGCCAGATTGGAATCTGGGGAGGTCTCTCGTACCTTTTCTGGTTGAGTAGATGCCTCTTTGAAGGTCTCCACAAGGCCTTGAGTGTGGCTCCCCAACATGGGATTGGACCCTTGCTTGCGATGGGGAAAGGAGTCTGGAGAAGGTTTGGACCAGAGAAGGAAAGCATGGGCATCTGTATAGAGTAGGGTTGCCAGATTGGAAACCAGAGAGACCTCTTGTACACTTTCTATTTGGGTAATGCCCCTTTGAAGGTCTCCACAAGACCCTGAGTGTGGCTTTCCAACTTGGGATCGGACCCTTGTTTGTGATGGGGAAAGGCGTTGTGACAGGGTTTGAACTAGAGGAGGAAAGCATGGGCAACTGTACAGAGTCAGGTTGACAGGAATCAGGAGAGGTTTCTCGTGCCTTTTCTGGTTGTGTAAATGTGCCTTTAAAGTTCTCCACAAGACCCTGAGTGTAGCTTCCCAGCTTGGGATTGGACCCTTGTTTGCAATGGGCAAAAGAGTCTGGAGAGAATTTGGACTAGAGGATGAAAACATGGGCATCTGCATAAAGTAGAGCTGCCAGATTGGAAACCAGAAAGACCTCTTGTACATTTTCTTGTTGGGTAGAAGACGGGAATGTCAGAAGCAGTTGCTGGCATAGAATCATAGAATCAAAGAGTTGGAAGAGACCTCATGGGCCATCCAGTCCAACCCCCTGCCAAGAAGCAGGAATATTGCATTCAAATCACCCCTGACAGATGGCCATCCAGCCTCTGTTTAAAAGCCTCCAAAGAAGGAGCCTCCACCACACTCCAGGACAGAGAGTTCCACTGCTGAACGGCTCTCACAGTCAGGAAGTTCTTCCTCGTGTTCAGATGGAATTTCCTTTCTTGTAGTTTGAAGCCATTGTTCCGTGTCCTAGTCTCCAGGGAAGCAGAAAACAAGCTTGCTCCCTCCTCCCTGTGGCTTCCTCTCACGTATATTCTATTTATACATGGCTATCATGTCTCCTCCCAGCCTTCTCTTCTTCAGGCTAAACATACCCAGCTCCTTAAGCCACTTCTCATAGGACTTAATGTCAGGGGACAACCTTTACCTATAAGGAAGGGGATATAAGGCTGTGATTTATATTTTTGTATCGCCTTTCTCTCTTTTTTAATGATTGGCTGCCTCTCTCCTGTGGGGGAGGGAGGAAACCCCTTCCACACCCCATTGTTACCAGGAGGCAAAAACCCACAAAAGAGCGAGTCTGCAAAAATCAAACCGCAAGGTAGTGAGGGAACACTGTACTACTTGTAGAAGACTAAGGGTGCACCTATACTGTACAATGACTGCAGTTTAAGCCCCTTTAACTGCGGTGGCTCAATGCTATGGAATGACAGGATGTCAGACTACAGATCTTAGGATTCCATAGCATTGAGCCATGGCAGTCAAAATGGTGTCAAGCTCCATTCATTCTTCAGTGTAGATGCACCCTAAGATTCTCTTGCAACCATAGCTCATTGAATTGATAGAGGAACATACTAACAGGTATGGGCGCAGCTGGCACACAAGTTTTAACTGTGCAAATGCTCCCCTGGTCACCGCCGAGACTTGAGGTTCCAGGCTCAGCAAGAGTCCAGGATCACTCTCAAGCTGAGATGCATATTTCCAAGCCAGATCCTGTAATTGCAATGGTTGTGTAGAAGAAGGAATTTCAGTGGGCATTGCTTGTGGCCTGGTTGTGTGCCAAGCCCATCTCCTTCTCTCCTTCTCCTCCTTCTCCTTCTCCTTCTCTCCTTCTTTCCTTCTCCTTCTCTCCTTCTCCTTTTGGCTGTCTCTGTGCCTTTTGCCCTTTTATCGCAGCCTTATTAGCCTCCTACTCAACTTGAACGGGTTTTGTAGAAGAAGGAATTTCAGTGGGCATTGCTTGTGGCCTGGTTGTGTGCCAAGCCCATCTGACCGAGCCTCCCTCTTCTGGGCAACCATGAAAGGGGCAATACCTTCTCGAGATAAAGTGATGGTCTCAATGAAATGGAGAGCAAGGTCCATCTCCATCTCTTCTAGGTCCATACTGGCTTTGGAGTGACAGAGAGGAGGGGCTCTTTTGCCCTCCTCCTCCTCCTCCTCCTCCTCCTTCTCCTTCTCTCCTTCTCCTTCTCTCCTTCTCCTTTTGGCTGTCTCTGTGCCTTATTAGTCTCCTACTCAACTTGAACGGGTTTTGTAGAAGAAGGAATTTCAGTGGGCATTGCTTGTGGCCTGGTTGTGTGCCAAGCCCATCTGACCGAACCTCCATCTTCTGGGCAACCATGAAAGGGGCAATACCTTCTCGAGATAAAGGGATAGTCTCAATGAAATGGTGAACATGATCCATCTCCATCTCTTCTAGGCCCATACTGGCTTTGGAGTGGCAGAGAGGAGGGACTCTTTTGCCCTCCTCCTCCTCCTCCTCCTCCTCCTCCTCCTCCTCCTTCTCCTTCTCTCCTTCTCCTTCTCTCCTTTTCCTCCTTCTCCTTCTCCTTCTCTCCTTCTCTCCTTCTCCTTCTCTCCTTCTCCTTTTGGCTGTCTCTGTGCCTTTTGCCCTTTTATCGCAGCCTTATTAGTCTCCTACTCATCTTGAATGGGTTTTGTAGAAGAAGGAATTTCAGTGGGCATTGCTTGTGGCCTTGTTGTGTGCCAAGCCCATCTGACCGAACCTCCATCTTCTGGGCAACCATGAAAGGGGCAATACCTTCTCGAGATAAAGGGATAGTCTCAATGAAATGATGAGCATGGTCCATCTCCATCTCTTCTAGGCCCATACTGGCTTTGGAGTGGCAGAGAAGAGGGACTCTTTTGCCCTCCTCCTTCTCCTTCTCCTTCTCTCCTTCTCTCCTTCTCCTTCTCCTCCTTCCCTCCTTCTCCTTCTCCTTCTCTCCTCCTTCTCCTTCTCTCCTTCTCCTTCTCTCCTTCTCCATCTCCTTCTCTCCTTCTCTCCTTCTCTCCTTCTCCTTCTCTCCTTCTCCTTCTCTCCTTCTCCTTCTCTCCTTCTCCTTCTCCTTTTCTCCTCCTCCTCCTCCTCCTCCTCCTCACTCCATGGTTTGAAGATGCCCACTGAAGCCTGCTAAAGATTGGGAGCAACCTCCCTTTGAAGAGCATCAATAGATGTAACAGTTCAGCTGTGAGGGAGACAAATAAACCAAGGGGCTCATTAATCCCCCTTTTTGGCTGTCTCTGTGCCTTTTGCCCTTTTATCGCAGCCTTATTAGCCTCCTACTCATCTTGAACGGGGAGGCGAGGAGGAGGAGGAGGAAGAGGGTGCCGCATGAATGGGAGTTGGGGAAGGCTAATTGGCAAAGACTTTTAATCACAGGCCAAGGACTTTGCACTGACTTGAAAGTTACTTCGCCATGGGAAGGGAACCCCACCAAAGAAAGAAAGAAAGAAAGAAAAGAAAGAAAAGAAAGAAAAGAAAGAAAGGGAAAGTGGAGAGGGGAGTTAAAATCACAGTTTTTAACTTTATTCCATTTGCAAAGGCATGCATTCGAAAACGCATGAGTTTTTGAATCTGCAAGGATTCCCCATGAACTGAGTGTATCCCCTTAAAAAAACTAGATACAGCTTGACCATCACTTCTCCAGAATTTTGAAAATACGCTAAAATTGTCCACATACATAACTGAGACTATGATACTTTTGCTTTCTGGTGGTTTAAACATGAGCTCCATCCACACTGCCATGTAATGCCATTTTGAGAATGCAGTTTAACTGCACTGAAGTGCACTACAGTATATAGCAGTGTAGAGTCATGGAATCCTGGGATGTGTAGTTCAATGCAGTTAAAGTGCGTTCTAAAACTGCATTACATGAGGGTTGAATGAAAAGTAATGCCTCCACCTTCATAACCCCTCAACAGATGGCAGTACTGGTATGTGACAGGTACTGGCTTGTTCAGTAGACTCTCCTCTACAGTTCCATTTTGGTGGGAAGCCTTAGCATTGAACAGTTGTGTTGTTAAAGTGAGAATTATGGAACCCTGCGCAGACGGTCGGTCAATGCGACTTAAGCAACGTACAGTCATTGGATTCTTGACAACAGAAGTTGTCGCCCCAAAGGAGATTCATCAGAGAATGCAAGCTGTTGATGGTGATTGTGTTGATGTGAGTACTGTGCATTGTTGGGCGAGTAAATTTCAAACTCATTAGAAAATTAGGGGGTGCCAGTGTTTTGTTTCTAAAGTGTTTCAGAAGTGTTGTTAGTGAAAATTTTGTTAATATAACTAGAGTAAGAAAATTTCATTATTTTTTCGTTAGAATAATCATGTAAGTGGAGAAACTTCAGGGGTTTCTTTTTCCCTAATTTTTACAGCTATTGGATTGAAACATGCTACAATGGTAGAACACATTTTCTACTGTTAACACATCAAGTTTCAGAACATTTCACTTATCCACAGATTTTTGGGGAATTTTCATAGTTTCTATAAACAGCATTTTATTAAAAAAACTACAAGAGGGATTTCCTTGAATTTTTTTATACAATGATACAAGATAACAGGTGATCATTCCTCCCAACATTCAGAAATATTCACACATCTACTGATTTTAGGGAATTTTTTTTAAAAAAAGGTTTTGACAAAGACTTAAAAAAAAGCCACAACAGCTATTTTGCTGAATATATCACATATTAACCAACTAGCTGTACCCACAACACGTTGCTGTGGCCAACCTTCCCTCCCTCTTTCCTTTTTCTCTCTCCTTCCCTCCCTCCCTCCCTCCCTCCCTCTCTCTTTCCTTCCTTCCCTTTTTTCTTTGCTTCTCTCCTTCCTTCCTTCCTTCCTTCCTTCCTTCCTTCCTTCCTTCCTTCCTTCCTTCTCTTCCTCTTCCTCTTCCTCTTCCTCTTCCTCTTCCTCTTCCTCTTCCCTTCCTCCCTCCCACCTTTTCTTTCCCTTCCTCTTTCTCCCCTTTCTTCCTTCTCTACCTATTATTGGACTGCAACTCCCAGCAGGCCTCCTGATCCTTCTACCAACCTACCTATCTATCTCTATCTAATTTATCTACCTGGAAGATTGCTGGGAGCTGCACTCCAGGAATAGGAAATTGGAAACATGCAGGAATTGGGATGCTCTCAAAGAAATCCAAGGAGAAGAAAGCTTGCATCTTGGAAGAAGTGCATTTGGATCATCTTCCTTTTCCTAAAGGGCCTGGTTTAGGGGATGCTAGGAACTGTAGTCCGGAAGAGAGTGTGTATATACTTTTGTGTGTTTTGTTTGCCGGGGGAGTCATTTTTGTGCATGAGCTGTAGCATCTTTTTTCTTAGGTTCTTGTGGGTTTTTTCGGGTTATATGGCCATGTTCTAGAGGCATTTCTTCTGACGTTTCGCCTGCGTCTATGGCAAGCATCCTCAGAGGAAGTGAGGTCTGTTGGAATTAGGACAATGGGTTTATATATCTGTGGAATGGCTGGGGTGGGGCAAAGAGCTCTTCTCTGCTGGAGCTAGGTGTGAATGTTTCAACTGACCACCTTCATTAGCATTTGAAGTCCTGGCTGAGCCTGGGAAAATCTTTTGTTGAGAGGCGTTAAGATGTGCCTGGTTGTTTCCTCTCTGCTGTTTTGCTGTTGTAATTTTAGAGTTTTTTTAATACTGGTAGCCAGATTTTGTTCATTTTCATGGTCTCTTCCTTTCTGTTGAAATTGTCCACATGCTTGTGGATTTCAATAGTTTCTCTGTGTAGTCTGACATGGTGGTTGTTGGTGTGGTCTTTTTTCTCTTTTGGCTTTTTAAGTGCCTTCAACTGTGTTTTGGCCTGAGAGGTGTCTTGTGTCCAAATTTGGTGTCAATTTGTCCAGTGGTTTTTGAGTTATGTTAATCCCACAAACAAACATTACATTTTAATTTATATAGATAGAACTTCCATTTAGGGATTTTTTTTCCTTAAGTTTTTGACGCAGCACGCCTACGCATTGGATATCATGCCATAAGTTTGAATTTAATACAAATTTGATACTACTTATGATCACTAATGAAACATTGCAGACCTCTACTGTTTGTGCAGCACGGGCTGTTTCACTAAGATATGGTCTCGTAGCTAGAAGAGAGGTTGTATTGCAATGTTAAGTTTTAGTGTGATTTGGGGGGCAAACCCTGGTCCCAAACCAGCCAGTAGGTTGTTAAGAATTGTGGGAGTTGTAGTCCAAAACATCTGCCCGTGCTTGCTATAGAGTCATCTCGGATGACTTAGAGATTCCTACATTTTATTACATAAATTAGTATAAAACTGATAAAAAATAGAAGGAGCGCAGGTAGCTATTAACTATCATACCTCCTCTCATCCTTCTCTTCTTCAGGCTAAACAGGCCCAGCTCCTTAAGCCGCTCCTCATAGGGCTTGTTCTCCAGACCCTTGATCATTTCAGTCACCCTCCTCTGGACACATGGAATCATAGAATCATAGAATCAAAGAGTTAGAAGAGACCTCATGGGCCATCCAGTCCAACTCCCTGCCAAGAAGCAGGAATAGTGCATTCAAATCACCCCTGACAGATGGCCATCCAGCCTCTGTTTAAAAGCTTCCAAAGAAGGAGCCTCCACCACACTCCGGGGCAGAGAGTTCCACTGCTGAACGGCTCTCACAGTCAGGAAGTTCTTTCTCATGTTCAGATGGAATCTCCTCTCATGTAGTTTGAAGCCATTGTTCCATTGCGTCCTAGTCTCCAAGGAAGCAGAAAACAAGCTTGCTCCCTCCTCCCTGTGGCTTCCTCTCACATATTTATACATGGCTATCATATCCCCTCTCAGCCTTCTCTTCTTCAGGCTAAACATGCCCACATGTCAATATCTCTCTTGAATTGTGGTGCCCAGAATTGGATGTGAATGTGTCCAGTTTATGAAGACATTTGGGGTGTGGAACTGACCCTTGATCCCACCACGCAGTGCCCAATGAAGAGGTTAGAAATCAGCTGGAACACATGTCTGATCTTCATCTGGAGAGCTGCCACCCATCAGAGAGAGCAAGAGATAGAGGAGACGAATGAATATTCTGACTTGGGAAAAGGTCTTGTCTGTCTGCTTAATTTTAGGCTGCATCATCATGCTTACTTATGCATCCTTAAGTGCTATGGCTGATAATCTGCTTAAGTCTGTGCAACGTGGCAAGGAGACTGGTGCTCCTAGGGTCCTGTAGCATGAAAATCCCAGCACTGGTACAGACAGACAGCTCATCCACAAGGCTGTAGTGATGGCGGCACCCAAGGGAGGACTCTGCCGTTGGCAGAGCTGCAGCATTGAACTTTGCTGATGCAGGTGGCACTCATCTCAGGGTGGATCTCCACTGTAGAATTAAGACAGTTTTATACCACTTTAGCTGCGACTTGGAAGGCGCTGAACAGACTGTGCTCTGGCACCACGAGATGCAGAGCCAATCTTAAGAAATGGGGCTACAAAGTTGAATCCACGACATGCGAGTGTGGAGAAGAGCAAACCACTGACCACCTGCTGCAATGCAACCTGAACCCTGCTACATGCACAATGGAGGACCTTCTTGCAGCAACACCAGAGGCACTCCAAGTGGTCAGATACTGGTCAAAGACCCACCGCCTTGCTGTTGCTGGAGTCAGGGGGACAGCTTTAAACTGGCTGTCCTCCTTTCTTCACAACCGTGGACAGCGAGTGGAGAGGGGAGGCCTGGTCTCTGAGAGGTCCCCTCTCTCTTGTGGGGTTCCTCAGGGGGCCATTCTCTCCCCTCTGTTGTTTAACATCTATATGCGACCACTTGCTCAGCTGGTGCGAGGTTTTGGGCTTGAGTGTTACCAGTATGCTGATGACACTCAGCTTGTGCTGAAGATGGAAGGCCGACCAGATTCTGTACCCAATTGTTTCCATCAGTGCCTCGAGGCCGTGACTGGATGGCTGCGTGCCAGCAGGTTGAGGGTGAATCCAGCAAAGATGGAGATCCTATGGCTGGGTCAACCGGGCAGTGGGGATATCCAGCTGCCTACCCTGGATAGCGAGGCGTTACACCCGTCACCATTGGTAAAGAGTCTGGGAGTCCTTTTGGACCCTCTGCTGACGATGGAGGCCCAGGTCTCCGCCACTAGCAGAACCACCTTTTTTCACCTGCGGCAGGCTAGATGGCTGGCCCCCTCCCTGTCCAGGGACGACCTAGCTACACTGATCCAGGCCACGGTCATCTCAAGACTGGACTACTGTAACGCCCTCTACATTGGCCCTCTGTCGGTGATCCGGAAGCTCACGTTGGTACAAAATGCAGCTGCTCGGCTTCTTGCGGGAATTCCGATGAGATGCCACATAACCCCAATCTTACTGCAGCTGCATTGGTTACCAATTGAGCACCGGATCACTTTCAAAGTGATGATACTCACCTTGAAGGCCTTGCATGGTCTGGGGCCGATGTACCTGAGGGACCGCCTCACCCCCTACCAACCCAGAGATCCCTCCGTTCTGAGGACCAAGATCTATTGGAAATTCCCAGTGTCAAGACCTTGCATCTCACAGCAACCAGACGCAGACCCTTCACAGCACTGGCACCATCACTCTGGAATACTCTGCCACCTGAAGTCCATGCCTTGCGGGATTTATCAGCTTTCCGCAGGGCATGTAATACATATCTATATCTGATTGTTTTTAAATTGTTTTAAATTGTTTTAAATTGTGTTCGATTTTAGCCTGTTCTTGTAAGCCGCTCTGAGCCCCAGGGGAGTGGCGGCATATAAGTTCAAATAATCAATAAATAAATTTAATCAACTACCAAGTTTGCAAAATTTGTGTTTTTTAATTTGTTTGTTTGTTTTCTTCTGTTAGAAATGTAATACAATGGTATGGTTGCTGATGACACGATAAATAAAAATAAGCTGCTATGGTACAATTTTATGGATTCAAGGAAGTTGTAGTTTTATGATGACATGATGGCAACAGTCTTGGACAGCAATGTGAGTAGATCAATAGGTTCTGCAGAAAGGTAATGGTGCTCCATGCAGTCATATCAGCCACATGACCTAGGAGGTGTTTACGAACAATGCCAACTCTTTGGCTTAGAAATGGAGATGAGCACCGCCCCCAGAATCGGACACAACTGGACTTAGCGTCAAGGGGAAACCTTTAACTGTACTTATCTCATTCTCATATCCTTTTTTTTAAAAAAATAGATTTTTATTGAGCCTAGATGGCGGCAGGATGGGAGTTCTAAGAGCTCCAGAGTGCCAACCACTCCTCGAGTGGGTAAGGGCAATGATGGCCCCCTTCTCAGATGGATCGAGACTTGAGGGGTCACTAAGCGGGTGGGCACTCACCGATGGCCCCATAAGACCCCCCCCTCATATCCTAATAAAATATCAAGAGGAAATGAGATCTCTGTTGTAAAATAAACTTGTATCCTTTTTAAAGCACTTTTCCCATGTATTGTCGAAGGCTTTCATAGCCGGAATCACTGGGTTGTTGTAGGTTTTCCGGGTTGTGTGGCCATGTTCTAGAAGCATTCTCTCCTGACGTTTCGCCTGAAACTGTGGCAAGCATCCTCAGAGGTTGTGAGGACCTCTCAACCTCTGAGGCCTCATGGCCATAGGCCCGAAAAACCTACAACAACCCACTTTTTCCATGGTTGAAAAAAGTAATTATCTAACATCCCTGGACCGAGGGAGGCAAAATAGAAGTTGGTTGTTCATGGTCTGAAAAAAAAAGGTGAAAATTCGCTGAAACTGTATTTATATTCCACCCTTCTCACCCCGCAGGAGACTCATATATATGGCAAACATTCAATGCCATAGACACAGAGGCTATTTAACTTTCCACCTTCAGGAGGGTATGCCTTTTGAATTCTGGCCACCAGGGGAGCTGTCGCTTCACCATCCACTTGTGATGCCGATGGAGTACTTCCTTATTCTTTTGCACGCTGCTGGAGAGTTTTATGGTGCCGTAAATTCATTAAATTAGCCTCCCTGCATAATTTTATGGTGCCATAAATTCATTAAATTAGCCTCCCTGCATAAGCGGTACCTAAATTTCCTACTTGACAGATGCGACTGTCTTTCAGGTTGCAAAGGTTGACAGCAAGCTAGACAAATGGCGGGAAGCTCACCTTGACCCGGGCTGGCTTCGAACTCACGACCTCTCATCACTAGTGATTTTAATGCAGCTGACTCCCAGCTGTGCCACGATATTGGTCCGTAATGAACTTGTACACCAAGATGGTGTTATTTTGACCTACGCAGAAATAAATCCCTCCTCCCTTCATTAAGCAGCAACTATGGCACAATTCTTTCTCCAAGTTAGATGTTTATTTCTTTCACAAGAGCCACACACACACACATGCACACACACAAACCCCAAACTGTCATGTGCCATCGGCAGTTCTCAGATAAGAGCGCACATTTTTAGGGGGTATTATGCTAAGTAATTATTTGTACCGGATGGGAAATTAAAACAAATTTTGCACAGCCATGAAATTATTCCTGCCATGTATTTACTTTGGTGACAGATTTTTTCTCCAGTTTAGACAGGCCGGGTGGCAAGGGAACAAAACACTGAGATGGGGAATAACAACCCTCCCCCCGCCATGTTTTTTTTTTAAAGCCTACCATAGGTAAGTCCTTGTAGCAAAATTTTGTTGGCTGGATCAAATATTAAACCTGCTACTCCAAATTTCACGCTTTGTATTCCTAAAGCAGATGTGCGAGGAAGGTGCCAAAATTTAATTGGAGGCAGCGTGGCTTGCCTTGGCTTTTTCTATCCGGCAGAGGGCACTCCGGAGAGGATTTGGGCTCCCTTTGCTCCACTGGGAGGAAAAATTCAAACAGAGGCCCCCTTTTTTTGGTAATTGTTTCCATCAAAATATGTAGCTGCATGCTTGTGGGTATGTATTTGCATTTTGGAATGTGATTCCGAATGCGGGCGTCAGATTTAAAACTTTTGTTTCTCCTCTCCGACACGCCGGAGCCGCCGTTTGAGTTGCAAGCGCCTCTGTTTACAGATGCAAGTTGCTAAATGGATGGATTTAATTGTTACACTAGAATGAATTGGCAGTAGGTCACACCTCCCTTTTGCTTCCACTGGTAGCAATTTTAAGGATTGAAGAGATGATGGGAAAGGAGAGGCCGAAACGGTTCCAATGGCGCCAGATTCCCAGTTGTGGCTGGTAGCATCTCTTTCAGCAAATCTGTTACAGATTTTAGTCTGAACATTAGAGGAGCTCTCCAACGTACTAATAATGATGTGGCATGTTACAAGGACAGCAGGTCTTCCTTATCAATAGATTCTGCACCTATGAATTCAACCATCTATGGCTTGCATATATTACAAAAGAAAATTCAAAAAGCAAACCTTGATTTTGCAATTTTATGTGCAATTGTATATAATAGCATTTCTCAACCTGGGAGTCAGGACCGCTGGGGGAGTCGCGAGGGGGGTGTCAGAGGGGTCGCCAAAGACCATCAGAAAACACAGTATTTTCTGTTGGTCATGGGGGTTCTGTGTGGGAGGTTTGGCCCAATTCTATCCTTGTTGTGGTTCGGAATGCTCTTTAATTGTAGGTGAACTATAAACCCCAGCAACTACAACTCCCAAATGTCAAGGTCTATTTTCCCCAAACTCCACCACTGTTCACATTTGGACATATTGAGTATTCATGCCAAGTTTGGTCCAGATGTATCATTGCCTTGTTTGCTTTGACTTACTGTGTTTTTGTGGCAGTAAAATAACAATAAAGAGGAGGAGGAGAAAGAAGAGAAGGACAAGAAGGAGGAGGAGATCATGGTCTATGTGAATTGGAAGTATCCTTTGAGCATTAGAAGTATCTGTCTCAGGCATGAGTAAACTTGGGCCCTCCAGGTGTTTTGGACTTCAACTCCCACAATTCTTAACAGATTACTTCTTGTGCAATTTCTTTGCTGTCCAACTTTCACAATTTTACACAGCAATGGGAAATCCTGGCCACTTTGAATTATATCCCCCCCCTTTCCTCCGAAAAGTGGAACTCAATGTAAATTAAAAATTAATAAGAAAACTAAAAACTATCAGGAAATTTGCAATCATTAGGCGAGCACTGTTTTGTGATGTCTGGCTTTGGAAACGGATTCATAAGGAGGCCACCAGGTCTGCGTTTGAGCAAAGAGCAAAGAAACAATCAGGGCCAACTGATCACCTCCCAACAAAGGATTCCCCTAGGCAGTAAGAAGCCACACCTTGAAAACTGCTAGGTCATTAAATGCTAATTAAGGTGGCCAATGGCTACATGCACAGCTACCTGAAACAGACAAGACTTCTTTCTCCCACCCTGGACATAACACAGATATATAAACCCCACTTTGAAAACCTCTGAGGATACCTGCCATAGATGCAGGCAAAACGTCAGGAGATAATGCTTCTGGAACATGGCCATACAGCCCAAAAAACTCACAACTACCCAAAGAGCAAAGTGTTATTTTGAAGGGTGAATTGGCTCAGAAAAATGAAAGGTAGGCAAACATTTCACAACTCTTCTGGCTAGAAGAGCCTGGGATGTCCAGACCAAGAAAAAGTAACTCCATAAAATGATTGAGGCTGCTTTGCCCTCCACTCAGGAGCCAAATCAAATAGCAGGAGACAGTTCATATGCCACAGATAAATGGGGATGCTAGCATGCAAATGCCTCATCTCTTGTGACAGGGAGAACCCATGCATGCAAACATACCTTGACGCTGGGAAATGGGCTGCAAAGAGAGTATTTTTTTAAGGCATGCCAAAGATGAAGACATCTAGGGAGGCTTCAGATTCCTGTTTGGGGAACTATTTGTTCAATGACTGAGTCTGTTATATGTTTTTTTCTCTCTTAGGTTGGACAACATGTGGCCTGTAGACAACCCCTAGGGTCAATTTTACGATTCTACAGAGTGGAAATACATAGTCATTCACAATTGTATACCTTCTTTAAAGCATGGGGAATATTTTGGCCATGTTTATGGACCTCTGAATCATAGAATCATAGAATCAAAGAGTTGGAAGAGACCTCATGGGCCATCCAGTCCAACCCCCTGCCAAGAAGCAGGAATATTGCATTCAAATCACCCCTGACAGATGGCCATCCAGCCTCTTTTTAAAAGCTTCCAAAGAAGGAGCCTCCACCACACTCCGGGGCAGAGAGTTCCACTGCTGAACGGCTCTCACAGGAAGTTCTTCCTCATGTTCAGATGGAATCTCCTCTCTTGTAGTTTGAAGCCATTGTTCCATTGCGTCCTAGTCTCCAGGGAAGCAGAAAACAAGCTTGCTCCCTCCTCCCTGTGGTTTCCTCTCACATATTTATACATGGCTATCATATCCCCTCTCAGCCTTCTCTTCTTCAGGCTAAACATGCCCAGCTCCTTAAGCCGCTCCTCATAGGGCTTGTTCTCCAGACCTTTTATCATTTTAGTCGCTCTCCTCTGGACACATTCCAGCGTGTCAATATCTCTCTTTAATTGTGGTGCCCAGAATTGTACACAATATTCCAGGTGTGGTCTAACCAAAGCAGAATAGAGGGGTAGCATGACTTCCCTAGATCTAGACACGATGCTCCTATTGATGCAGGCCAAAATCCCATTGGCTTTTTTTGCCGCCACATCACATTGTTGGCTCATGTTTAACTTGTTGTCCACGAGGACTCCAAGATCTTTTTCACATGTACTGCTCTCTGGGTCACTTTAATCCCAGCATAAGCCCTTAAAGTGTCATTTTGTGGAGCTTGAACACGTTGTTCTGGTAGAAATGGCCTCACCTACCAGAACAACGTGTTCAAGCTCCACAAAATGACACTTTAAGGGCTTATTCTGGGATTAAAATGACCACTGGTCCAGCGGAGTTGATGGCGGAGGACCATATGGAACGACGTCAACTATGGAACACATGGGAGATCCTGGAGGGCCATATACATACTACCAAATACACTGGGGAAAAAACATTTTCCACTCTAAATACCTAAAAATCCTCCATCAACTCTGCTGGACCAGCCACGTTGTCCGAATGCCCGATCAACGTCTCCCAAAGCAGTTGCTCTACTCCGGACTCAAGAATGGAAAATGGAAAATCAATGTAGGAAAATCGCATTCAAAGCATCCCTGACAGATGGCCACCCAGCCTCTGTTTAAAAGCCTCCAGAGAAGGCGCCTCCTCCACACTCCAGGGCAGAGAGTTCCACTGCTGAACAGCTCTCACAGTCAGGAAGTTCTTCCTCATGTTCAGGTGGAATCTCCTTTCTTGTAGTTTGAAGCCATTGTTCTATTGCGTCCTAGTCTCCAGGGCAGCAGAAAAAAAGCTCACTCGCTCCTCCCTATGACTTCCTCTAACATATTTATACATGGCTGTCATGTCAAAATATGTGAGAGGAAGTGGTAGAGAGGAGGAAACAAACTTTCCTTCTTGTGTCCTTCTTCTTCCTCTGGCTTTGTCACCTCTCCATCCTTGGCTGCTCTAGGATGCATCTATTGTAGAATTAATGGAGTCGACACCACTTTAACTGGTTCAATACTATAAAATGGGAGTTGTAGTTTGATGAGACGACATAATTATTTGGCAGAGAAGACTATAGCTGCCATGATTCCATTGCACTGAGCCATGGCAGTTCAAGTGGTATCAAACTACATTGAGTGTTGAATCCACTCTGGGCTTCAGCCTGAACTTTCAAGTAAGCTATCAAGAACTCTATCCTTAAAATTAATCCAGCAGCCTTGCTGTTTAACTGATGGTGCTCTCTGCTTCTATGGAGGTGCTGTTGGAAATAGCAACCTTCTAAGCCTTCACTACTTGTTTGTTATTGTATATATTTGCTAACCTGTATTGTATGTACATATTGATTTGCCAGTTTGACTGACCTCTACAGGCATGTGATTGTACTGAGCTTACTTACTTACTTACTTACTTACTTAGGCGATCCCTCGTAGTCTGAGGATGATGGTACTCCAAGAATGGTATCCTGGGGGTGGATCCGTAGGTGGCTGTGGAGCCCTGTTCTTGATCTGCATCTTCTTCCGCAGTGAGGGCATCGGTTTCCAGGTGGAAGGCGGTCCCGGTCGGAGTTGGCTTGATGTGCCTTCCTCTTGGCATGTTTCTCTCTTTTGCCCTCCATTCGTGCCTCTTCAAATTCTGCAGCACTGCTGGTCACAGCTGACCTCCAGGTGGAGTACTCAAGGGCCAGGGATTCCCAGTTCTCAGTGTCTATGCCAGAGTTTTTAATGTTGGCTTTGAGCCCATCTTTAAATCACCTTTCCTGCCCACCAACATTCCGTTTTTCGTTCTTGAGTTCAGAATAGAGCAACTGCTTTGGGAGATGGTGGTCGGGCATCTGGACAACATGGCCGGTCCAGCAGAGTTGATGGCGGAGGACCATCGCTTCAATGATGGTGGTCTTTGCTTCTTCCAGCACGCTGACGTTTGTCCACCTGTCTTCCAAGAGATTTGCAGGATTTTCTGGAGGCAGCGCTGATGGAATCGTTCCAGGAGTTGCATGTGACGTCTGTAGACAGTCCACGTTTCGCCTGCATCTATGGCAAGCATTCTCAGAAGTTATGAGGTGAACATCACTTTTTCAAAGGGTTGACTTCTAACAAGATCATGCCTTTCCTTGACTAGTGGTTTTCAAAAGGTGGTCTCCAGATGTTCATGGAGATTCACATTTGCCAAAAGGATATTACATCATTTTTCTTTTGAAAAAGGTGATGAATGCCATTTTTTAAAAAGGTGCCACTGAGTCCAGCGCCACCTAGTGACTGAATCTATAAAAACATTATCCACTTACATGGGCAATAAAAGATGAACTAGGCAAATTGAAAAATTGAGGGGAGGAGAGCTTGTGGCACAATATATTTTTCTTAATATAAGCAAGCGGCGTGTCAAGAAACGACTCTTTTGACACATTTTTCATTTATTTATTTTTTTGGCCAGATATTTTTTGATGCAACAGCCCCCCATGAGTGCACCCCCTCTTCATCCAACCTGGTGCAGCCCAGCCAAAGCCTTGCAAAGCTGATGCTGAATTTCAGCTGCAAGACTCTGCCAGCAATTGTTCCCTGCCAGCGATTGCCACGAAAACAATCAAGACAAGAGAGCTAAACTTAGAATAAATTCAATGGGGACATTTTGTTCAGGGTCTTAATCCGAAACGGAAGCCTTTATCTAGACTCGTAGGCTTCCCTGTTGTCTTTCTCTCCTTTAAAGAAATATATTTCAGAGGAGTGAGAAGAATATTGCTGTAGTCCCCAGTCCCAGCATGAAACCTAAGGCAGCTTGCAATAAAATCAAACAAAGTCCAACTAAAACCTATTTGAGATCAAAGTTTGGAAACAATAAACAATGCTGTTAAAAATACTCTGAGATTCAAACAAAACAAAACAAAACCCTCCAAAATAGTTGAAGCATAATAAAAAGGGAAATAGCATAACATAAAGCATTAAAAGATCCTGTTGCCTAGGTAAGTCAAGAGCCAAAAGGTGATCTGAATAAATAGGATACTTAGCTGTGTCTATTTAATTATAATTAATGACCATAATAAATTGTGGAAGTTCTTGGTGGTATGGGTGTGCTGGTACAGCTGTACGAGAAGCTCCCACTTTATTTGCCTTGTATTAAGTGTTTGCTTGCAGCCCAAGGCTTGGGATTCTGCAGAAGGGTGGCTTCCTGTTAAAGTTTGCAGTTATAGGGCAGGCCCCCTGTCCGTCATCGTTAAGTTTGGTTCCGCACCCTGTTCAGGACAATTGAGAAGGGAAGGGCGCCATTTTCAGTCAGTCTCAGCAAGGAAAGTCATTGTATAGGACGTATACAGACTTCTCCTGCACAAAGGCTTCAACCCTTAAGACTTCCCAGGGGAGAACAGTCTTAAGAGCAAAAGGATTCCCAAAGATTCCCAGGGAAACAGCCCTAAAGCTCTGAGGAATTTTGGAGGGAAAAGCAGCTTTGAATATCTAAGAACTCCAGCTGAAGTGACTACAGGCCTACTGGTAGGTCCACTCGGTGCTTTGAGACGCAGTTCAACCCGGTAGTGGAGCCCACATCAATTAGGTTTAGGTTCACAGTCAGCCTGGGAGAAGTTTGGAAAGGGATTTTCCTTTAGAGTAAAGTAACAGTTAGAAGCCACCAGTTGCACAAAGGCCTGGAAGCATTTGTTTAACCTTTTGAAGACAAAGGAAGTTTCAGGGTTTATTGTTCACCAATAAAAGACTTTCTTATATTTCACAACTCTCTAAAGACTGTTTATGGTGAAAATCCTTATGAATTTCTCTTCGGGCTTCCTGCTGGGCTAAAGTTGCACGTCCTGTTTTAAAAGCAATTTCAAGCCCAGCGTTCGACAGAACAATGGGCATACCAAATCACCTTGTCTCTCTCCTGAGGAATCTGTATAAGGACCAAGTAGCAACAGGAAGAACTGACCACGGAACAACAGACTGGTTCAAGATTGAGAAAGGCGTACGACGGGGTTGTCTACTCTCCCCCAACCTATTCAACTTGTATGCAGAACACATCATGCGATGTGCGGGGCTTGAGAAATACAAGGTTGGGGTTAAAGTTGCTGGAAGAAACATTAACAACCTTAGATATGCAGATGATGCCACTTTGATGACTGAAAGCAAGGAGAGGCTGGTGTTAGGTTTCATCCCTGGACTGCACAAGTCTCTTGTGTCATCAAGTCACCAGTCCTCAATGAGTAGCTAGTACTTACTTACTTAGGCGATCCCTCGTTCCAGCATGCTGACATTTGTCTACCTTTCTTCCCAAGAGATTTGCAGGATTTTTCAGAGGCAGCACTGATGGAGTCGTTCAAGGAGTTGTGTGTGACGTCTGTAGATAGTCCACGTTTTGCAAGCATATTGCAGGGTTGAGAGGACAATAGCTTTATAAACAAGCACTTTGGTATCTCTATGGATGTCCTGGTCCTCAAACACTCTGTGCTTTGTTCAGAAAAATGCTGCACTCACAAAGCTCAGTTGGTATTGTATTTCAACGTCATATAGTGCAGTTCAGACTACATTATATGACGTTGTAGATCCAGACTATGCAGCACATTTAGAACGCTGGCCCCTGTGATCATGGTGAGTTAAGAGCCTGAATAAAAATAGTGCTGACTGTTATTTTACCCTTATTTTATGTTATTTATTGTATTTATGCCTCACTTTTCAGACTAGGAACCCTTGTGTTGACGGCAATGTGGTGCACCTGAATTGAGATCCCAGAGCACAAGCAAAGGCCACTGAAGTACAATCTTTGAGAAATGCACATTGTGCAGTCATGGGCAATGGCTGTCTGAATGTGCAATGGCTTGGTGTATCTGAATGAACTGAATAAAGTATGCATTAGAAAAAAAATGGTCAGCATATATGACAAGAACCGGATTCTGGGCAATTTGTGGACACTGAGCAATCAAATCAAGGATAGGGGGATTGGGTTGTTGTAGGTTTTTCCGGGCTATATGGCCATGTTCTGGAGGCAATTTTTCCCCTGACGTTTCGCCTGCATCTATGGCAGCATCCTCAAATTCGATGCTTGCCATAGATGCAGGCAAAACGTCAGGAGAAAAATTGCCTCCAGAACATGGCCATATAGCCCGGAAAAACCTACAACAACCCAGTGATTCCGGCCATGAAAGCCTTCGACGATAGGAGGATTGTTCCTGCAATATGATTTTCCTTGAATGGCATGAATATATGAGAAAAGCAACCATGACCCTGCTGTCCCGTTGCGTTTTCCCATCAACGTGAAGAACATTTCCCTGTCTCTCTTTCAAGGCTTCCCACTTTTTTGAAACTAGCTAAAGGTAAATCCTGTCACCTCAGCACCTGACCAAAGTGCTCCAAAGTCTGATATGAAGAATGCCACCTACAGCTAAATGTCTGGTTTTTAGAAAGTACAACCAACAACAAAGAAGTGGGACGTGCCACAGAGAGAAGAGAAAAGGAGAACTACCAAACCATTTCCGAACATGGAACACAATGCATGTTTTTGTCTTCTCCGAGCCCAGCGCCCAACCAAGTGGAAATGCTACTTCCATCCTTAATCTATAAATGAAATTAAAGTTGTTGAAAGATGCCCGTGAAACCAGGAAGGACTTGTTTTCTTGGCGGGAGGAGAAGGGAAAAGCCGAAACCGCCAAATATTTTAGCGGCGATTAAATTTCCAAGCAAGCTGGGGAATGGTCCCAGAACACCTGCTTGGAGATGCGCACTTGCGCGAAAGGCGCATGTTGGCTTGCAGGAGGGAGATTGGAAGGTTTAAAGATTTCCCTGGCATTTCTAAAGGATGTGTTAATGAAGGAGGGTTGACTATGCACAAGGCTTGCACCAAGCCAAGGAAACAGCAGCAGGTTTTCATTCCAGATGCCCAGCAGGTGGAAACAAATCGTGTTAGAAAGGTGATCATTGGTTAAATTCCAGATAGCACCAAGGAGAAAGGGGTCCAAATAAACCAGATAGGAAAACCTCCCACTAGCTGGCCCCAAAATGTGGCTGCAATTAGAATAATAGACTTGGAAGAAACCACAAGGGCTATCCAGTCTAACCTCTTACCATGCAGGAACACACAATCAAAACACTCCAAGAAATGGCCATCCAGCCTCTGCTTAAAAATCCCTGGAGAAGGAGACTCTAGTGTACTCCAAGGCAACATATTCCACACCTGAACAGCTCTTACTGATAGGAAATTCTTCCTAATGTTTAGATAGAATATCTTTTCCTGCAACAACAACAACATTTGTACAAGAAAACAGTACTACAAACGAGAGCTGACAGCTGGCACAACAAAGCATTGCATGGACAGTTCCTTGACAAAACTGAAGGAAAAGTTGATAAGGAGAAGACCCGGTGATGGCTCACAAATGGACCACTGAAGAAGGAGACAGAAGAAGGCCTGATTCTTGCAGCCCAGGAGCAAGACCATTAAGGCCAGGATGACCAAAATGCAGACCGTGCAAGGAAGCTGATGAAACCATTAATCATTCCCTCCGTTGCTGCAAGAAAATTGCACAGACAGACTGCAAACAGAGGCACAACTCTGTGGCCCGAATGATTCATTGGAATTTATGTCACAAGTACCACCTGCCAGTAGTAAAGAATTGGTGGGATCTTAAACCTGGAAAGGTCCCAGAACGACGACTTCAATTTCTTCCTAAATAACAGGAGGGACAGAGCCGATCTTACCTCAGTGGGAAGAGAGTTCAACAGGCAGGGTGCTACAGCCAAGAAGGCCCTGTCTCTCATCCCCACCTGACATATTTGCGACGCTGGTGGGAGCGAGAGCAGGGCTTCCCTGGATGATCTTAAACTGTGAGGTGGGACATAGAGGGAGATGCGTTTGGACAAGTAAGCTGTGCCAGAACCATATAGGTTCCCTCAGCTACAGTACTAAAATGCACTCTGTTTGCTCACCTGCAGAACCATTAGGCTCTGAACCCCCAAACTCCTCATCTTCATCTGGCTGAATCCAGAATAGGTCTTCAGATTCATTTATAGACCCACCACAAAGACTGGAAGAAAACTTTGTGATATGGATTCTCTTACTTAGAGGCACTGAATAACAATGAAATCTCCCTTTGTGACCCCATTGTTAGGCTCATATATTCTGGAGAAGTCCTTGTTCAAGTCCTGCCACTGTCTCAAGCTTATTGGTGGGGGAAAGGAGACAGAACCTTTTTTCGATGCTGCTCCCAGACTTTGGAACTCCCTGCTTAGTGAACGCCAGATGGCTCCCTCCTTTCTGCCTCTCTACTATTAGGTTAGAGACGGGTTGTGGCGCAGCTGGTTGGGAGTCAGCTGCATTAAATCACTATTGACCAAGAGGTCATGAGTTCGAAGCCGGCCTGGGTCGGAGTGAGCTTCTAGCCATTCATTTAGCTTGCTGTCGTCCTTTGCAGCCCGAAAGACAGTTGCATCTGTCAAGTAGGAAATGTAGATACCGCTTATGCAATGTCATATGTTCTGCAGTTGATGGTGGTTGGTAATGGAAGGCTTAATGTGAGTATTAATTCTAGAGGGTTTGGTAATCTAAGTGGGAGTTCATGGGTGAAAGCAATTAGGGGTGGAGGTGTGCAGGAGATGGGTTGCAGCTTGGTGTTACTGGATTTAAGGAGCTAACCTTGAGACTGATCTTTGGGAGAAAAGTATGTGTTGCATTTTGGTGGTGGATGTTGCTGGTTTTTCCCCCCAGGTCTGTTGGATTTTTTCAGTATTCTGACCTGTCTCCTGTAATCTTGGAATCCTGGAACCTTGAACCTTTGGACTGGCTTTTGACTACGGTATAGACTCTTGATCCCTGGACTTTGTTTATTGAACTCTCAGCATTTGACCATCTGACTGGACCCTTTTGACTACGGAGTTATTTTTGCTATCAGTTTTTGTTTATCCTGTAGCTGCGTGCTATCTTTGTGTTTTATATTTTGGACTATAAAAACAGCCAGCAAGTAAGTGCTGTTTTAATTAAACTGTTTGTTAAAACTGGGAGTTTGTAAAACTGGGAGTTTGTAAAACTGGGAGTTTGCTAGGGCTCTGCCTAAATAAGGCAGAGCCCTAGCAATGTGACATGCGGGGAGGCTAATTTAACTAATTTAAGACACTATAAAAAAACTCTCCAACAGCGTGCAAAAGAATGAGGAAGTACTCCATCGGTGTCACAAGTGGATGGTGAAGCAACAGCTCCCACGGTGGCCAGAATTCAAAAAACATACCCCCATGAAGCTGAAAAGTTAAATAGCCTCTGTGTCTCTGTCTATATATGTTGTGTGTCTATGGCATTGAATGTTTGCCATGCATATGTGCATTGTGATCCGCCCTGAGTCCCCTGTAGGGTGAGAAGGGCAGAATAAAAATAGTATAAATAAATAAATAAATGTGCTATCAGAAACTGAATGTGTTGCCACTGCCACAACTCCAAGCTGGCTTTGGAGCTCCACCAGAAGTCCAAAAGGTGCTGATGCTTCACCAAAGTACACCTCCCAGGATTCCATAGTATGGAGCCAAAGAAGTTAAAGTGGTGTCAAAATGCACAAATTCTACAGAGTAGATACACTCCAAGGCAGAAAGGAGAGCAGGAAGATTAATTTTGTCCTTCCAAAAGAGCTTTGACCACAGCAAACTGCACTAGTCTCTCAAAGTTTGTCTGTTCTTCTGCGTGCATAATGTTTGCTGACCTCACCACATTATGATATGCTTTGGCCCCATGTGCCTTGCTTTTCATCAGTGAATTATTGGAGATTGTGGGCATTATGTGTATTATTCCCCGTTGTACTTGACTGCAGAATGTCAGCGGAAGGGTGCAATAGAGCAAAGGAGTGTAGGTTTACACTAGTCAGATCTTGGTGACCAAGTGAGCTTTTCCAGTGCTTACCTACAGCGAACAGAGTGAAAGTTTGATTTCTTGCCCTGACTTGGGTGATGTTTATTTTCCTACCACAGCCATTAAGTATTTTTATGCATAGCAGCTTAGCGAAGTCTTTGCATGAACCCATTTGGCACGGGCAGCTATCTGTTTGAGAAAGACCCGAGCTGCAAAGTTTTTAATGGAAGGATGCATGGATCAAAGTGTTGTAAAGAGCATCCAAGGACTGCTTAAACATCCTTGAGTGGGGAAATTAGAATGGATCCCTGGGATTTAGCTTGCAAAGCCAGGCTGGGCTTTTTGACCTCTTGCAGGCTGGCATTAAAGTTGATTCTGAGTGTGTTTTGTTTGGCTAATGCTCGTGGGCTTCTTGAGCTATTAGGCTTATTTGAACCAATGGCTGCTGCTAAAGGATTTTTTTTTTGGGGGGGGGGTTGGTGGTGGATGGGTTATCTTGGCATTCACTGCCTTGATAAGGCTTTAGCTCAAAGGCAGGCCTATCAAAACCACACATGACCCATTCCCCACTTGCTAGTGGTCTTATTTCCTTCAAAACTCATCAACATCTCTAGCCATATTGATGTACCTTAAATATTTGAATCAAAGCACAAGCTAAAGTTGCCACGATTTGACAGCTCTCTATGACTCAGACAGAAGGGGCATCTACACTGTAGAATGAATACCATTTGGCATCACATTAACTGCCCTAGCTCAGATCTATAGAATCTTGGGAGTTATAGTTTGCCAATGACCTAGCATTCTTTGGCAGAAGAATAAAGAACTTGTAAACCTGTAAACCATGATTCCAGATCATTGAGCTATGACAGTGGTGTCAGTTCTACAATGTAGAGACACTAGAGCCTATCATCTGTTAGGAATTGTGTAAGTTGAAGTCCAAAACACCTGGAGGGTCAAAGTTTGCCCATGCCTGATTGTGTCTGATGTTCATGCTGATGTTCATGATGGGAATGCTGATGTTCCTGTTGGTGGGACTGGGTCTGTTGGCATTGTGGATGAGGATTTGTTTGGGCCTGAGTTAAGCTCAGACAAGACGCCCAAGCTGTCTCAGGAAGATACACAAGGCCACATTCTTGGGAGAGGCCCTTCACGACTTTTCTCAGAACAACTGTCTGAAGATGATTTGTAAGGTGCAGATGTTAATGAGACTCAAGATAATGAGAGCATAGATAGAAAGCAAAGCTTTTGTAAACAGAGACAGAGTCTTAAGAGGAAAAGATTATCAGCTCGTTTACAGGAAAAAAAGAGATAAGAAACCTTTATCTGGTGTTAAGGTCAAGAGAAATGCTTTCCTTTCGGTTTTGGGATTTGGAAAAGCCTTATATTGATTCATGGGAAAGAGTTGCCTCAGTCGGGTCAACGTTGGAATTTGGTGATGGTCTTGCTTTTAAGTGCTCTTAGTTTCATGTACCAAGTTTTTGCCAAGCTCCAGATTTGTGTATGGAATTTCTTTCCTGCTGTCTTGTTTCATGGATTCTAGTGCCTTGTTTCATGGATTTTATGTACCTGTGGATCTTGTTTTCCCTTGAAACTTATAGACTATTCTATGTTTTGGAACTTTACTGTTTTTACTTATTTTTTTGCTTTGCCTACATATATTCTTCAATAAACTCCTTGCTGATTTTGCCAAGCTGGTGTGGTGTTTAATGTCAGAACCCTTAAATGGTTCAATTCATTCCACCGGGACCGGAGACAGAGGGTGGAGTGGTGAGGCCAAAGCTCTGAGAGCTCCTGCCTTTGCTGTGGAGTCCCCCAGGGTGCTATCCTCTCGCCCCCGTTATTTAACATCTACGTCCGACCACTTGCTGGACTGGTGCAGAGCTTTGGCCTAGAGTGCTACCAGTATGCAGATGATACCTAGCTACTCTTGCGTCTTGAACCTGGGACAACCGCGATTCCTGAGAACTTTAAGCTGTGTTTGGAAGTAGTGATGAGTTGGCTGCGAGCGAGCAGACTAAAAGTCAATCCTGCAAAAACTGAGATACTCTGGCCCGGCCAGCCGCCAGAATTAATCCAGTCTCTGCCTGATTTCGATGAGGAAGCTCTGGTTCCGTCTGCCACTGTTAAAAGCCTTGGGGTTGTGTTGGACTCATCGCTGACGATGGAGGCCCAAATCACTGCCATAAGTAAGCAGGCCTTTTTTCATCTTCTCCAGGCAAGGAAATTGGCATCCTACCATTCGGTAGAAGCATTGGCAACAGTAATCCACGCAACAGTCACCACAAGGTTGGACTATTGCAACGCCTTATATGCCGACCTTCCGAAGTCAACAACCCAGAAGATTCGGATGGTCCAAAATGCGGCGGCCAGGCTGCTAGCGGGATCATCTATAAGATCCCATATTACACCGATTCTGCAACAACTGCATTGTCTACCAATAGAACATCAGATCTCTTACAAGATCCTGATCCTGACATTTAGAGCTCAAAATGGCCAAGGACCTTTACATCTTAGGGACCGCCTCATTCCTTTTTTCCATCAGTGGTCACCTCGATCCACCCAGGAAAATCTCCTCTACATACCGGGCCCTAGGGAGAGAAATCTAGAAACTACAAGGCTTACACCTTTTTCGACCTATGCTCCAATTCTGTGGAACTTATTGCCTCCATATGTTAGAGCAATGTCGGAGTTGCAACCTTTTGTAAAAGCGCTCAAGACATGGCTGTTTGGTTGTGCATTTAAGTAATCAGTTCTAATTTGCCAAATAGTCACTGTTGAATGTTTTTATGTTGAATGTTTTTATATTGTGAAATGCTATTTTAAATTGTAAATTGCTCAGAGCACCTTGGTGGAGAGCGACAAATTAAGAAATTAAGTGAAGTGAAGTGAAGGTGTTCCTGCTGTGGTGTACGACAACACAGATCCAAAATAGGTCTCCACAGTCACTTACAGAGACATGGCTAAGGCTCTACCCTTGGAAGAGAATCATACTCGGACATGAGAGATTTTCTGTGATGACAGGCAAGTGCAGACTTGACTTAAGTCTAAAGAAATGAGGGAAATAGTTCATCAAATCCCTTTTAAAGCCATACAAGTTGATGGCCATTGTGTTGCAGGTTCAACGGGCATCTTGCTCCCTGAAGTTACTCCTTCCACCTGGATTGGGGTCAGAAGGTTTGTGGATTGACTTCTATCACCCGGGGAATATGCAAAGGGGTCCTCTGGGGAAATGGTTGGGTCCTGGCTGCCCCACATCAGCAATTCATCACGATGGTGGTGCCGTATCTCTTCAAAGCCCTTAAGAACACAGACCGCAATGACTCCGAGACCTCCCTTCCACTCCCACCCTTTTTTGCATTTTGACATTATCATTATTTTGTTTTTCAAAGCAATATTTTAACTCCAAAGTTCACCTGCTAATCCTTAAGCCGCTGATATGCCAGAATCAATAGGATGGGATTTTGTACTTCTCATTATTCGGATGCATTGTTCTTGCTGGGTATTCTGTATTAATATTTATAAATGCTAGGGAAGTCTCTCTCTCTCTCATATTCTCTCATATATATATATATGATAAATTTGTATGAAACCTGAGCCAGCCCATTCGCATATCTACAATGAAAACCTATATCCAATATCCTTGATTACATTTTCTCAAAGAACATCAACAAGATGAAATTATCTGCTAAACCATCCACTTGAAGCTAGTTGGACATAGCGGCTTGGTGCATGGGCCGTGCGAGTGTGCGTGAAAGAATCAGATGCTGCAGATGTGACATTATGATATCCTTCTGCAGATCGGCAGCCTGGTATTTGGGTGGATATTTCAAATCAATATGTGAATGTCACGTCAGCTTTCTTTGCCTCTGCAGCTCCTACCTATGTGGATGAAGAAAGGGTGCTGAAGGAAGAGAACTAGACCAGCTAAGAGGGAAGAAGAGGCAAAAGGAAAGAGGTACAATAGGTCCCACATCTGGCAGGGCTTTTGTGGTAGTGGTGCTGCAATTTTGGATCTGGCTTTTGCTAGGGCTTTGCCACGCCACCCTGTTGCCTTGCAGCAATCATTTGAAACCTACCAGTATAAAAACAATTGCTTTAGCATATCCACACTCCAACTACCATAATTTAGTACACATTCCCCCTATTAATCCTGTCATTGCATTATTTCAGCTGCTTTCAAAATGTCCCAGTGGATGTGGACAAATCAGGGTCAAATGACACCCATCAGAACCTGCTAAGTGGTCTACATACTCTTCCATGGACCAGAATGAAACAATCTCTTAAAATAGCTTAATAACCCCTTAAATATAGCTGAAATAACACCAACATTCTCAGGTAGGGCTGCCAGAGATAAGGACTGAAAAGGACTCTTGTACCATTAATGGTGCTGCTTTTTGCTTTGTTGTCTGACAATATCAGCTGCAGTACACTGACGTCAGTGTGCTGGAAGATGCAAAGACCACCAGCATTGAAGCGATGGTCCTCCAACATCAACTCCGCTGGGCCAGCCACATTGTCCGGATGCCTGACCGCCGTCTCCCAAAGCAGTTGCTCTACTCCGAACTTAAGAATGGAAAACAGAATGTTGGTGGACAGGAAAAGAGATTTAAAGATGGGCTCAAAGCCAACCTTAAAAACTCTAGCATAGACACTGAGAACTGGGAAGCCCTGGCCCTTGAGGGCTCCAGCTGGAGGTCAGCTGTGACCAACAGTGCTGCAGAATTCGAGGAGGCATGAGTGGAGGGTGAAAGAGAGAAACGTGCCAGGAGGAAGGCGTGTCAAGCCAACCCCGACCGGGACCGCCTTCTACCTGGAAACCAATGCCCTCACTGTGGAAGAAGATGCAGAGCAAGTATAGGGCTCCACAGCCACATACGGACCCACAGGGAAATCCATAATGGAAGACCATCTTATTCGTCCAACGAGGGATCGCCTAAGTAAGTAATCAGCTGCAATATCCTTTTCTAGACAACTACACAAATTACATGTACCCTCTCTAACTTATGTCCAAATATTAAAGGAGCTATGCTAGGTACTGAATCTATTCATAGAATCCTAGAGTTGGAAGAGACCTCATGGGCCATCCAGTCCAACCCTCTGCCAAGAAGCAGGAAAATTGCATTCAAAGCACCCCCAACAGATGGCCATCCAGCATCTGTTTAAAAACTTCCAAAGAAGGTGTTCTGTCGCTGCTGGAGCCAAAATGAGGTGCTTTTAAGCGAGGATGTTAGGCTTGCATCCAGCAGGAAGCCAGGCCCCCCGAAAAGAAGCCTTTAAGGGGATCTCCCTTATTAAGCAGTCTTTATGAGGCTTGAGAAATATAACAGTTCTTTATTAATGAACAAACAGGCTTAACAGTCTATTAGATCTTGCAATCTTGTTTACAGGAAACAGGCACTATCTTCAAAAACTTTGTTAAAAGGAAAATTCCCCCTTTTAGCTCCTCCCAGGCTGCTGTGAAGGAGTCCACTCTCCTGATTTGACTGATTTGAGTCCACTACCGGCTGAACTGTGCCTCAGAACCTAGCAGAGGTATCAACAGGCCTGTTGTCACTTAGCTGGAGATGAGCAGAGCTCCAGAAGTCCTCAGGGCTGTAAAGCTGTTTCCCTGGAACCTTTTAGGAATCTGTAGAATCATAGAATCATAGAATCAAAGAGTTGGAAGAGACCTCATGGGCCATCCAGTCCAACCCCATTCTGCCAAGAAGCAGGAATGTTGCATTCAAATCACCCCTGACAGATGGCCATCCAGCCTCTGTTTAAAAGCTTCCAAAGAAGGAGCCTCCACCACACTCCGGGGCAGAGAGTTCCACTGCTGAACGGCTCTCACAGTCAGGAAGTTCTTCCTCATGTTCAGATGGAATCTCCTCTCATGTAGTTTGAAGCCATTGTTCCGCATCCTAGTCTCCAGGGAAGCAGAAAACAAGCTTGCTCCTTCCTCCCTTTGACGTCCTCTCACATATTTATATATGGCTATCATATCTCCTCTCAGCCTTCTCTTCTTCAGGCTAAACATGCCCAGCTCTTTAAGCTGCTCCTCATAGGGCTTGTTCTCCAGAACCTTGATCATATTAGTCGCCCTCCCCTGGACACATTCCAGCTTGTCAATATCTCTCTTCATTTGTGGTGCCCAGAACTGGGCACAATATTCCAGGTGTGGTCTGATCAAGGCAAAATAGAGGTGTGGCATGACGTCCCTGGATCTAGACACTATGCTCCTATTGACGCAGGCCAAAATCCCATTGGCTTTTGGCCAACATTGTTGGCTCATGTTTAACTTGTTGTCCATGAGGACTCCAAGATCTTTTTCACACATCCTGCTCTCGAGCCAGACATTGTCCCCCATTCTGTATCTTTGCATTTCGTTTTTTCTGCCTAAGTGGAGTATCTTGCATTTGTCACTGTTGAACTTCATTTTGTTCGTTTTGGCCATTCATCTCTCTAATCTATTTGAGGGATTGGTGTCTCAGAGTTTGTCTAATTTGGCTCAAAACTCTACTTTCAGGCAGAAGCCAATCCTAGCTATCCAGACTACTGTCCTGCCCAGCTCAGACAGCAAGGATGAAGAGTTGCTAGAAGGCCAGCAGAGGAGATGGAGTCTAGGCTGAAACTCCGAGCCAAACTAGCAAGGGGTCTAACATAGATGTTGAAGAGAAGAGGGGAGAGAATTGCACCTTGGGGGACCCCACATAAGAGGGGGGATCTATCAGAGACTTGATCCATGTATTCCACGCACTGACTCTGGTTCTGGAGAAATGAGTGAAGTGTCGCCCTCACATACTCACTTAGTTCAGGCTAAAATCCAAAATGTACCAACCATGTCAAGCCTTTGCGATGCGAGGACTATGACTATGCACTCCGCAGCTCTTTGTCGAACAACTATGCCCTTTATGTGAATACCTGGAAGAGGACCAAGTCCTTCCAATCGCAGCTACTTCTGCAAATAAATAATAATTAGAAAAGAGATTGGATTTCCACCACAGGCACCTCGGTTATAACAAGGCAGGAGAAAGAGAATACCTGAATAGTTTAAGCACCAGCACACAAGGCAGAGTTCATTTTACAGTTTCATCACCCTCACCAGGGCGGCAAATCTGAACAAAACGGTGTTATGCAGATGGCATTTGGCCCAAGGCCCACAACAGCAAAGGCCACTCCTTGGTGGACCAGCGGACCAGTTGTGATGGGAAAGAAAAAGAGAGAATTGGGGGAAAGGAACAGCATTTGGTCTTCTTTCCTCTGCCTTGTCATTCTCTTCCCAGAGGGAGGAATGACATAAAACAGCAAAAATGCTCTAAAGCTTTCCTTTCATGTCCTAACGCCTTGTTTGTTTGGTTTCTCCCCATGGTGGCATCGACAAGGTGAGTCTTTCCCCCCATCAGATCCTCCTGCTTTTCTCCTCAGGACCTGCACAGGTGGAGTTTTTCTGCTCAGTGAATCAGAAAACTGGGTAATCAAACCTGAAGCCTTGGCCTCGGGCACAAACCAATACTTGATACTTTGGTAGAGAAACACATTGACTTCCCAGGCAAAGTACCTTGGGGACCACTGCTCTCGGTGGGAGAATCGGTTTACCCCCTGAAGCAAAGGGGGGGGGGGGAGGTTAATTGTCCTCATTATCTTACTTTTCTCAGCTGCAAAGAATTGGTGCCGGCCACCAATTAATCCAGCCCTCCCTTCCAACTAAATGGCTGCCTTTTGTCTCCGAAAGACAGAAATGTACAGTTTTAGGAGAGGAGCGATGATCAGATGCTCAATACCTCATGCAACTACTCTTCCACTCATTCCAAATGTTCCTTATTTTGTGGTATTGTTTCCAGGGGAAGGAGGGGAACACCCAGCTGTTTTGCATTGGTCAAGTTTGTTGACTAGTGGTTCCAGTGTTAAAAGGGTGGCTGCTTTTTTTGAAATCTCCTTAGGAAATAATGTTTCACATGTTTTCAAAATGTGAAAAAGAATATCTATTTCCAAGGCTTCCGCCCCCCCCCCCCCAAAAGCATGAAATGTAGGCCCCATCCGTTGTTCAATATAGCTAAACTGTATTACAATTTATGAATTTAGGTAAAGGTTAAGGCTTTCCCCTGACATTAAGTCCAGTTGTGTCCGAGTCTGCGACCCTAGTGCTCATCTCAATTTCTAAGCCGAAGAGCTGGCATTGTCCGTAGACACCAGTGCTGTCATGCGCTGGGCCTGTAATAATTGTCCTTTGAACATGACGTGCACTTTGTGTCCAGCGGGAAGACTTGATAGAGAGGCCCTAAGGATTTTCCTCTGGAAGAGTCTTTAGAGGCTTGAAAAGGTTTAACAAAGTCCTTTATTATTGAAGAAATTAAACAAATACTTCTTCAATCTTCAACGACAATCATACAAATGACTGGTGGCTTTCTTTATCTTGTCCACAAGGGACAGGCAACTGGCTTTGAGAACTGTTTCTTTTCTTTTGAAAGGAAAACCCTTTTTTAACCTCTTCCAGGCAATCTACTATCTAGGCTTTACTGATGTGGGTCCTACTACCGGTTCCAAACTACTTCTTGGGTCCTGAGTAGACCTACCAGTCAAGGCTTTGTAGATTCTCCAGCCGGAGTTCTTTGGGTCTACAAAACTGTTTCCCCCAAAACTGTTTCCTCCGAAGCTGTAAGGCTGAGAGGCTGTAAGTTCCCAGACAGAACTTTGGGACTATGTCTCCCCGGAAGCTGTAAGAAATGAAGCTTTTTTGCAGGTGGAGCTGGTCCACATCCTGTAGTTTAATGTCCTTCTGTAAGACTGAACTAACAATGGCTCCCTCTCTTCCCATGGCCCTGGGGAAAGGGGTGGTACCAAAACTTACCAATGATAGACAGGTGGCTAGCCCTGTGATTGCAAACCAAGGGAAGCCACCTTGTTGCAAATGCATGGAACCTTGGAATATATGCAAACACTCAATAGAAAGAAAATGAAGTTGAAGCTCCTGGTACAGCCGTACCAGCACAACATCTCCAAGGTCATGTGCCATTACCTTCCTGCCGGAGTGGTACCTATTGATCTACTCACATTTGCATGTTTTTGAACTGCTAGGTTGGCAGAAGCAGGGGCTAATATTGGGAGCTCATGCTGCTCCCAGGATTCGAACCTGAGACCTTTCGATCAGCAGTTCAGCAAGTTCAGCAGCTCAATGCTTTAACTCACTGTGTCACCGGGAGCTTCTATATGAGTCTACACTGAAAATATAATGATGTATGGCAGTGTAGATGGGGCCTTAATCAGACTAGAGGGAGGTAAGGGAGCAGAAAGGAATCTGGTGGTACCTTTAAGAGTGATATGTTTTAGCATGAGATTTCAAGGATTTCTCTTCTTAAAGTATATGGATGGAATGCAATCTTCAATCACAAGTATTTTAAGCACAGAGCAGAGGGCCATGGTGGCGCAGCACATTAAACTACTAAACTGCAGAACTTGCTGATCAGAAGGTTGGTGGTTCGAATCCCTGGATGGGGTGAGCTCCCTCTGTTAGCCCCAGCTTCTTCCAACCTAGTTATTCGAAAACATGCAAATGTGAGTAGATCAAATGTGTTTTCGATCAATAGGTACCGCTAGGAGCCCCCGGTGGCACAGTGGGTTAAACTCCTGTGCTGGCAGGACTGAAGACCAAAACGTTGCAGGTTTGAATCCAGGGAGAGTGCGGATGAGCTCCCTCTATCAGCTCCAGCTCCTCATGCGGGGACATGAGATAAGCCTCTCACAAGGACAGTAAAACATCAAAACATCCAGGCATCCCCTGGGCAACGTTCTTGCAGACGATCAATTCTCTCACACCAGAAGCGACTTGTAGTTTCTCAAGTTGTTCCTGACACACACACACACACACTCTCACACACAACAACAACAACAACAACAACAAACTAAACTAAATCTTCTAAAATTCCATAGCATTGAGTCATGGCAGTTAAAGTGATATCTAACCGTATTAATTCTTCAATACAGATGCATGTTACGCATGCATTATTTTCCTGATGGAACTGATTGCTAAAACTTCTGAGGGTCCTTCCACACAGCCATATAATCCAGAACATCAAGGCAGATACAATATCTCCTTTGAACTGGGTTATCTGAGTCCACACTGCCACATAATCCAGTTCAGTGTGGATTTTATACAATTGTTGGAAGGGCCCTGAGTCCAAAGTAGTGAGCAGAAGAAAGAGGAGCAAAGGCAGTGAAATTCCCAGTAAGATCAGGCAAAAGCAAGCTGCACACTTTCTTAGTGTGTATGTATTTTCTTATGCACAGCCTCGATTATGATGACCACATGCTGATATTGCTCGGCCACACGTGTCCCAATTTCCACCTGTGAAATGCTGGAAATTATGTGGTCCTCTTCTGCAAGCTGAGTTTGGGGCTGCAATTAACTGAATTCACATTAAACTCATTAGACTAAATTATTGTTATTAGTATTATTATTATTATTTTGAAATCCTGGTTTGATTGTGGCGCAGCTGGCTGAGTGTCAGCTGCATTAAGATCACTCTGACCAAAAAGGTCATGAGTTCGAAGCCAGCCCGGGTTGGAGTGGGTTTCCAACCAATTGTGTAGCCTGTTGTCGACCTTTGCAACCCGAAAGACAGTTGCATCTGTCAAGTAGGAAAATTAGGTACCACCTTAAAGTGTGGGGAGGCTAAATTAACTGATTTATGAGGCCATAAAGAAGACTCCAGCAAAGCATTCCAGCGGGGAAGCATGCGGGGAATGCGGAAGTGCTTCATCAGCGTCACAGATGGACGATGAAAGCGACAGCTCCCCTGGCGGCCAGAAAACGTTAAATAGCCTCTGTGTATGTCTGTATATGTTTGTATGTCAAAAATTGGCACTGAATGTTTGCCATATATGTGTACACTGTAATCTGCCCTGAGTCCCCTGCGGGGTGAGAAGGGCGGAATATAAAAGCTGTAAATAATAATAATAATAATAATAATAATAATAATAATAATAGTGATACGTGGATTGATGAGGTTGCAAGCGCTTAGCTGCTGCAAAATCCAAAACCACGCAAGGCACACAATGCTCAATGCATGCAAGAAACTGCAAATTAGAAGATAGTGCTAAATGGCAGAGAGGAGCCAGGCGATGCTCACCCTCCTCCCTTGTGCCCGTCCCCTGTGGCTGACGACACACCGAAGGTCAAGGAGGTTAGACAGCAATGAAAGCCCGAGTGGCAGGGCTAAGGGACAGGGAGGGGAAGGTACATGGCTTGCGCTGAATAGCGGCCTGGAGGCCTTTTCATCTCTCCATTGAGAAAATGATGCTCGGGGTGGAACCCCTTTTCTTCCCACTTCCCCTGCTGCCCATCAACGGTTCCTCCCAGCCCAGCAACCCTATTCATAAAAGAGAGTGAAGGGAAACAGAGGGGCTTGTATTCCACCCGCTGGCTCCGGTAATGAGAGGGGAGGGTCCCAAGCAAAAAGCAGGGCTCAGATGTTGCCGGGATGCGCTCAGATGTGTTGAGCAGAGAAAGGGATGGAGGCTGATGGATGAGAAGGCAAAGCTGGCAGCAAAGGGTGCCTTTCTTTCCCCATTACCACATTTCCCTCTCTGGAAGTAAATAGAAAATTATATTTATATATGACCTTCTGGCAAACAAACTAGTCCAATGTGGACTAGGCAAAAGTACGGTTAGGTGGATCTGTAATTGGTTAAATGAACGAACCCAGAGGGGGATTCTCCCCAATGCTTCCTCTTCATCCTGGAAAGAAGTGACGAGTGGAGTGCCATCAGCAGGGCTCTGTCCTGGGCTCAATCCTGCTCAGGAGCTTCATCAATGGCTAGATCAGAGGTCCTCAAACTTACTCTACAGCCCTCCAAGGTCATTTATCCTGCCCTCGCTCAGGGTCAACCTAAGTCTGAAATGACTTGAAAGTATACAACAACAACAACAACAACAACAACAACAACAACCCTACCTCATTAGCCAAAAGCAGGCCCACACTTCCCATTGAAATGCTAATAATAAGCCTATACTTCTTATAATTGTTCTTCATTTTAATTATTGTATTGTTTTTAAGTGTTTTCTTGCACTACAAATAAGATACGTGCAATGTGCACAGGAATTCATTCATTTTTTTTTAAAAAAATTATAATCCGGCGCTCCAACAGTTTGGGGGACTGTGACCTGGCCCTCTGTTTGAGGACTCCTGCTTAGATGAAGGGTGAGAAGGCATGATCATCATGTTTGCAGACAACATCAAATTGGGAGGGACAGTCAATACTCCAGAGGACAGGAGCAGGATTCAAAACGATCTTCACAGATTAGAGAGATGATTGGCCAAAACTAACAAAATGAAGTTCAACAGGGACAAATGCAAGATACTCCACTTGGGCGGAAAAAATGAAATGCAAAGATACAGAATGGGGGACAATGCCTGGCTCGAGAGCAGTACGTGTGAAAAAGATCTTGGAGTCCTCGTGGACAAGAAGTTAAACATGAGCCAACAATGTGATGCTGCAGCTAAAAAAGCAAACGCGATTTTGGCCTGCATCAATAGGAGTATAGTGTCTAGATCCAGGGAAGTCATGCTACCCCTCTGTTCCGCCTTGGTTAGACCACATCTGGAATATTGTGTCCAATTCTGGGCACCACATTTGAAGGGAGATGTTGACAATCTGGAATATGTCCAGAGGAGGGTGACTAAAATGATCAAGGGTTGGAGAACAAGCCCTATGAGGAGTGGCTTAAAGAGCTGGGTATGTTTAGCCTGCAGAAGGGAAGACTGAGAAGAGACATGATAGCCATGTATAAGTATGTGAGGGGAAGCCACAGGGAGGAGGGAGCAAGCTTGTTTCTGCTGCGCTGGAGACTAGGACACAGAGCAGATGAGGAAACACAAGCTATAAACTATCTACAGACCCACTAAGAACATCCAACAAATGCTACGTTCAGCTAAGGACAAGAGGAATCCTCTCACCTCTGCAGGAGTTCACCGTAAACCATGCAGAGGTGGACAAGCCTACATAGGGACCACCAAATGCAGCAGCATTTCCCAAACACGAATCAAGGAACATGAAAGGCACTGCAGAGTGCTTCAACCAGAGAAACCAGCCATAGCAGAGCACCTGATGAACCAACCTGGACGCAGCATATTATTTGAGAACACAGAAATGCTGGACCGCTCTCACAACCACCATGTCAGACTACACAGAGAAGCCACTGAAATCCACAAACATGTGGATAATTTTAACAGAAAGGAAGGAAGGAAAAAAAACACACATGAAAATGAACAAAATCTGGCTACCAACATTAAAAAACTCTAAAATTATAACAGTCCCTTCCATTCTCCTGCCACCTCCTCACTAGTCCTAAGGCAGTAATGTTTGGATTTTCAGTGGTATTTTTTGTTATTAACTATGTTTGCAATAGCAATATTGCTTTAAAATATATATTTAAAATATGGGAGGTGGATTATAAAGTACTTTGAGTGCAGAATCACAGAGTGGCACACAGTTGCACAAATGGAGAAATGTGCAAATAGCAAGGGTATGTGGCTACTATTTGTGGCCATGCAACTGCTGTGAAATAGCAGTTTCGTGCAACAATATCCTGAGTCCCATCTGCTGCACACTCTTCACTCCTTTTCATCAGTTGTGAAAATCTTTCTAGTTTCTTCATAAAGGTGCTTATATTGATATTGGTAATAGCAAGGGTGCTCATTCATTATGTAGACACTATTTGTGGCCAGGCATTTGCCATAGAATAGCAACTCTGTGCAATAAAGTCCGGAGTCCTATCTGCTGCACACTCCTCACTCATTTTCATCAATTGTGAAAAACCTAATTCCTTCTTAAGGGTGCTCATACAGGTATGTACAAAAGCAAAATTGCCCATACTGGTATTTAGCCACTATTTGTGGCCATGTGTTGTAGTTCAGCCCATGGTTTGCTTTTTAATGTATTTTATGTATTAGTGTATTATGGGGTATGATGTTTTAAACTATTGTTTATGAATCTTTGTTGTAAACCGGCCTGAGTCCCTCTCTGGAGGTCGAGAAGACCTGTATATAAAAGTTCTCAATACAAATAAATAAATAAATGGCTGTGGCTGATATTGATATAAATGGGGAAGTGGATCATGGGAACTCTGAGCCTGCGAGCCAACATGAGATTTAAGACCTGAAAATGGGATTTAAGACCTGAAAATGATCAGTTGGTGTCTCCAGCATTTAGTGAAGGTCACATTCCAGAGTGGTGCCAAGATGGTGCAGAAGAGTCGTTTTCTAGGGAAACAAATTTAGAGGCTGAAATCCCAGGTGGAGAGAACAATGAGTTACAAGATAATGAGCTGGCCATATAGCCCGAAAAAAACTACAACAACCCAGTGATTCCAGCCATGAAAGCCTTCGACAATACATTGAACATCTCTATGAGGAGAAACTGTTCCAAGACACACAAAAATTGGCCTCACTACCTCTGAGGATGCTTGCCATAGATGCAGGTGAAACGTCAGGAGAGAATGCCTCTAGACCATGGCCATATAGTCTGAAAAAACCTACAACAACCCAGTGATTCCAGCCATGAAAGCCTTCGGCAATACATTGAACATCTCTACGGGGAGAAACTGTTCCAAGACACACAAAAATTGGCCTCACTACCTCTGAGGATGCTTGCCATAGATGCAGGCGAAACGTCAGGAGAGAATGCCTCTAGACCATGGCCATATAGTCTGAAAAAACCTACAATAACCCAGTGATTCCGGCCATGAAAGCCTTCGACAATACAATGAGCTGGTTGATAGGAGACTCGGTTTTCATAAACTTTGTGCTGCTCAACATTCTCTCTGAAGGTCACAGCACTTGTTAGAGAAGAGACTCATATAAGGAAGTCATTTTATGTGTATATTAGAGAGGCTGGGGGGATTTTCCAGCCAGTTTAGTCAACATTGGCAACAGCTCTTGCCAAGTCCTAGTCAAGTTTTCTGAGGGAATTCTAGTTCCATGCTTTTGCTCCTGTTTCATGCTTCCAAGTTTGAAGGATTGTTCCTGGATCTGTAGATTGGATTCTATGCTGTCTTGTACTTGTACTGGTTTTCTTGTATTCCTGTGCTGGATGTCCTGTTGCTTTGGGATTTTGGATTACTCTTGTACCTTGAACCTTGTGGACTATTTTATACATATAGATTTTGAAGTTTTTACTATTTTTGCTACAGTGATTTAGATAAAATATTTAATAAATTGTTTTGCTGATTTAACATGGACTGGAGTGTGGTGGTTAAGCACAGAGGTGTTTCCTGGCCTGGAGTGCAACACCATGCATTTGCCATGGCATAGCAGCTTTGTGTGATGAAGTCTCGAGTCCCATCTGCCACACACTCCTCACTCCTTTTTCATCAATTATGGAAAAAAACAACAACTTCTAGTTTCTTCATTAAGCCCCATTGGGAAAAATGGCACCGAGGAGACCGGATATGTACTTTGAATAGCTGTCGAAGGGAGGGTGGCATGGAGGGAAGCATTTTCCATCTTCCCCAATTAAAATTCATACCCTTTAACCTCCTGAGCCATCCAAGATCTCTATCATTAAGACTGATTCCGCAAGATGCCTTGATATTCTCAATTATTTGTATGCCTGGGAATCCCAAATAAACATTTGTGAAATCCATTTCGAAAGACGTTAACACTTGTGAAACCCAGGTGCCCCGAAGGGATTAGATAAATTTCCATGTCAAATATTTGAAGCCGAACACTTCTACAGAAACAGTGGGCTTTTTTTCTTATTTGGTGTGTTTTGACGCCTTTCATTTCCATAAACTAGATTACTTTCTGAAATTACTTTCACACAGAGAACAGTTTCTATTGAATTCCAGTCAGTGAGCTCCTCGGAGTGTGAGGTGAATAAAAATATCAGCGGGCCGAAAGTCACTTCCAAGATTTACCAGGCATTTGGGTTTCATGAAGAGGGCAGAATGAGTTTCAGATTTATATCGTGAAGAGAGTTCAAGATACGCCAAGACAGATTGTCTTAGGATAATTGCTAAACAGCTCCGCACTTTATAGCTCATTGGCTTTCTCTTCTTCGGGTACTGAGCTAATAAGGACTTGATCTGTTTACTTAAGGAGAGATTTTCACAGAAACTATTCCTGCAGTCTCAAATGGAATAGTTTATCTGCCTCTTTTGAATGCTAACTTTGGGGGAGAAGGACGCAAGGACTCCGAAGGCAACAGGAAAAAGGGTTTTCTGGACTGGCCTTTTAAATATGTGTTGTTGTCAATTGCAGCATTTGACACCATCTGCAGTGCTGTGTAATGCAGTTTGAAACTGCATTATGTGCTGAGTGTAGACTCGTACAACTGCACTGAACTATATTATATCAGTTTACACCAGGCATGGGCAAACTTGGGCCCTCCAGGCGTTTTGGACTTCAACTTTCACAATTCCTAACAGATGGTAGGCTCTAGTGTCTCTACATTGACATGTCCAAAGTACAACAGTCTCAGGATTTGAGACTTGATTTGCTGTACGATCCACTTCTTTATCTTTTTTGGTGGTCCATGGTATATCCACAGAAGTCTCCTTCAGTATTTCATTGAGATCTTTTTCCTTTTGGTTTTCTTCACTGTCCAGTTTTTATTATTGTTATTGGGTTGCTGTGATTTTTCCAGGCTGTATGGCCACGTTCCAGAAGCATTGTCTCCTCAGACTGCTTCTGGAACATGGTCATACAGTCTGGAAAACTCACAGCAACCTAGTAATTCTAACTATGAAAGCCTTCAACGTTGTTGTCCTTGTTCGATGTATTGTCAAAGGCTTCCATGGCCGGAATCACTGGGTTGTTGTAGATTTTTTGGGCCATATGGCCATGTTCTAGAAGCATTCTCTCCTGATGTTTCACTTGCATCTATGGCAGGCATCCTCACAACCTCTGAGGATGCTTGCCACAGTGGCAGGCGAAACATTGCCTGCACTTAAACACAATCAGCACTGACAAAATTACCATCTAAGTTCAGGCAAAGGTCTTTAGGCACTGCACCCAGTGTGCCAATCACCACTGGGACCACCTTTACGGGCATGTGCCAGAGTCTTTGTAGTTTGATCTCTAAATCTTCGTATCATGTCAGCTTTTCCAGTTGTTTCTCTCCAATCCCTCTGTTGCCTTTGATTGCAACATACTTGGTTTTTTAACATGATCATGAGGTCAGGAGTCTTGTGCTCCAAAACTCTGTCTGTCTGAATTCGGAAGGCCCAGAGTAGCTTGACATGTTCATTTTCTGTAACCTTTTCCGGCTTGTGATCCCACCAGTTCTTTGTTGCAGGCAGATGGTATTTGTGGCACAAGTTCCAATGAACCATCTGAGCAACGGTGTTGTGCCTCTGCTTGTAGTCTGTCTGCATAATCTTCTTGCAGCAGCTAAGGATGTGATCTATTGTTTCATCTGATTCCTTGCAGAGTCTACACTTGAGATCTGTTGTTGTTGTTGTTGATTATGATGATGATTATTAATATTTGAAACACAACAAGATGAGTCCACAGCAAACAAGATCACTCTGCTGGCTGTTGTATTGGATCACATGTCGGACACTTCCCAGGTGTCTAGGACTGTATGATGTATTGGCGAATAATGCGTGCAGATCCCAGTAAAGTGGCCTTCTGCAGCTGGCTGATGGTCATTTTGTCAGCGCCGATTGTGTTTAAGTGCAGACTCAGGTCTTTAGGCACTGCACCCAGTGTGCCAATCACCACTGGGACCACCTTTACTGGCTTGTGTCAGAGTCTTTGCAGTTCAATCTTTAAATCCTCATATTGTGTCAGCTTTTCCAGTTGTTTCTCTTCAATCCTGCTGTTGCCTTTGATTGCAACATCAACAATCCATACCTGTTTTTTAAACACGATTTTGAGGTCAGGAGTATTGTGCTCCAAAACTCTGTGTCTGAATTTGGAAGTCCCAGAGTAGTTTGACATGTTCATTTTTTGTAACTTTTTCAGGCTTGTGATCCCACCAGTTATTTGTCGCAGCCAGATGGTATTTGTGGCACAGGTCCCAATGAATCATCTGAGCAACAGTTTTATGCCTCTGCTTGTAGTCTGCCTGCGCAATCTTCTTGCAGCAGCTGAGGGTGTGATTTATTGTTTCATCTACTTCCTTGCAGAGTCTACATTTGGGATCTGTTGTCTATTATTATTATTATTATTATTATTATTATTATTATTATTCTAGAGGGTGATGGGGTATTTAGGAAAACATGGCTCATTTTAGTTCTGGAAGATGCCTATTTTACAACCACACACACTTAGTAATGATTCCTAGTTTAATTCCTGTTTTCAAGAAGACTTTTTTTTTTAAAAAAAAGGGCTAAAATTGGCCTGAAGGTTCCAAAAACATCACAAAATGCTCCAGTGCTCTAAAAGGACCTTTGTGGACATTTTTGATTCCCAAAGACCCCCCAAAAGGGGTATCTGGGAGCCCCACCTCTGAATTGGTTGAGATACCCCCGAAGGCAATTTAATGAAGTCGATATCATTGCTCCAAGGAGCGATGCGCGAGACATTGCTCCATCTTGCTGTTTGTATTTTGGCTGTAAAAGGAGATTTGTAAGATATCTGATCAACTCGCCAGGCTCGCTAGCTAGGCCTGTTGGCCACATAAAGCGTTGGCGTCTTCCTCCTCCCTCGACAAAAGCAAGGAAGGAAGGAAGAAAAGGAAGAGGTCATTTTCTTTCGGGCTTATAACCAATCAATTGATTCATTAACTGATTAACATTAAAATTGCAGCATTGCAATAGAGGGTTTGAGGCCATTTAATTAAAGGTCTCCTCTAAATAGCACCACGGATGTGACTTAGGGTGGATAAAATCGCCGTGGCTGAATGGAGGGATATCTGGAGAGTGCTCACAACAATCCTATCAGCAACAGACACTCATATATTTTTTTTGCATGGCACAATTGTGATTAAATTCTGATGAACACATCCAAGGCAGTGTTTTTCAGCGGCCTCCATCTCTCTTGACCCCCCACTCTCCCTTGGCTTCTCCCAAACACAGTGAAGACTGACAGGCACAATAGCAGCCCTGAGACAAAACCAGCCATATCAATGAGGGGATTTGCGCTGCGGAAACGATGAACTGGACAAACAGAAAAAACGGAGAACGCAGCCCTTTGTGAATCAAACATTTCGCTGGATTCTCTCTGTTGTGACATGGATATGAAACGTAACTTGGGTTTAAAGTACGGCACTGGGTTCATTAGTGCAACTTGTATTTTGGGGGTTTTACATGCATGTTAGGATGGCATGAGTTTTTTGATGATGTCCCAACTGTCCCTATTTAGCACAGACATCCTCTTAATTCAGTGCTTCTCAACCTTCCTAATGCCGTGACCCCTTAATACCATTCCTCATGTATTAACTATAACATTATTTTCGATGCTACTTCATAGCTGTAATTTTGCTGCTGTTATGACTCGTAATGTAAATATCTGAGATGCAGGATGTATTTTCATTCACAGGATCAAATTGGGCATTAATACCCAATATGCCCAAATTTGAATACTGGTGGAGTTGATTTTGTCATTTGGGAGTTGTAGTTGCTGGGATTTATAGTTTACCTACAATCCAAGAGCATTCTGGACTCCACCAACGATGGAATCTAACCAAACTTGGCACACAGAACTCCCATGACCAACAGAAAGTACTGTAAGGGTATGGTGGGCACTGACCTTGAGTTTTGGAGTTGTAGTTCACCTACATGCAGAGAGCACTGCGGACTCAAACAATGATGGATCTGGACCAAACTTGGCACAAATACTAAATATGCCCAGATGTGAACACTGTGGAAAATTTGGAAGTTGTGATTTCTAGTTCATCTACAATCAAAGAGCATTCTGTACCCCATCAACAAGAAAATTGGGCCAAACATCCCACACAACCCCCATGGCCAACAGAAAATACTGTGTTTTCTGATGGTCTTTGGAGACCCCCCCTGACACCCCCTCATGACCCCCCCCCCCCCGGGGTATTGACTCCCAGTTTGAGAAACACAGTCTTAATGAATCATCTGTCCTCCCACTTTTAAATATTCCAGCATCACTTTCCCCTCCTCTCAGTTTTCCTCTTTGTTTTCATCTTACTTCAGATTCTGCAAACTGATTTCAAAGTGCAAGACTAGTTTGCACTTAGTTAAACTGTGGCACATCTACACTGCCATTTAATTCCGTTACTGAATCCAGATTATCTGCTTTGAACTTTGTTTTGTGAGTCAGGAGTGACTTCAGAAACTGCTTGAAAAACTGCAAGTTGCTTCTGGTATGAGAGAATTGGCCATCTGCAAGGACATTGCCCCAGATATGCATGGATGTGTTACCATCCTGTGGGAGGACTCTCCCATGTTCCTGCATGAGAAGCTGGAGCTGACAGGTGGGAGCTCACCCCACTCCCCGGATTCAAATTGCCAACTTTTCAGTCAGCAGTCCTGCTGGCACAAGGGTTTAATCCATTGTGCCACCGGGGGCTTTGAACTGATATGGCAGTGTAGACTCATATAATCCAGATCAAAGCAGATAATGTGGATTCAGAAATTGGATTACATGGCAGTGTAGATCCAGCCTCAGCAACAGGGAGAAGGCAGTCAGCCATATATTCTTTGGGGTTAGGAGAAGTGCAGGCCCTCTGTGAAAGTGGAAAAGCCATGCATTTTAAAAACACATTTTTTCCGTGAGAGAATACCTCTCCAAGAATCTCTAGATCCTCCAGCCTGTTTCAGTGGTCAACATCCATAAGAGATTTCTAGAGAGACTATACTCTTAAAATGTGTGAGTAATCAAACCCACCAAGGTTAGACCTGTAAATATGGAGAACCAATAATACAATCTTGCCCTTCTCTATCTGCTCAGGCAAAAGCAAACTTCTGCTGCTTCTCCGAGTTTGCTCCTCATTGATGACATTTGCCATTCTTGACCACACTCTAATGTTGCTTGGCAAGATGTGACAAAAATGTAATCTATGGAATAGGCTTGGGCAATGCATGGTTCTAAATGGTTCTAAAGTACTTACAAAACTAAAGTTCTGGTGGTGAAAATTTCAGAACTCTAACAAAACTCTCAAAATTTCGTAATAAATGGCAGTTCCTAATTGGTTCTGTCATTAAAATCACCAATAATGAAATAATAATTAAATTTTAAAAGTTTTGTTAGAGTTCTGAAATTTTCATCACCAGAACTTTAGTTTTGTAAGTACTTTAGAACCATTTAGAACCATGCATTGCCCAAGCCTACTATGGAATGCTGAATGTTACATCTCTCTAGTTTTGTCTCCTGGTGTTGTGGTGTGTAGGACTGAAAAATCAGCCCTATTATTTTTCCCAAGCAAAACTTGGACTTGGAAACTGCCCTAAAACTAAGCAGGAAAGCATAAAGGCAACAAGTACATAATAACTTTGGATCTACCCATGTCAGAGCACTGCCTTCAGGCCAGCCTACTCACAGCACTGGTTGAGATAGATAAAAAATTGTTGTAGCACCAGTATTTTATAAAACTTGAGCCACACAGACAAAGTCCACATGTATAATGCAGGCATGTGCAAACTTTCTAACTTGGGGCCTTCATGCTAGCACTCCCTACTAGGAAGACTGGTTGCCCAGTGATGGATGGATGGAGGGGAGGGGAAGGGAAGGGAAGGAAGGATAAAGGAAAGAGAGAAGGAAGGGAAGAAAAAAGGGAAGGAAGCAAGGATGAAAGGGAAGGAGGAAGGAAAAAGAAGGAAGTAAGAGAGGACGAGAAAGGAGGAGAGAAGGAAGGAAGGAAGGGAAGGATAAAGGAAAGAGAGAAAGAAGGAAGGGCAAAAGGCCCCCAAGTTAGAAAGTTTACCCATGTCTGTTCTAGTACATAAAAGGTAGCTGAATGGAACTCTGCTGAAACAGAGTCTTCTCACAAAAAGTCGGTCTTCTCACAAAAAGAAAGTCATCTTCAACCTCAGCAAGATGGAGTGGATGAGGGATTGGAGGACATCCAACCCTAAATTGGGAAACAAGTCGTCCAGGAATACCTGGCTGCTCTAAATGAGTTCAAGTCCCCAGGGCCAGATCAACTACACCCAAGAGTACTGAAGGAACTAGCGGAAGTCATTTCGGAACCATTGGCAACCATCTTTGAGAGTTCTTGGAGAATGGGAGAAGTTCCAGCAGATTGGAGGAGGGCCAGTATGGTCCCAATCTTCAAGAAGGGAAAAAAGGATGACCCAAAAAACTACCGTCCGGTCAGCCTCACGTCGATACCGGGCAAGATTCTGGAAAAGATAGTTAAGGAAGTGGTCTGCAAACACTTAGAAACAAATGCGGTCATCGCTAATAGTCAACATGGATTTATCAAAAACAAGTCATGCCAGACTAATCTGATCTCTTTCTTCGATAGAGTTACAAGCTGGGTAGATGCGGGGAATGCCATGGATGTAGCGTACCTGGATTTCAGTAAGGCCTTCGACAAGGTCCCCCATGACCTTCTGGCAAGGAAACTAGTCCAATGTGGGCTAGGCAAAACTACGGTGAGGTGGATCTGGAATTGGTTAAATGGACAAACCCAGAGGGTGCTCACCAATGCTTCCTCTTCATCCTGGAAAGAAGTGACGAGTGGAGTGCCACAAGCAAGGTTCCGTCCTGGGCCCGGTCCTGTTCAATATCTTTATTAATGACTTAGATGAAGGGTTAGAAGGCATGATCATCAAGTTTGCAGGCGACACCAAATTGGGAGGGAGAGCCCATAGTCCAGAGGACAGGAGCAGGATTCAAAGTGATCTTGACAGATTAGAGAGATGGGCCAAAACTAACAAAATGAAGTTCAACAGTGACAAATGCAAGATACTCCACTTGGGCGGAAAAAATGAAACGCAAAGATACAGAATGGGGGACGATGCCTGGCTCGAGAGCAGTACGTGTGAAAAAGATCTTGGAGTCCTCGTGGACAACAAGTTAAACATGAGCCAACAATGTGATGTGGCGGCAAAAAAAGCCAATGGGATTTTGGCCTGCATCAATAGGAGCATAGTGTCTAGATCTAAGGAAGTAATGCTACCCCTCTATTCCGCTTTGGTTAGACCACATCTGGAATATTGTGTCCAATTCTGGGCACCACAGTTCAAGAGAGATATTGACAAGCTGGAATGTGTCCAGAGGAGGGCGACTAAAACGATCAAGGGTCTGGAGAACAAGCCCTATGAGGAGCGGCTTAGGGAACTGGGCATGTTTAGCCTGAAGAAGAGAAGGCTGAGAGGAGATATGATAGCCATGTATAAATATGTGAGAGGAAGCCACAGGGAGGAGGGAGCAAGCTTGTTTTCTGCTTCCTTGGAGACTAGGACGCGGAACAATGGCTTCAAACTACAAGAGAGGAGATTCCATCTGAACACGAGGAAGATCTTCCTGACTGTGAGAGCCGTTCAGCAGTGGAACTCTCTGCTGGTAGAGGCTCCTTCTTTGGAAGCTTTTAAACAGAGGCTGGATGGCCATCTGTCAGGGGTGATTTGAATGCAATATTCCTGCTTCTTGGCAGGGGGTTGGACTGGATGGCCCATGAGGTCTCTTCCAACTCTGATTCTTTGCTTCTATGACCATGCTGATGCTGCAGCATTTTAAAAGTGGGTTTGGATAGGGAATTTGGTCACTATGTGGTCAACAGAGAGTTCTGACCCCTGAATGATTAAAAAACAGCTTTCAATTCTATTGCTAGGACTTCACGATGAGCAACTTCAATGCAGAAAACACAACATTTCTGTATGTGCCACTCTGTTTCTTCCACTCTTGGTTTAATGCATGTGTTGTGGTGTGACAAATAACTTGTCCTCGCGCATGTGTAGGTCATTCACAGGACGCCAGCCTTAGAGTAGGCGCCAAAGCGCAGAGGCCTTTCCTGCCAAGCTCTCAGGTTAGGCAAGACTTCATTCCCGGCAACGAGCCTTTCCGATCGCTTTCGCGCAAGAGATGCAGATTTGGCTTTGTGTCTTTGCTTCCCTTCTAGTCCTCGTGCATTTAAATGTTGGTGGGGATTCATAAAGAGAGGTTTCCAGCTCCATTTCCTCTGATCTCCATCCCGTCTGCCCAAACTGGCTGCCTCCACTTATATTTGATCTTGACCCCCTGTGGACAGTATGCTCATATAATCTTCTGATAAAGAAGTGCTTACTGGAAGAGGATGGAGTTGGCCTGTTCAACGCTGAGTGGAGCTCTAATTAGGAATTTTTTTTATAGGCAGAAAAAGGAGGTGGTTGGTATTTGCTGTTAATGATATGTTTTGGGAAACTTGTCTAAAACAATGCAGCGTGTGTCCTTCCCCCGTATGCAAATTGGCAGTTTTAGTGGCATGTCCCCCGCCGAACCGCAATTAGGCATAATTTGGTTCTAAGATTTCGGCGTTTGTCTTTATGTCACCAAGTTTGCAATTAAACAAGCCCTTCATGTTGATTCAGGGCGTGACTTCGTGCCTTAAGCTTGCCACACGCGATGAAGGCATTCAGAGGCGCAGCGGCGTCGAGACGGGGCGGATCAAAACGCTGCCAACCCTCCATGGTTGTCCGCCTCATTGGCCCAGTCTTGAGGTGGTTGTGTTGGACTATAACACTGTCCTCTGTCCATAGCCTTTCCTTTACAACCAGAAGAATGGGTCCAAAATGGTAGCTTACCCAGTCTCCAAGGATTCAGAGAGGAGAGAATTTTCAAATAAACCAAAATATAAAATCCTATTGAAAACATCTACCAACAGCTTTGCACTCCCACCTCCCAGTGATTTTGCTGTCTCTGTGAAGTGTTGGCTCTGCCTTTTCCTCTCCTCTGCTTCAGTTCCCCTTGTTGATACATTTTCCCAATAGTGTAGATACTTTCCTTTGTATTAGTTTTGGGTGGAGCCAAGAATATCCCCCAGAGGCCAGCCTTAGTTGGTCTATCCCATTTCCCTTTATAAAAGAAGAGTCTTGCTGGACTTCTCCTCTTTTCTACAGAAGAGCTACTGTGACTTAGGCTTGGGATTGTCTGGTAATTCTAGGCCTAGCAATTCAAACAGGCATCCTTAGCACCTGCATTCAGCAGTATTTTTATACCACCAGTCCAAAGGACAACAGAAGCTTATGACCAGCTTGTGCTTCACAAGAAAGTTCTTGGAGAACGGGAGAAGTTCCAGCGGATTGGAGGAGGGCCAATGTGGTCCCAATCTTCAAGAAGGGAAATAAGGATGACCCAAACAACTACCGTCCGGTCAGCCTCACATCAATACCAGGCAAGATTCTGGAAAAGATTGTTAAGGAAGTGGTCTGTCTTTTTGGCAGTCCATTTGCAAAACTCTCGTCCAGCACCAGATTTCAAATGAGTTGATTCTCTTCTCCCCATCTTTACTGTCCGGCTTCCAAAACTGTTCTTCGAAATCAGAAACAGCTGCTTGCATATGGTAATAATAATTTATAGCTGAACGATCTCTTCCCGACATTAGACAAGAGTATTAATAATTTCCAATCGCTGCCTTTCAAACACCAAAATTAAATTAGGTATTGTCTAAAATAACAATGCCACGCGTTTGCTCCAAATGAATTTAGTGTCATTTCATTGTTTGGTGTGCAGCGGGTAGGAACGTGACTCTGTCAGGAAGTGTCAATATCTGCCGTATTAATTTTATTGAAGCAGTAGATAGAGTTACACGGACCGTTTCCCTGTGTGTTTGGCTAATATTTTTTTTGCAGAAAATTGGTCTTTGCTTCAACTTAGGCTTCACAAAGGAGAGTGCGGTGGAAGCAAGGGCGAGGGGCAGCGGGTAAATCAATCCAACAACTCAATAACCAGTCAACCTCAATCAGCAATGGATTCGCCCTTAAGTGACATAAGGCCATCAAAAGGGCCATGTCAACACGGCAGAATTTGCCATCAAAAGGTTCCAAATGCTGCCCAGGGAAAGATCCATTGCGCTGTTGGTAAGCAAATGAAAAAAGAAATCAATGAAAACATTGGCTGCAATCTGTTACGGCTCAGTGTAGGGTAATCGTGCCACATACTGTATAGAGCTTAGAGTTTGGACTAAGAGAGAAAAGGAGGAAATAATTATCATAAATAATGATGGAAGTCCATAGTAGAAAACGACAAAGAGGGTATACTGTAAAAACACAATGCAGAGCAGAAGAGAAAACTGGCAAAAGAAGGCTCTCCATGGACCAGTGGTTCTCAACCTGCAGGTCCCCAGGTGTTTTGGCCTACAACTCCCAGAAATCCCAGCCAGTTTACCAGCTGAGGGGATTTCCGGGAGTTGAAGGCCAAAAACATCTGGGGACCCCAGGTTGAGAACCACTGCGGCATGGACAGTTCCTGGGAAAAATTGAGAGCCAAATTGACAAAGAAAAAACATGGCTGTGGCTCACAGATGGAACTCTGAAAAAGGAGACAAAGGAGGGCCTGATTCTGGCAGCCCAAGAACAAGCCATTGGAACAAATGCCATCAAAGCCAGAATTGAAAAGTTGACGACAGATCCCAAGTGTAGACTCTGCAAGGAAGCAAATGAAACAATAGATCACATCCTCAGCTGCTGCAAGAAGATCGAGCAGACAGACTACAAGCAGAGGCACAACACCATTGCTGTTCTGTCGCCGCTGGGCCTGTATTTGGTTGGCTTTAAATATAGGATGTGTAACCTTTGCCCAGCGGGAAGCCAGGGGCCTAAGAAGAAGTTCTCAGAGGTTTCCACTACAAAAGAATCTTCGTATGACTTGAAAAATACAACAAAGTCCTTTATTAATTAATCAAACAGGTACTTCAAAGCTTTCTTGTTAAAGAATTAGTTCTCTTAATCTTGCCCACAGGGGACAGGCACTATCTTCAATAACTTTCTTTAAAGGAAAATCCCCCTTTTTAACTTCTCCCAAGGCTGACTAAAATCCAACCCTCACTGGTGTGGGTTCTGCTGCCAAGCCGAACTGCTTTTCGAGCGCTGAGAGGACCTACCAGCAAGGCAATGGATGTTCTCCAGTTGGAATTCTTTAGACCTTAAGACTGTCTTCCTGGAAACTCTAAAGGCTGTGGGAAGGCTTCCCTGGAGTTCTTAGGAAACTCTCAAAGCTGTTCTCCCCTGGACATTCCTTCCCTGGAGGTTTGTTGTAACCCTGGAAATTCTTAAAGGTTGAAGCCTTTGTACAGGGGAAGCAACACGCATCCCATACATTGGTTAACCTGGCTGAAACTAAACACAAAATGGCTCACTTCCCTACCAAAGCCCAAAAAGGGGGCGGGACTAGGGAACCTAAGGATAATTGACAAGCAATTGACCCAATAACTGCAAAATAAGGAGAGCCATCTAACTGCAAAGCCATATAACTTCAAAATACATGCAGCAATGAACAAATAGCAAGATAAGCTGGAACTCCTGGTGCGGCTGTACCAAAACAGTTGCTCAGATGATTCACTGGAACTTGTGCTACAAATACCTTCTGCCTGTGTCAATGAACTGGTGGGATCACAAGCCGGAAAAAGTTACAGAAAATGAACATGTCAAAGTACTCTGAGACTTCCAGATTCAGACAGACAGAGTTCTGGAGTACAATAGTCCTGGCCTCACGATCGTGTTAAAAAACCAAGTATGGATCATCAATGTTGTAATTCCAGGTGATAGCAGGAATTGGCCGTAGTGTTATGTCCATATTCAGTTGAAGGATGTGGAAGAAAAGTTGAACATTTGTTGGCATTCTGTATAAAGTGCCATTGCAGATGTGTATTTCGCATTTCATTTGTTCATTTGCACAAGGTTGCAATCCACTAAAGCACAATCTTTACCAAACGTGGTAAGCCATACTCCTCTTTGAGGAGGCAACAAGCTTGTCTTCTGCTGCAATAGAGACTTGAGGTGCATCCACACTGCAGAGTTTCTAATGCAGTTTGACATCACTTTACCATGACTGAATGCTATGGAATGATGTACTTTTACTAATAAGTCTTTAGCCTTCCCTACCAAATAATGCTGGCACCTCACCAAAGTACAACTTCCATGATTCCATAGCTTTGAACCTCACCAATGAATGTAAGTCAAGCTGCAATAATTCTGCATCCTAAGAACAATGGATTCAAATAGCAAGATTCCACCTGAATATTAGGAAGAACATCCTGATGGCCAAAGCTGTTTGGCAGTGGAATATGCTGCCTTGGAGTCTGGTAGAGTCTCCTTCTTTGGAGGTTTTTAAACACACGTTTGATGGCCATCTGTCAGGAGTGTTTTAGGAGTGCATAGCAAAATGAGGTTGGATTGGATGGCCTTTGGGAGTCTCTTCCAAGGCCCCTTCTACACTGCCATATGAAATCCAGATTATCTGCTTTGAACTGGATTATATGGCAGTGTAGACACATATAACCTAATTCAAAGCGGATAATCTGGATTATCTGCTTTGATAATCTGGATTTTATATGGAGTCCCCGATGGCGCAGTGGGTTAAACCCCTGTGCCGGCAGGACTGAAGACTGACAGGTTGCAGGTTCGAATCCGGGGAGAGGCGGATGAGCTCCCTCTATCAGCTCCAGCTCCTCATGCGGGGACATGAGAGAAGCCTCCCACAAGGATGAGAAAACATCAAATCATCTGGGCGTCCCCTGGGCAACATCCTTGCAGACAGCCAATTCTCTCACACCAGAAGCGACTTGCAGTTTCTCAGGTCGCTCCTGACATGACAAAAAAAAAATCTGGATTTTATGGCAGTGTAGAAGGGGCCCAACTCTATGATTCTGTGATTCCTGATGCAAAATCAACCCTTGACTTGACTTAGTATAGTTTGAAAATGCAGGGATGGAGGCATTGATCGTACTGGACTATTTGCATAATGTTTATGCAACCTGGTTCAAAAGAGAAAACTGCAAAAACCTTCAGAATCCAAGGTCATGTCAGGAAAAGCGTGTCCATATCGTCTGACAGAATGCATGGTGATGGATGGGTTTTTTTTGTAAGGTTTTTGTTTAGTTTAACAGTCAACACCGGCTTTGCCTATTAATCTTAAAGCAAACAATATGCATGCTCCATGATGACACTTCACAGATTGACTGAATTCTATTAGGGATGGTGTTCTTTTTTCTCTTTTTTAGCCTGCAGTGGAAAGCACAGGTATTTTGAATAGAGATGGACAACACAGCTGTGGATCCCACTGGAGCATTGCCACACACCCAAATACCTGGGAGTCACTTTGGACCGTGCTCTGACCTACAAGACGCACTGCCTGAACATCAAGCAAAAAGTGGGCGCTAGAAACAACATCATACGAAAGCTGACTGGCACAACCTGGGGATCACAACCAGACACAGTGAAGACATCTGTCCTTGCGCTATACTACTCTGCTGCTGAGTATGCATGTCCAGTGTGGAACACATCTCACCACACTAAAACAGTGGATGTGGCTCTTAATGAGACATGCTGCATTATCACAGGGTGTCTGCGCCCCACACCACTGGAGAAATTACACTGCTTAGCCGGTATTTCACCACCTGACATCTGCCGGGAAGTAGCAGCCAATAGTGAAAGGACCAAGGCAGAGACATCTCCAGCTCATCCCCTGTTTGGGTATCAGCCAGCACGTCAACGACTTAAATTAAGACATAGTTTAATTAAGACATAATTAAATTAAGACATGTCCAAACTAAAGCACATTTGCAGCCTAGTTGCTGCGGGGATTCCATACCATTCACAAATGGACTTAACAGCAAAATTGCTGCATCCAGCTGTTAGTCAGTGTCAAGAGAACAGGAGCCCCATCTACAGTGATCATTTAGTGCAGTTTCAAACCAGTATTGAATACCTGATGATTACACAGGAAGCCCTGGAACTCATCCATCTATTTTGTCATCCATTCCTCTATTGCAGTGGTTCTCAACCTGTGGGTCCCCAGATGTTTTGGCCTTCAACTCCCAGAAATCCTAACTGTCCTGTCACGCACTGGGCCTGTAATAATTGCCTTTTGAAATAGGACGTGCCAGGGCGCCAGGAAAGAGGCCCTCAAGGATTTTCCTGAAGAAATGGTCTTTAGATGGCTTGAAAGGTTAAACAAAGTCCTTTATTATTGAACAAATTAAACAGATATTTCTCAAATCTTCAATGAGTCAAACAAATGCTTCAAGGCTTTAAATCAACTGGTGGCTTCCTTAATCTTGTCCACAAGGGACAGGCAACTGTCTTCATTAATTGTTCTTATACTTTGAGAGGAAAACCCTTTTTTAACCTCTCCCAAGCTGTCTGTTATCTAAGTTTTGTTGGTGTGAGATCTACTACCGATTCCAATCTGCATCTTGGTACCGAGTAAATCTACCAGGCAAAGCTTGTAGATTCCATCTACACTGACCATTTATTGCAGTTTAAAGATTGCATCAAAATGTGACAGCTGAACACAGATATTGGTGATGGAAGATCATTCATGCTAGTGGATATCCATCTATCTATCACAGTGGTTCTCAACCTGGGGTCCCCAGATGTTTTTGGCCTTCAACTCCCAGAAATCCTAACAGCTGGTATACTGGCTGGGATTTCTGGGAGTTGTAGGCCAAAAACATCTGGGGATGTACTGTGATGCGCTCTATATGGGGCTGCCCTTGAAAACGGCTTGGAAATTTCAGTTGGTCCAACGGGCGGCGGCCAGGTTGTTAACAAGTGTTCCTTACAGGCAGCGGTCAACCCTCCTGTTTAAGGAGCTCCATTGGCTGCCATTCATTTTCTGGACCCAATTCAAGGTGCAGGTTCTTGCCTACAGAGCTCTGAACGGTTTGGGACCTGCCTACCTGTATGACCGCATTTCTGTGTACGAACCCACACGATCTCTTCGATCATCTGGAGAGGCCCTACTCACACTCCCACCTGCATCGCAAGCACGATTGGTAGGGATGAGAGAAAGGGCCTTCTCGGTAGTGGCCCCTCGACTCTGGAACTCACTTCCTAAGGATATCAGGCATGCCCCAACCCTGGCAGTCTTTAGGAGGAGCTTGAAGACGTGGTTGTTCCAATGTGCCTTCCCAGAATAATGAACCCTTAGCAGTATGTCCTCCAAAAGAACTTTATACTGATTTAGGACTGCTGTGTGGGGTTGAATGAATGCAAAGCTGGGGTGAAAATTGCTGGAAGAAACATTAACAACCTCAGATATGCAGATGACACCACTCTGATGGCCGAAAGTGAGGAGGAGCTGAGGAGCCTTCTAATCAAGGTGAAAGAAGAAAGCGCAAAAGCCGGGTTGCAGCTAAACGTCAAAAAAACCAAGATTATGGCAACAAGAATGATTGACAACTGGAAAATAGAGGGAGAAAATGTGGAGGCCGTGACAGACTTTGTATTTCTAGGTGCAAAGATTACTGCAGATGCAGACTGTGGCCAGGAAATCAGAAGACGCTTACTTCTTGGGAGGAGAGCAATGTCCAATCTCGATAAAATAGTAAAGAGTAGAGACATCAGACTGGCAACAAAGATCCATTGCCTAGTCAAAGCCATGGTCTTCCCTGTAGTCACCTACGGATGTGAGAGCTGGACCTTAGGGAAGGCTGAGCGAAGGAAGATCGATGCTTTTGAGCTGTGGTGTTGGAGGAAAGTTCTGAGAGTGCCTTGGACTGCAAGAAGATCCAACCAGTCCATCCTCCAGGAAATAAAGCCCGGCTGCTCACTGGAGGGAAGAAGACTAGAGACAAAGTTGAAGTACTTTGGTCACATCATGAAGAGACAGGAAAGCCTGGAGAAGACAATTATGCTGGGGAAAGTGGAAGGCAAAAGGAAGAGGGGCCGACCAAGGGCAAGATGGATGGATGGCATCCTTGAAGTGACTGGACTGACCTTGAGGGAGCTGGGGGTGGTAACGGCTGACAGGGAGCTCTGGCGTGGGCTGGTCCATGAGGTCACGAAGAGTCGGAGACGACTGAATGAAAAAAAAGGACTGCTTGTATGTTCCCCAATGCCCCATCTCCTCTATCTTGTTCATACCCAGCATTATTTTTTAATTTAATTACATTTGGCCCAGCCATAGTTTTTAAATGTGTTTTGTGCCACTGTTCAATGTTTAGGCTATTTGTGTAAGAGAATTATTTTAATTGCTTGTATTAGTATTTGTATTTTGCTTCGCATTGTAATTGTTATTGCTTGTATTGATGTATTGTGGGCTCGACCTCATGTAAGCCGCACCGAGTCCCTTGGGAGATGGTAGTGGGGTATAAATAAAGTTTTATATTATTACTAGCTGTCCCCTGCCACACGTTGCTGTGGCCTAGTCTGTTGATCTGGAAAATAAAGTAATGAGGAAGTGTTGGTTTCTAATATTTGTAATGTCTTTCTGCTTGTGGGTAAACAGTATTTCTTGCTGTTTCTTTGTCAGTGTTGATGTCGAGAGTGTCTGGTTTGCCCACCTTGAAACATGCAACATATCATTGTCCTTCTTTAAGGATCCCTTTCAAATCTATGATACTATATCTCCCTGTGTGTGAATCATATCTATCTATCCATCTATCCATCTACCCATCTACCCATCTACCCATCTACCCATCTATCCATCTATCCATCTATCCATCTATCCATCTATCCATCTATCCATCTATCCATCTATCCATCTATCCATCTATCCATCTATCCATCCATCCATCCATCCATCCATCCATCCATCCATCCATCTATCTATCTATCTATCTATCTATCTATCTATCTATCTATCTCTATGGCTGGATGGCTCTTCGTCAGGAGGACTTTGATTACGTTTTCTTGCCCTGATGAAGGGAGTTGGATTGGATGACCTTAAGTATTTTCTGTTGATCATGGGGGTTCTGTGTGGGAAGTTTGCCCCAATTCTGTCGTTCATGGGGTTCAGAATGCTCTTTGATTGTAGGTGAACTGTGAATCCCAGTGCTTACAACTCCCAAAAGTCAAGGTCTATTTCCCCAAAACTCCATTTGTGTTTGTATTTGGGCATATGGAATATTTATGTCAAGTTTTGTCCAGATCCATCATTGTTTGAGTCCACAGTGCTCTCTGGATGTAGGTGAACTACAACTCCCAAACTCAAGGTCAATGCCCACCAAACCCTTCAGTATTTTCTGTTGGTCATGCAAGTTCTGTGTGCCAAGTTTGGTTCAATTCCATTATTGGTGAAGTTCAGAATGCTTTTTGATTGTAGGTGAACTATAAATCCCAGCAACTACAACTCCCAAATGACAAAATCATAATTTTTTGAGTGATGGTCACTCCTTGTGTTGTGAGATGTTTTGTTGCCAAATTTGGTGTGATTTCGTTCATTGGTTCTTTTGTTTTTAAGGAACTCATTATGCACAGAGCATTTATACATATATAGATTATTATTATTATTATTATTATTATTATCATCATCATCCATCTATGGCAGTGGTTCTCAACCTTCCTAATGCCGTGACCCCTTAATACAGTCCCTCATGTTGTGGTGAACCCCAACCATAATATTGTTTTTGTTGCTACTTCGTAACAGTCATTTTACTGCTGTTATAAAACATCATGTAAAATCTGATATTCAGGATGCATTCACTGGACCAAACTGGGCACAAATACCCAATGCACCTAAATGTGAATGCTAGTGGGGTTGCGGGAGGATTGATTTTGTAATTTGGGAGTTGTAGTTGCTGGGATTTATAGTTCACTTATAATCAAAGAGCATTCTGAACTCCACCAGCGATGGATTTGAACCAAACTTGGCTCCCACGACCAATGGAAAACACTGGAAGGGTTTGATGGGCATTGACCTTGAGTTTGGGAGTTGTAGTTCACCTATATCCAGAGAGCACTGTGGACTCATGCAATGGTGGATGTGGACCAAACTTGGCACAAATCCTCAATATGCCCAACTGTGAACACTGGTGGAGTCTGGGGAAAATAGATCTTGACATTTGGGAGTTGTAGTCGCTCGGATTTATAGTTCATTGCAATCAAAGAACAATATATTGTCGAAGGCTTTCATGGCCAGAATCAATCAGTTCTTGTGGGTTTTTTCGGGCTATATGGCCATGTTCTAGAGGCATTTCTCCTGATGTTTCGCCTGCATCTATGGCAAGCATCCTCAGAGGTGATGCTTGCCATAGATGCAGGCGAAACGTCAGGAGAAATGCCTCTAGAACATGGCCATATAGCCCGAAAAAAACCACAAGAACTGAATCAAAGAACATTCTGAACTCCACCAACGATAGAATTGGGTCAAACTTCCCACATGGAATCCCCACGTCCATCAGAAAATACTGTGTTTTCTTATGGTCTTTGGTGACCCCTCTGACACCCCCTTGCGACCCCCTCAGGGGTCCCGACCCCCAGGTTGAGAAACACTGATCTATTGCATAGTCTGTGGTTTGCATTTCCTGAGACTCACATCTACACAGACCATTTAAAGATTGCACCAAAATGTGACATTCAGACACAGATGTTGGCGATGGAGGATCATTCATGCCGGCAATTGTCTACAAACAATGTTCTCACATCCTATTATTTCTTGCACACCATTGGTGAGACTTCAGCGTTATGAATCCTCTGAAATGAATGGGGCTTATTCCTAAGTAACTGTGCATAGGATTACATTGGCAGTATGCCCTTGGGTTTAGCAGCGGATCCTTCTTCACCCTGGCAAACATTCTAGCCTTCATTGGACTCTCTGTGCAGGTCATCTGTGCATATCCATAACCTGCTTAGCATTCGGTTTTTGCCCCAGATTTTAATTCCAAGCCCTTGGTGGCATTTTGCACAGGATCAGGCTCCATTGTTTGGTCCAGGTGATGGGATGCAGCCGGTGGACCGTTGGCCTTGTCCCGTCCATCCCTCACTTCTCCGCCGCAATGGTCTTCCTCCACAGGTTGCCAGCTTGTTTTATTTTTAGGCACAATCTCATTTTGATACAAAAGTGACCCCGCCCTCTACTCTCAAGAAATGGCACAATCAAAAAGCGATTTCTTCTTCAGAGTAATTTCCAGTAACCTCCGGAACAGTGTTTTTCTTTTTTAATTAAATAAAACTTCATCCTGTCTAGCTTTGTGGTCAGCATTTCGAACCCCCTGCAGATGGGTCCGGGGATTAACGGCAAATCCTTCTCGACCCCAGCTCCAGCAGATGGGCGGCATGTGTCTGATAAATACTAGGACGAGGTCTGCTTCCTCCTGTTTCTGGCAGATACAGCCTCTCCCCTGCAAATTACATTTATGTTGTTTTTTCCTCAAAAGGTGGCCCTTTCACCTTTTTAGAATAGAACAGGAAATGAGATACAAACAGGATGTCTTGCAGATGATCTGACCACATTGTTGTTCCTCAAAATGCTCATGCCCAGGTCCATTCTACCTGTGTGGTGCAAACCTACACTCATGTGGTTAGATGGTGGTTGCTCCTGGGCATCCTGCTACTGTGCAGCCAATGGTCTCTGTGGATATGTGTCCTGATTCCACAATCTTAGTGAATCAAGGGGCACATTGGATGTATGGAGGACCAGCAGGTGATCTGTACACTTTGTGTGGTGCAAACCTACACTCATGTGGTTAGATGGTGGTTGCTCCTGGGCATCTTTCTACTGTGCAGCCAATGGTCTCTGTGGATATGTGTCCTGATTCCACAATCTTAGTGAATCAAGGGGCACATTGGATGTATGGAGGACCAGCAGGTGATCTGTACACTTTGTGTGGTGCAAACCTACACTCATGTGGTTAGATGGTGGTTGCTCCTGGGCATCCTGCTACTGTGCAGCCAATGGTCTCTGTGGATATGTGTCCTGATTCCACAATCTTAGTGAATCAAGGGGCACATTGGATGTATGGAGGACCAGCAGGTGATCTGTACACTTTGTGTGGTGCAAACCTACACTCATGTGGTTAGATGGTGGTTGCTCCTGGGCATCCTTCTACTGTGCAGCCAATGGTCTCTGTGGATATGTGTCCTGATTCCACAATCTTAGTGAATCAAGGGGCACATTGGATGTATGGAGGACCAGCAGGTGATCTGTACACTTTGCGTGGTGCAAACCTACACTCATGTGGTTAGATGGTGGTTGCTCCTGGGCATCTTTCTACTGTGCAGCCAATGGTCTCTGTGGATATGTGTCCTGATTCCACAATCTTAGTGAATCAAGGGGCACATTGGATGTATGGAGGACCTTACTTACTTACTTAGGCGATCCCTCGTTGGACGAGTAAGATGGTCTTCCATTATGGATTTCCTTGTGGGTCCGTAGGTGGCTGTGGAGCCCTATTCTTGCTCTGCATCTTCTTCCGCAGTGAGGGCATTGGTTTCCAGGTGGAAGGCGTTCCCGGTCGGGGTTGGCTTGACGCGCCTTCCTCCTGGCACGTTTCTCTCTTTCACCCTCCACTCGTGCCTCCTCGAATTCTGCAGCACTGCTGGTCACAGCTGTCCTCCAGCTGGAGCGCTCAAGGGCCAGGGCTTCCCAGTTCTCGGTGTCTATGCCAGAGTTTTTAAGGTTGGCTTTCAGCCCATCTTTAAATCTCTTTTCCTGTCCACCAACGTTCCGTTTTCCGTTCTTAAGTTCGGAGTAGAGCAACTGCTTTGGGAGACGGTGGTCAGGCATCCGGACAACGTGGCCTGTCCAGCGGAGTTGATGTTGGAGGACCATCGCTTCAATGCTGGTGGTCCTTGCTTCTTCCAGCACACTGACGTTTGTCCGCTTGTCTTCCCAGGAGATTTGCAGGATTTTCCGGAGGCAGCGCTGATGGAATCGTTCCAGGAGTTGCATATGACGTCTGTAGACTGTCCACGTCTCACAGGCATATAGCAGGGTTGGGAGGACAATGGCTTTATAGACAAGCACCTTGGTCTCCCTACGGATGTCCCGGTCCTCAAACACTCTTTGCTTCATTCTGGAAAATGCTGCACTTGCAGAGCTCAGGCGGTGTTGTATTTCGGCGTCGATGTTGACTTTGGTGGAGAGGTGGCTGCCAAGGTAGCGGAAATGGTCCACATTTTCTAATGTGACACCATTAAGCTGTATTACTGGCATTGGAGAGGGATTGGCTGGCGACTGCTGGAACAGCACCTTGGTTTTCTCAATGTTCAGTGACAGGCCGAGCTTCTCGTATGCTTCTGCGAAGGTGTTTAGAGTGGCTTGTAGGTCTTCTTCTGAATGCGCACAGACGACATTGTCATCAGCATACTGGAGTTCTATAACAGATGTTGTTGTGACCTTGGTTTTGGCTTTCAGTCTGCTGAGGTTGAATAGCTTGCCATCTGTCCGATAGATTATTTCCACTCCGGTGGGAAGCTTCCCATCAACAAGGTGAAGTATCATAGCGATGAAGATGGAGAATAGAGTTGGGGCGATAACACATCCCTGTTTGACACCGGATTCCACCTTAAATGGGTCACTTTGGGAGCCACTGCTGTCCAAAACTGTTGCCATCATGTCATCATGGAGGAGCCGCAGGATGTTCACAAATTTGTTAGGGCACCCGATTTTGTGGAGGATGGTCCAGAGAGCGCTGCGATTCACTGTGTCAAATGCCTTTGCAAGGTCGATGAATGCCATGTACAGGGGTTGGTTTTGTTCCCTGCATTTTTCTTGGAGTTGTCGTGCAGTGAAGGTCATGTCCATGGTTCCTCTGGAGGGGCGGAAGCCGTTCTGGGATTCTGGGAGGGTGTCTTCTGAGAGGGGCAGAAGGCGGTTTGCAAGGATTCTTGCGAGGATTTTCCCAGCGGAGGTTAGAAGGGAGATACCTCGATAGTTTCCGCAGTCTGTTCTTTCCCCTTTTTTGAAGAGGGTGATGATGGTGGCGTCCTTGAAATCTGCTGGGATTTTCTCGGTCACCCACACTTTTTCTATGAGCTGGTGGAGTTGGTGTGTTAGCTCAGGTCCTCCCTCTTTAAAGATTTCAGCAGGGATCCCATCTGGTCCACTGGCTTTGTTATTCTTCTGTTGGCTGATGGCATTGCTGACTTCTTCCAAACTAGGCAGTGCTGCAAGCTCATCCCTGGTTTGTTGTTGTGGGACTTGTGAGAGGACCTCGTCGGCCACATTGGAGCTGCGGTTCAGGAGGCTTTGGTAGTGTTCTTTCCAACGTAGTGCAATTGAGTTTTGGTCCTTCAGGAGTTTGGTTCCATCTGATGAGCGTAGAGGCTGTATGCCATGGTTTCTTGGTCCATAGATGACCTTTGTGGCTTTGAAGAATCCCTGAGCATTATGGGTATCTGCCAGGTGTTGGATTTCTTCGGCCTTCTTTGTCCACCAGATGTTCTTGAGTTCTCTTGTCCTTCTTTGGACCTCAGCTTTTGCACTAGCATAGATCTTTTTCTTAGCAGCACAGTTGATGTCTCTCTGCCATGCTTGGAAGGCTTTCCTTTTCTTGTCAATTAGCTGTTGGATCTCGATGTCATTTTCATCAAACCAGTCTTGATGTTTCTTGGCTTGGTATCCAATAGTTTCTTCGCAGGCTTGGATGATGGAGGTCTTCAGTTTGTTCCAATGTTCCTCAACATTTTCGGGGTGTTCTGTGGGTAGATGGTCCTTGAGTGCTGTTTGGAGATGGGCTCGTCTGGAGGGCTCCTGAAGGGCTTGGGTGTTCATTTTGCGCCTTGTCTTCCTTCCTTGGAGTCTGCGCTTGGGGGCGATCTTGATAGCCATCGAGGATCGAATTAGCCTGTGGTCAGTCCAGCAGTCGTCAGCACCTATCATGGCTCTTGTGAGGAGCACGTCACGGCGGTCTCTGGCGCGTGTGATTACATAGTCTAAGAGGTGCCAATGCTTTGACCGGGGGTGCTTCCATGATGTCTTGAACTTGTTTTTCTGGCGGAAGAGCGTATTGGTGATGACAAGGTTGTGCTCCGCACATTTGGTGAGAAGCAGGATGCCATTCGAGTTGCTGTTTCCAACCCCGTCTTTTCCTATGGTGCCTGGCCACAGGTCGAAGTCTCGCCCGACTCTTGCATTGAAGTCCCCCAGGAGAATGATTTTGTCCTCCTTAGGTATCCCCGATAGGACTGTGTCCAGCTGACAGTAGAATTTCTCCTTGATGTCTTCATCAGCGTCTAGTGTTGGTGCATAGGCACTTATGATGGTTGCCCGTTGGTTTTTGGCAAGATCAACTCGGAGGGTGGAGAGACGTTCGTTGATACCAGTGGGTGCTTCGGACAGATGTTTCATCAGATCATTTCTTATAGCGAAGCCAACTCCGTGAATTCTTTGGTCTTCTTTGGGCAGTCCCTTCCAGAAGAAGGTGTAGCCTCCTTTTTCTTCTTTCAGCTGTCCCTCTCCTGCTCTCCGGGTCTCCTGAAGGGCTGCTATGTCGATGTTGAAGCGTCCCAGCTCCCTTGCGATGATGGCAGTTCTGCGTTCGGGGCGTTCACTGCCACTGTTGTCCATCAGAGTCCGTACGTTCCACGTACCGAAGTTCATTTTTCTTTTTTGGCCGCAGGGTGGTGACCCCACTGGACGCGGCAGTCCAGTCAGGGATGAGTGAGGCAGACTATGTTTGGGGCACCTTTTCTAGCCCCCTCCCCATGTGGGGTGAGCAGAGTGGGTCCTCAATAGGGCTGCTCAGTCGTGGATACAGCTGCCGAACTACTCAACTGCCTCGGACCTTGAGGTAGAACGACTGAGTCCGTACCCACCGCCCATGTGCCAGTCTGTGACTAGGGGCTTCCAGATTTCACAGTCCTGCCCCCGTCGCCACTCGCTGATCGCCATGGGACTTTGGTTGGTTGGTTTTTATTTTCTGTGGAAGACGCCTGTGCGTGGATTTTTTTAATGTGTGGAGGTCAGTGCACAACTGATCAACACACAGACTTCACAGAGTGAGGTTCCACTGGTGATGTAGTTTAACACAATGACCGTGGCTTCTCAGTCTGTTGCAGCCTTCTTCCGCCTTCGGAGCCGTTGTAACATGTGCCATGTTATCCTCCGCCTGCTCCGCCGTTGAGGTCTTTGGGTCTTCGGACTGTGCTTGGTCTGGGACCTCCCCCGCGGCCACTCCTGGGAGTGCACGACTCCAGTTGTTGTGCCTACAGGTTCATCGGAACACGCAAGCCCCCTCACCACGACAAGGTGACAGTCCATCGAGGGGGGGGGATGGAGGACCAGCAGGTGATCTGTACACTTTGTGTGGTGCAAACCTACACTCATGTGGTTAGATGGTGGTTGCTCCTGGGCATCTTTCTACTGTGCAGCCAATGGTCTCTGTGGATATGTGTCCTGATTCCACAATCTTAGTGAATCAAGGGGCACATTGGATGTATGGAGGACCAGCAGGTGATCTGTACACTTTGTGTGGTGCAAACCTACACTCATGTGGTTAGATGGTGGTTGCTCCTGGGCATCCTTCTACTGTGCAGCCACTGGTCTCTGTGGATATGTGTCCTGATTCCACAATCTTAGTGAATCAAGGGGCACATTGGATGTAGGGAGGACCAGCAGGTGATCTGTACACTCAATGTGCCGCTTAATTCATAGAAAGACAGAGATGGAAGAGACCACAAGGGTAATCCTAGTCCAACAGCATGCGAATGTGGAGAAGAGCAAACCACAGACCACGTACTACAATGCAGCCTGAGTCCTGCCACATGCACAATGGAGGACCTTCTTATAGTAACACCGGAGGCCAGGCATTTAGCCGGGAGGGGGGGGGGGGCTTGAGGGGCTTCAGCCCCCCCCCCCCCCAAAATTCTCATGGTGGTTCGCGAAAAGGCCTTACTGGTGCATTATGTAAACTGTTATGTTTATTCATATCATGATCCGATCACCATACTCAATATATCCCATATACATGGGGGTATTGGGTTGTTGTTGTTGTTGTTCATTCGTTCAGTCATCTCCGACTCTTCGTGACCTCATGGACCAGCCCACGCCAGAGCTTCCTGTCGGCCGTCACCACCCCCAGCTCCTTCAAGGTCAGTCCAGTCCCTTCAAGGATGCCATCCATCCATCTTGCCCTTGGTCGGCCCCTCTTCCTTTTGCCTTCCACTTTCCCCAGCATCATTGTCTTCTCTAGGCTTTGCTGTCTCCTCATGATGTGGCCAAAGGACTTCAACTTTGTCTCTAGTATCTTTCCCTCCAGTGAGCAGTCGGGCTTTTATTTCCTGGAGGATGGACTGGTTGGATCTTCTCGCAGTCCAAGGCACTCTCAGAACTTTCCTCCAACACCACAGCTCAAAAGCATCGATCTTCCTTCGCTCAGCCTTCCCTAAGGTCCAGCTCTCACATCCGTAGGTGACTACAGGGAATACCATGGCTTTGACTAGACAGATCTTTGTTGCCAGTCTGATGTCTCTACTCTTTACTATTTTATTGAGATTGGACATTGCTCTCCTCCCAAGAAGTAAGCGTCTTCTGATTTCCTGGCCACAGTCTGCATCTGCAGTAATCTTTGCTCCTAGAAATATAAAGTCTGTCACGGCCTCCACATTTTCTCCCTCGATTTCCCAGTTGTCAATCATTCTTGTTGCCATAATCTTGGTTTTTTTGATGTTTAGCTGCAACCCAGCTTTTGCGCAATTTTTATGTTTAGCTGCATTTAGATGGTAGATGCTCCTAAGCGTCGTTCTACTGTGCAGCCAATGGTCTTGGTGAATATGTGTCCTAATTCCACAATCTTAGTGAATCAAGGGGCATCACCTGACATCCGCCGGGAAGTAGCAGCCAATAGTGAAAGGACCAAGGCAGAGACATCTCCAGCTCATCCCTTGTTTGGGTATCAGCCAGCACGTTAAATCAAGAAATAGTTTTCCAAGATCTACAGCGACACTCGCTGGAACACCTCAGCAAGCGAGAGTCCAAAATGGCAGGCTCAAACCCAGAACCTCAACCAATGGCTGTACCAAATGAGAGACTCCCTCCTGGGCACACAGAAGAGTGGGCGACTTGGAAGGCGCTGAACAGATTGCGCTCTGGCACCACGAGATGCAGAGCCAACCTTCAGAAATGGGGCTACAAAGTGGAATCCATGACATGTGTGGAGAAGAAGAAACCACTGACCACCTGCTGCAATGCAACCTGAACCCCGCCACATGCACAATGGAGGACCTTCTTGCGGCAACACCAGAGGCACTCCAAGTGGCCATCTACTGATCAAAGGACATTTAATCAACTAACAAGCTTGCAAACTCTGTTTTGTCTGTTTGTTAAAAATTTGTTTAAAATGTAATACAATTTTCTGGTTGATACTGACATGATAAATAAATAAAGAAAGGGCACATTGGATGTATGGAGGACCAGCAGGTGATCTGTACACTCAATGTGCCCCTTGATTCATAGAAACACAGAGATGGAAGAGATCACAAGGGTAATCCTAGCCCAACAGCATGTGAGTGTGGAGAAGGTGATTTGAATGCAGTATTCCTGCTTCTTGGCAGGGGGTTGGACTGGATGGCCCATGAGGTCTCTTCCAACTCTTTGATTCTATGATTCTATGAAACCACAGACCACTTACTACAATGCAGCCTGAGTCCTGCCACATGCACAATGGAGGACCTTCTTATAGTAACACCAGAAGCACTCCAAGGGGCCGGCTTCTGGTCAAAAAATATTTAGTATAATGCCAAGTTTTTTTAAACTTTGTTTTGCATTCTTAAATACATCACAACTGTACCCTCGGTTCGCTTCTTACACGATAATAAATAAATAAATATATACATATATAAATGCTCTGTGCATAACAGGTACCTTAAAATCAAAAGAACCAATGAACGAAATCACACCAAATTTGGCAGCAAAACATCTCACAACACAAGGAGTGACCATCACTCAAAAAAAAATATGATTTTGTCATTTGGGAGTTGTAGTTGCTGGGATTTATAGTACACCTACAATCAAAGAGCATTCTGAACTCCATCTACGATGGAAATGAACCAAACTTGGCACACAGAACTCCCTTGACCAACCGAAAATACTGGAAGGGTTTGGTGGACATTGACCTTGAGTTTTGGAGTTGTAGTTCACCTCCATCCAGAGAGCACTGTGGACTCAAACAATGATGGATCTGGACCAAACTTGGCACATGCACTCAATACACCCAAATATGAACACAGATGGTGTTTGGGGGAAATAGACCTTGACATTTGGGAGTTGTAGTCACTGGGATTCACAGTTCACATACACCCAAAGAGCATTCTGAACCCCATGAACGACAGAATTGGGGCAAACTTCTCACATAGAACCCCTGTGACCAACAGAAAATACTTGAGGCCATTCAATCCAACTCCCTTCATCAGGGCAAGAAATCGTAATCAAAGTCCTCCTGACGAAGAGCCATCCAGCCAAAGAGAGAGAGAGAGAGAGAGAGAGAGAAAGAGAGATATGATTCACATACAGAGAGATATAGTATCATAGATTTGAAAGGGACTCTTAAAGAAGGACAATGATATGTTGCATGTTTCAGGGTGGGCAAACTCTCCACATCAACACTGACAAAGAAACAGCAAGAAATACTGTTTACCCACAAGCAGAAAGACATTACATATATTAGAAACCAGTACTTTCTCATTACTTTATTTTCCAGACCAACAGACTGGGCCACAGCAATGCGTGGCAGGGGACAGCTAGTAAATAAATAAATAAATAAATATCATGTCCAACATTCATGCTATGGAGGAATACACAATCAAAGCACTCTTGACAGATGACCATGCAGACTCTGTTTTGAAAACTCCAGAGAAGGAGACTCCACCACCAGTCTGAGACAGACTTTTTTCATTGTTCAATTGTTATTACCATCTTATGCACCATCCAAAACCACATACAACTGCATATGGAACATTGCATACTTGCAGAACTCTATTTATGTAGCTGAGAACTAAATATGGACACTACATCAGTGTCAAAAAAGGACAATTTCTGGGTAGAAAGAACAACAACAGGATGGAACCTCCAGGGATAGCTCATGCCTTCCTCAACTCCACATGGTGGATGGTCACTAGAATCCTCTATCACCATCTGTGTGATATAATTTTACTTAGGATCATAGAATTATAGCATTGGAAGAGACTACAAGGGCAATCCAGTCCATGCCCGGTCAGTCGAAAGGCCAAACAGGGCATAGGATTACAGCCTGTGTTAGATGGGGTTACACTCCCCCTGAAGACACAGGTTCGCAGTTTGGGAGTTATCCTGGACTCTTTGCTGAGCCTGGAGCCCCAGGTCTTGGTGGTGGCTGGGAGAGCTTTTGCACAATTAAATCTTGTGCGCCAGCTGTGCCCGTTCCTTGGGAAGTCTGTCTTGGCCATGGTGGTCCACGCTCTGGTTACATCCTGAATAGACTATTGCAATGCTCTTTATGTGGGGCTGCCTTTGAAAACTTATTGGAAGTTCCAATTAGTCCAGTGGTCGGCGTCCAAGTTGTTGACTGGAGCTGCGTACAGGGAGCGTACCACTCCTCTGTTGCGCCAGCTCCACTGGCTGCCAATTAGCTTCCGGGCACAATTCAAAGTGCTGGTTTTAACCTTTAAAGTCCTGAACGGTTCTGGCCCAGATTACCTTCCGAACGTATCTCCTGCTATGAACCATCACAAAGCTTAAGATCATCAGGAGAGGCCCTGCTCTCGATCCCACCACTCTTGCAAACACAGTTGGTGGGGATGAGAGACAGGGCCTTCTCAGCGGTGGCCCCCTGTCTGTGGAACTCTCTCCCTAAGGACATCAGGTTGGCCACCTCCCTCCTGTCCTTTAGAAGACAACTGAAGACCTGGCTCTGGGGCTAGGCATTCGATTAGAGGCCAGCGGCAATAGGAAAAGGAAATTTGGATTTTGTGACATGGATTCTCCCGGCTTGGCTTGGTTTTACTGGCACGTTAATCTATTAATTTAGTGTTAAATTTTACGGATGATGTTGTACAATGTTTTAAAATGATTTTATTGTGAATTGTAATTTTTATGGTATTTATGCTGTTAGCATCCTCTGATGCTCATGTGAGGCTGCGCTGAGTCCCCCTTGTGCGGAGAAGGGCGGGATAGAAATATATGAAATAAATAAATACATAAATAAATAAATGCAGGAACATAACATTTAATGGACTGCCAACAGATGGCCATCCAGACCCCGTTTAACACCCTCCAGAGAAGGAGACTTCACCAGATTCCCAAGTAGCATATTCCATGGCCAAATAGCTCTTACCATCAGGAGGTTCTTCCTAATGATCAAATGGAATCTCCTGCAGTTTGACTCCATTGCTCCATGTCCGAGCCTTTAGAGCAGCAGAAAACAAGGTGATAGTAAGAGTCGTTGAGTCACCTTGAGTCGCCTTAAGGCTGAGAAAGGTGGGCTACAAATCAATATAAATAAAAATGCAATGTTCGTTTGTGGGATTAACAGAACTCAAAAACCACTGGACGAATTGACACAAAATTTGGACACAAGACACCTAACAACCCAATGTATGTCCTTCCCTAAAAAAAATGATTTTGTCATTTGGGAGTTATAGTTGCTGGGATTTATAGTTCACCTACAATCAAAGAACATTCTGAATCCCACCAATGATGGAATTGAACCAAACTTGGCACACAGAACTCCCATAACCAACAGAAAATACTGGAAGGGTTTGGTGGGCAGTGTACTTTGGTTTTAGAGTTGTAGTTCAACTACATCCAAAGATCACTGTGGATTCAAACAATGATGGATCTGGAGCAAACTCTACAATAATACTCAATATGCCCAAATGTGAACACTGGTGAAGTTTGGGGGAAATAGAATCTTGACATTTGTGAGTTGTAGTTTCTGGGATTTATAGTTCACCTACAATCACAGAGCATTCTGAACCCCAACAACGATAGAATTGGGCCAAACCTCCCACACAGAAACCCCATGTGGGCCACAGCAACGTGTGGCAGGGGATGGCTAGTACCCTAAATAAATAAATAAATAAATAAATAAATAAATAAATAAGTTGTTTGATATTCCACTATCAAGCACTTCTTACTATCAGCTATCAACCTGTGTAGGGGTAAGAGTTCTTTCTCCCACCCCGGGCATTCCACAGATGTATAAACCCCACTTGCCTAGTTTCCAACAGACCCCACAACCTCTGAGGATGCCTGCCAGGGATGCAGGCGAAACGTCAGGAGAGAATGCTTCTGGAACATGGCCATAAAGCTCAGAAAAACTTACAGCAACGCAGTGATTCCAGTCATGAAAGCCTTCGATAACACAGTCTCCAATTTGATAACACAGTCTCCAGCCTGTCAGGAATTGTGGGAGTTGCAGTCCAAAACACCTGGAGGGCCCAAGTTTGCCAAAGCCTGTTTTAAACCACAAAAATTGACTGGTCCACCCGGGATCTTATTTGCATGGAAGTGCCACATGCGAGGGGCATAAGCCGCTGAAGCTATGTGGGGGGCAGGGGTCCTTCCTTAGCGACAGAAGGATGGGTCGCCATGGCAACCAGGATGCAGCTGGAACTTCCTCCTTGCTTCACCTGAGCAGCATCCCTGCCCTGGAGAGAGATGCACCTGCAGAGCCTCTGTGGACCTGACTAATAGCCGCTGTTAATAGCAGACGGGATAACATCATAATTAGTTCAGAAGAAGAAAAAGATTTGCATTCCCAGACTGAACTGAGCGAAATGGTGGTAGCGTGGAATGGCATGTTCCTGGGCTATCAAAATGAATGATGTCCCAGCACTCCAATGTCTTCCGAGATGGAATATAGAATTATACTCATGGAATTATCTGACAATTGTGCACTAGTGAATTACAACATTGTGCAACTGGATGTGTAAAAAATATTAGAATCATAGAATCAAAGAGTTGGAAGAGACCTCATGGGCCATCCAGTCCAACCCCATTCTGCCAAGAAGCAGGAATATTGCATTAAAGCACCCCTGACAGATGACCATCCAGCCTCTGTTTAAAAGCTTCCAAAGAAGGAGCCTCCACCACACTCCGGGGCAGAGAGTTCCACTGCTGAACGGCTCTCACAGTCAGGAAGTTCTTCCTCATGTTCAGATGGAATCTCCTCTCTTGTAGTTTGAAGCCATTGTTCCGCGTCCTAGTCTCCAGGGCAGCAGAAAACAAGCTTGCTCCCTCCTCTCTGTGGCTTCCTCTCACATATTTATTCATGGCTATCATGTCTCCTCTTAGCCTTCTCTTTTTTAGGCTAAACATGCCCAGCTCCTTAAGCCGCTCCTCATAGGGCTTGTTCTCCAGACCCTTGATCAGTAAACCTCTGTTCAATGTGTAATGCACAAGCAATTGCCTTTTGGGGTGAACTTGCATATAAGGAGGATGCTAGTGATTTATTTATTTATTTTTACTGGCTAAGTGTCTCTGATCTAAAATGCTTATGGCCAGAAGTGGCCAGAAGTGTTTTGGATTTTGGATGTTTCTGGATTTTCTGGATTTTGCAAACAGATACATTCTGGATTTTGCAAACAGATACATGAAGTTCATTTATGTTTCGTTGCATCAAATCATTGTCTATATATATGTGATGAATCTGCAAAGAAGGTGGGACTGAGAGCAGGGCCTCCCCAGAAGCTCTTAAAGCCCTAGATGGTTCATAAGGAGAGATACGTTTGGATAGGTAAGCTGGACTGAAACCGTTTAGGGCTATGTGGGCAACCAACCCCTGAACTCCAATGGTCAGCTGCACAGCAAAATTGTAACATGCCATTAAAAGGTAACTGCAGTTTCAATAGTTATGTTGACGAGACTCTGCTTTTACACAATTACAAACAGAATATAAGTGTTTCATTGTGATTTTAAAAAAGGTTAAAAACCATATACATAAGAAAACGTTTATATGTGAAAAACACCAAAAGGTATTTGGGTGTTTTGGCAATAGATCCAAGGAATTTCTTGATCCAAGGAAGCCTTAAAGGAGCTCGAGAAGTTGTTTTCCCATTGTTGTTTAATTGTTCAGTTGCTTCTGACACTTCGTGACTCATGGACCAGCCCACGCCAGAGCTCCCTGTTGGCCGTGGCCGCCCCCAGTTCCTTCAGAGTTAAGCCAGTCACTTCAAGGATACCATCCATCCATCTTGTTCTTGGTCGACCCCTCTTCCTTTTCCCAAGCTTCATTGTCTTCTCCAAGCTTTACTGTCTTCTCATGATGTGGCTAAAGGACTTCATCTTTGGCTCTAATATCCTTCCCTCTAATGAGCAGTCGGACTTTGTTTCCTGAAGTATGGATTTGTTGGATCTTCTCGTGATCCAAGGCACTCTCAGGATTTCCCTCCAACACCACAGTTCCAAAGCGTCTATCTTCCTTTGCTCAGCCTTCCTTATGGTGGATTTAGACCAGGCATGGACAAACTTTGGCTATTAAGGTGCTTTGGCCATTAAGGTATCCTACAATTCCTAACAGCCAGTAGAATGCTTCCAAAGTTTGCTCATGGCCGATTTAGACTGAACATTAGAAGGAATCTCTTGGCAGTAAGTGCAGCTTTGCAATGGATCCAATTGCTTAGAGAAGAGGTTGGGTTTCCTTCTCTGTATGTCTTCAAAAATAAGCTGGGCAGTTTCCTGCTAACTGAAGATACTGTATTGAACAACAGGATGGACACAATAGTCCGTGAGGTCCCTTCCAAATCTATAATTCTGTGAAGTCATGATTCTTTATTATTATTATTATTATTATTATTATTATTAAACTTTATTTGTACCCTGCTAGCATCTCCCGAAGGATTCGATGTGGCTTACACAGGCCGAGGCCTCAAGACACAACATAACAATATAATCTAAGCAAATCAACAATTAAAAACAGAATAAAGCAAAAAATTAAACAACAGGCAAAAACAATACATTAAAACACAATAGAACTGGGCCGGACAAGAGTAATGGGTACAAGAATTAAAAGTGCTGATGTGATAGGAGGTGTGTATAAGGCTTCTAGGGCAAGTGCGATGTGCGATGTGCAGCAAACATTGGTTCTAGTAAAGTGCTTATGGGACTTGGTAATGGAGATTTCCTAATCTGGGAAGGCGCATCGGCAAAGCCAGATCTTCAAGTTCTTTCTGAAGACTGCCAATGTAGGGGCCTGTCTAAGATCTTTGGGGAGGGTGTTCCAGAGTCGGGGGGTCACCACAGAAAAGGCCCTGTCTCGTGTCCCCACCAAGCGCGCTTGCGACACAGGTGGGATCACGAGCAGGGCCTCTCCAGATGACCGAGGTGAACATGTGGGTTCGTAGATGGAGATGCGGTCACGCAGGTAGGTTGGTCCCAAACCGTTCAGGGCTTTGTAGGTAAGCACCTGCACCTTAAATTGGGCTCGGAATATAAACGGCAGCCAGTGGAGCTCCTTGAACAGGAGGGTTGACCTCTCTCTCTGTAAGGGGCCCCAGTTAGCATCCTGGCTGCTGATCGTTGGACCAGTTGGAACTTCCGAGCCATCTTCAAGGGCAGCCCCATGTAGAGCGCATTGCAGTAGTCCAATCTGTGCTTAGATCTTGCAAATACAAGGCCATGGCTTCCTTGATTGAATCATTTGTAATGTCATCTTCTCCGCAAACTACCTTCTTCCTTCCCTGCCTTCTGCAGGGGTATATATTTCTGTACCTCATGTGGATATACAATAATGGAATAATTGTGAACCCTATGAAAATGAATGACATTCAGCCCAAGAACACCACAAAGTTGTGTTGGAGGACCTAGAAAATGCCTTGGAGATAAATATTTTATTAGACATAGATAAATGAAACTGTGGATACCAACCCTGGGGGACATACTGCATTCCCACCACTAATAAGTCATGTTTATTGTTGCTTATTCTTTTGACCAGGCTGAGAATTCGAACAATTGCTTTCTGGTCTCTCCTGCAGCCCAGTTTCTCTGTAGCTTCTTCCATTTCTTTCGCCCCCAAGTCGCTGTCCAAGGTAGATGGTCCCCATAGGCTTCCTTACAAGGTCCGGATCTTGCAGACACGTCTCCAACTCTAACCAGAGAGCCAGACGAAGGTCAAAATTGTTATGGAGAGATTAAACGCTAGAATTTAATTATGTATTCGACTGCTCCTGCAACATTTATTAATTTAGCAGTACAAATGGACCAGGGGGCTAAACAAGCATGGCCTGATTAATTTGCAAATACATCTTGGTAGCAGATTGCAATCAAATGGGGCGGAGTGCTGGGGAGGGGTGGGAAAAGAGAGGGAGCCCAAGAACAAGGCCAGATCCTGTCAGATTGCAATGCGTTTGCTTCATGAAGGACACGGAGCGGCCGGGTTCATCTTTATCAATGCTCTCCTCAGAAGGGAAGGAACAAGCGCCCAGATACTAATCAGTGCTAAAGCAATGCCACTCAATAATTACCCGCCGTCTCCACATAATCCTGGAACTAAGCCTTTGCCCAATCCACTGGGGCTCCTTCTCCCTCGGTTGCATAGCCTCAGCTTACGTGTGTCAGCTATTACCTCTGTACACAGGCGATCTGTCCCTGGAGAACACATTCGTGGCAGCGACCAATTAGGTTGCCATTGAGTTATGCTCTCCTCTCTCTCTCACTCTCGTTTCTCTGTTCATCACTTGTTGGCCTGAATCATCCTCTGTTTTTGTCAATGACAAACTCTTCCCAGGGTGACAGCAACTAAAGTGTGGCTGGTGTTCTGCTTGGTTCTTTTATCTTTATAAATAGCTTGTGTTGTTGTTGTTGTTGTTGTTGTTGTATTCCTTTAAGTCAAATGTGTCAAACTCATTTTTGCCAAGGGTCTTTACTTACTTAGGTGACCCCTCGTTGGACAAGTAAGATGGTCTTCCATGATGGGTTTCCTTGTGGATTCGTAGGTGGCTGTGGAGCCCTATTCTTGACCCGCATCTTCTCCCATTGGTTTCCAGGTGGAAGGCGGTCCCGGTCGGGGTTGGCTTGATGCGCCTTCCTCCTGGCATGTTTCTCTCTTTCACCCTCCACATGTGCCTCCTTGAATTCTGCAGCACTGCTGGTCACAGTTGACCTCCAGCTGGACCGCTCAAGGGCCAGGGCTTCCCAGTTCTCAGTGTCTATGCCAGAGATTTTAAGTTTGGCTTTGAGGCCATTTTTAAATCTCTTTTCCTGTCCATCAACGTTTCATTTTCCATTTTTAAGTTCAGAGTAAAGCAACTGCTTTGGGAGACGGTGGTCAGGCATCCGGACAACGTGGCCAGCCCAGCGGAGTTGATGGTAGAGGACCATCGCTTGAATGCTGGTGGTCTTTGCTTCTTCCAGCATGCTGATGTTTGTCTGCTTGTCTTCCCAAGAGATTTGCAGGAGTTTCCGGAGGCAGCACTGATGGAATCGTTCCAGGAGTTGCATGTGATGTCTGTAGACAGTCCACATTTCGCAGGCATATATTAGAGTTGGGAGGACAATAGCTTTATAAACAAGCACCTTTGTATCCCTACTAATGTCCCAGTCCTCAAACACTCTCTGCTTCATTCGGGAAAATGCTACACTCGCAGAGCTCAGGCGGTGTTGTATTTCGGTGTCGATGTTGACTTTGGTGGAGAGGTGGCTGCCAAGGTAGCGGAAATGGTCAACATTTTCTAATGTTACACCATTAAGCTGTAGCTCTGGCATTGGGGAGGGATTGGCTGGTGACTACTGGAACAGCACTTTGGTTTTCTCGATGTTCAGTGACAGGCCAAGCTTCGTGTATGCTTCTGCAAAGGTGTTTAGAGTGGCTTGTAGATCTTCTTCTGAATGCGCACAGATGACAAACTCATTTTCGCCAAGGGTCACAACAACCTTATGGACCAATTGTAGTTGTAAGACTGTATAAATGTTGATCAGACATTGAAAGCCTCGTAGGTGACATAAAATGACATAGCAGGCTAGATCCCAGCCCACACATGTGCTTTAAGTCATTTCTGACTTATGGCATCTCCAAGGTGACTCAATCAAGGTGTTGAGGGCATGTGACTCACCGGTTTGCTGGGAAATCAAATCTCCAAAATTGTGGTCCAATGCTCAAACCACTACACTGTGATGATACTCTTACATAAATATACATGTGACCGATCCATAATTAAAATTAAAACATGTACAAAAACATCTCTTTTATGGGACTGGGCAGAAAGAAAGCTAGAGGGTGCCAACCAGACTACTAATAGTAGGGAGTGTCAGAATCTTTTTTTCATACAACAGCCTTTCCAGGTCTTAGTCTTCTTCTGATTTCCCCATTGATGGATGGCTTCTATTCCAGTTAGGCAATGATTTTGCTCTGGTTCTAGTCTGCATCTTAAAATATCTGTCTAAGGCAGTGGTTCCCAACCTGTGGTCCATGGACCACCAGTGGTCCCCAAGAACTAAAATATAGTCCTCAGCCTACACCATTACTACACTGTTGCAACAAGAGTGACTGGTCATAGAATCCAGTCCAACCCCCTGCCAAGAAGCAGGAATATTGCATTCAAATCACCCCTGACAGATGGCCATCCAGCCTCTGTTTAAAAGCTTCCAAAGAAACTTTTTTCTGAATCAGCACCCCAAATAACCAAACTGAATCTAAAGTTGACCAAAAACTGATTCGTAACCCTTTTGGAGAGTGGCCCCTGGTCAAAGTGGTCCCTGGTCAAGTGCTCCCTGGTCAAGTGGTCCCTGGTCAAAGTGGTCCCTGGTCAAACAAAAAGTTGGGAACCACTGATCTAAGGTGCTGAACTCTCTCAACCATGTAGAGCTGAACTCTCTCACCTTGGATCCTTCCTTGAAAGTTCAGGTTAAAAGCAAGGCTGCACATGGTGTACTTCCCCTGGTGTGACATCCTACGTAGACTTCTCTTTCCAGCCATGAGCTGGTGGAGAAATGTCATCCTGCACTGCAGCACAAGCCAGGATCTTGTCTTCAAATAACCAAGCCAAATCTAAATTTGATTTGTAACACTTTTGGAGAGTGGTCCCTGGTCAAAGTGCTCTCTGGCCAAGTGGTCCCTGGTCAAGTGGTCCCTGGTCAAAGCAGTCCTGGTCAAAGTGGTTCCTGGTCAAAGTGGTCTCTGGTCAAACAAAAGGTTGGGAACCACTGATCTAAGGTGCTGAACGCTCTCAACCATGTAGAGCTATCACCTTGGATCTTTTCTTGAAAGTTCAGGCTAAAAGCAAGGCTGCACATAGTGTATTTCCCCTGGTGTGACATCCTACATAGACTTCTCTTTCCAGCCATGAGCTGGTGGAGAAAAGTAATCCTGCACTGCAGCACAAGCCAGGATTTTGTCTTCAAATAACCAAGCCAAATCTAAATTTGACCAAAAACCGATTCGTAACCCTTTTGGAGAGTGGTCCCTTGTCAAAGTGGTCCCTGATCAAGTAGTCCCTGGTCAAGTAGTTCCTGGTCAAAGTGGTCTCTGGTCAAGTGGTCCCTGGTCACACAAAAGGTTGGGAAACACTGATCTAAGGTGCTGAACTCTCTCAACCATGTAGAGCTATCACCTTGGATCTTTTCTTGAAAGTTCAGGCTAAAAGCAAGGCTACACATGGCGTACTTCCCGTGGTGTGACATCCTACATAGACTTCTCTTTCCAGCCATGAGCTGGTGGAGAAATGTCATCCTGCACTGCAACACAAGCCAGGATCTTGTCTTCAAATAACCAAGCCAAATCTAAATTTGATTTGTAACCCTTTTGGAGAGCGGTCCCTGGTCAAGTGGTCCCTGGTCAAAGTGGTCCTTGGTTAAACAAAAGGCTGGGAACCACTGATCTAAGGTACTGAACTCTCTCAACTATGTAGAGCTGAACTCTCTCACCTTGGACCCTTCCTTGAAAGTCCAGATTAAAAGCAAGGCTGCACATGGCATACTTCCTGTGGTGTGACATCCTACTTAGGCTTCTCTTTCCAGCCATGAGCTGGTGGAGAAATGTCATCCTTCACTGCAACACAAGGCAGGATCTTATCTTCCTGTGGGCATCATGAGACCCTGGCTTTAAATAATACTCTGCACTTCCATCCCCCACCTTGTAGGATCAGCAACTGCCTTTACAACGTCTGCTGAGATTCGGGAAAAAATTAATTGAAAAGATTTGGTTGTGTTACTGAGTGTTGCAATGACAGGGCTTTTGGTTTGTTTTACTTGTGTTGATGACCAGTCCCAGCAGAAGAAGCACCTGAGACTTGACAGAAACATGATAGGAAAGGCCATGAACTTTGTACATATTACCCATGTTGGGAATCAGCCACCAGCAACCTCATCCCAGCAAAAGCTTCACTGTTGTTTGTGACGCGTCTTTGTCTGAGACAATTCAACACCAGGACTCAGACTATAAGCAGGGATTCAGGCTCATAATCCTAGGACTGGACACGTAGAAGGGATCCCAAATCCATAGCTAAAGCATCATGGACAGGTGGCCGTCCAACCTCTTTTAAAGTCCTACAGTGAAGCAGAGTCCATTCTGTACTGAGTTGGTGTGTTCCACTGTCAAACACGTCTTAGGGTGAATCTCCCATCTCTTCCCTAACAAAGCTTGACAGACACAAAGGGTAAGTGTTCCTGTGTGGGATAACATCCTTAGTGTCAGGAAGGGATTCCTAATATTGAGTGAAAATCTCTTTTCTTTTCATTTGACTCTATTGGGTCATTATTTATCTCCAGGAGAAGTAGAAACAGGCTATATGGCAGCCTTTCATATATTTCGTGGCTATTACATCACCTCTCTACTTACTCTTTCCTCAGCAAAACATTCCCAGCTTCCTCAATTATTCCCAACAAGACTTCGTTTCCAGAACCTTTATCATCTTGGTTGCCTTTCCCTGAACTTGTCTCAGCTAGAACTAGACACAGTGTTACTGAAGAGGCCTATTTATTTATGTATTGTATTTATTGTATCAGAAGCAAACCAAGGATACAATTGTGATGCATTAAAAAAAACCCCCACAAAGTTTAAAAACTTGGCATTATATTAAATTGTCCTTTGACCAGTAGCTGGCCATTTAGAGTGCCTCTGGTGTCGCTGTGAGAAGGTCCTCCATTGTGCATGTGGAGGGGCTCAGACTGCATTGTAGCAAGTGGTCTGTGGTTTGCTCTTCTCCACACTCACATTGCATGGACTCCACTTTGTGGCCTCATTTCTTAAGGTTGGATCTGCACCTCATGGTGCCAGAGCGCAACCTGTTCAGCGCTTTCCAAGTCTCCCAGTCTTCTGTGAGCCCAGGAAAGAGTCTCTCATTTGGTATCAGCCATTGATTGAGGTTCTGGGTTTTAGCCTGCCATTTTTGGACTCTCGCTTGCTGAGGTGTTCCTGTGAGAATCTCTGAAGCTCTTAGAAAACTATTCCTTGATTTAAAGCATTGGCATGCTGGCTGATATCTGAATAGGGGATGGAGATGACACTGCCTTGGTCCTTTCACTATTGGTTGCTACTTCCTGATGGATGTCAGACGGTGCAATACCGGTTAAACAGTATAATTTCTCCAGTGGTGTGGGGTGTAGACATCCTGTGATAATGTGGCATGTCTCATTAAGAGCCACATCCACTGTTTTAGCGTGGTAATATGTGTTCCACACTGGGCGTGCATACTCAGCAGCAGAGTAGCAAAGCACAAGGGCAGATGTCTTCACTGTGTCTAGTTGTGATCCCCAGGTTGTGCCAGTCAGCTTTCATATGATATTATTTCTAGCACTTATGTTTGCTTGATATTCAAGCGGTGCTTCTTGTAAGTGAGAGCATGGTCCAGAGTAACACTCAGGTATTTTGGTGTGCTGCAGTTGTCCAGTGTGATAGTTTTCCAGGTAATCCTCAGAGCTCAAGATGCTCCAGTCCTAGAGTTGGGCCGGGCTTTAGCACAGGTGATAAATCATCAGCAATGATAAGATCTACCAACTGAAAGGTTGCCAGTTTGAAGCCCCGGGTCAGTATGAGCTCCTGACTGTCAGCCCAGCTTACTGTTTACCTAAGCAGTTCGAAAAAATAGCTTGAGCTGTAAGTAGAGATGTCTTCACTGTATTTCAGTGGTTTTCAACCTGTGGGTCCCCAGGTGTTTTGGCCTACAACTCCCAGAAATCCCAGCCAGTTTACCAGCTATTAGGATTTCTGGTAGTTGAAGGCCAAAAACATCTGGGGACCCCAGGTTGAGAACCACTGCTGTATCTGGTTGTGAAGAGGCCTGACCAAATCAGAATAGAAGGATATTATTATTTATTTCCATATTGACCCTATACCTCTCCTTCTTCAGGGACTATGTAATCAGGGAATCCATCCAATCAGATTCCATGCCCATTGTATTGAGCTATGTGGTAGCCCACTGCGAGTGAAGTTTCTCAACCTGAAGAGGCAATTCCAAAGTTTGTATGATCAGTGCCAATGAATGCTGAAACTCTTTCAAAGCCATTGAAAAACTGCCTAAAAATTGATTTGCATGTGCTTTTGGACACTGCTGAAAGTCTTCTCGAAGGCTGCTTGCAAGCCCACTCAAGAACGCTCGTGAGCCAAAGCCATGAAGAGAGAATGACGTTCCTCTGGCTGGTTCCTCCATTCCTGAGACGCTCCTCCTGCCAGCTTTTCCACACATTCCGGCTGGAAGTTTCTTGTTTAATTTAATTTTACTATTAGACGTCATGGTTGAGGGATATCCATAAGTGGTTTATGATAATTCATCGGCCCACTTGGGTAAAACCGCACATCTTGTATTTGGCATGTTCATGCCAACATCCCATCTGCTCTGCTTGAATAATGCACCAGACTCACATAACGATCTTTTCCCTTGCACAAAAATCAATATACGGTGCATATGTTTTCTTCTTGGCCCACAAACACTTACCGAAGGCCATTTTTCTTATTAATGATCTCCAAATGCTTCCTCTTTCCTCCTTCTCCCCAGATCCCCAGCGCTGCGGACTCTGAAGTATGACGAAGACGCTCCACAATTCTTTGTAGCATTGTTTCTGTGTTTGATTTCAGTAAGGCTTTCGGCAAGATTCCCCATGATGATCTTGCAAATGCTAGTCAAATGTGGGCTTGAGAAAGGACTGTTTGGTGGATTTGTTATTGGTTGAGTGGCCAAACACAAAGGGTGCTTCTCTCCAATGGCTTCCCTTCATTCTGTAGAGAGGTGACATGGTTCACTCATAGAATCATAGAATCCTAGAGTTGGAAGAGACCTCATGGGCCATCCAGTCCAACCCCATTCTGCCAAGAAGCAGGAAAATTGCATTCAAAGCACCCCTGACAGATGGCCATCCAGCCTCTGTTTCAAAGCTTCCAAAGAAGGAGCCTCCACCACACTCCGGGGCAGAGAGTTCCACTGCTGAACGGCTCTCCAAGTCAGGAACTTGAACTCTGCCATCAATTCGGCTGGACTGGCCACGTTGTCTGAATGCCCGATCACCGTCTCCCAAGCAGATATTGTGGGATTTTCTGCCTTGATATTCTGGCATATAGGGTTGTGTGGAAGGGCCTTGTGAATGTGGTAGAGTTTCTTTATCTGGAGGCTTCCAAAGGGAAACTGGATGGTCATCTGTCGGGAGGACTTGAATTGTGTCTTCCTGCATTGTGGAATAAAGTTGGATTGGATGGCTCTTGGGAAGTCTTCATACTCTATAATGCTACGATTCTATCTGGATGTTATATTTCTCCACGTGGCCCCTGCAAACCACCAGTTCTTGCTATTGTAAACTATATAAATTAACATATCTCAAAAACCACTGGATGAATTGACACCAAATTTGGACACAATCCACATATCAGGCCAACGAGTGACCATCACTCATAAAAATACCAAAAGACACAGCAGAAGAGACTTAAAAAGCCAAAAAAAAAACCATTACAACGAATGTGCAAACCACACACATATATATATGCAAACACACATATATACACATATACACAAATATATATACACACATCTATATATATATAAATGCTCTGTGCATAATGAGTTCCTTAAAAACAAAAGAACCAATGAACGAAATCACACCAAATTTGGCAACAAAACATCTCACTACACAAGGAGTGACTATCACTCAAAAAATTATGATTTTGTCATTTGGGAGTTGTAGTTGCTTGGATTTATAGTTCACCTACAATCAAAGAGCATTCTGAACTCCATCAACGATGGAATTGAACCAAATTTGGCACACAGGCCTCCCATGACCACCAGAAAAAACTAGCAGCCTTTGGTGGACATTGACCTTGAGTTTGGGAGTTGTAGTTCACCTACATCCAGAGACCACTGTAGACTCAAACAATGATGGATCTGGACCAAACTTGGCACAAATACTCAGTATGCCCAAATGTGAAGACTGGTGGAGTTTGGGGAAAATAACCTTGACATTTGGGAGTTGTAGTTGCTGGGAGTTATAGTTCACCTACAATCAAAGAGCATTCTGAACTCCACCAATGATGGAATTGAACCAAACATGGCACACGGAACTCCCATGACCAACAGAAAATACTGGAAGGGTTTGATGGGCAGTGTACTTTGGTTTTAAAGTTGTAGTTCACCTACATCCAGAGATCACTGTGGACTCAAACAATGATGGATCTGGACCAAACTTTACACGAATACTCAGTCTGCCCAAATGTGAACACTGGTGGAGTTTGGGGAAAATAGAATACTGACATTTGGGAGTTGTAGTTGCTGGGATTTGTAGTTCACCTACAATCACAGAGCATTCTGAATGCCACCAACGATAGACTTGGGCCAAACCTCCCACACAGAACCCCCATGTGGGCCACAGCAACGCGTGGCAGGGGACAGCTAGTATACACACATATATAACACAAAATACATATACACAGACTGGGCCACACAGCAACACATGGTAGGGGACGGCTAGTTTCATAATATCATAACAAAATGAGTTGATTACAAAGTTTGCCCATTCCTATTACAGAACTCTTTGCTGTTATTATTTGCCACCAAAACCTCTTTGCTTTATGGCAGCCCTTTGAATGAGAGACCTCCAAGCCAGCTTGTTATCTCAGATCTTGCAGACTTGACTGGGGATATACACAGTGTGGTCTTCCTCTTTTTCTACTGCCATTTCCCCTTACCAAGCATTATCCTTCCCAATGAGTCATGTCCTTTCATGCATCCAAAGTTTGATAGTCCCCATTTAGAATCTTTTTTTTCTTTCTAGAGAGAGTTCACACGTGATGTGCTTAAATATGAATATACTTTTGCTCTTGCCAATTCATGATGTCCGTTGAACTCTCCTCCAGCAACACATATCAAATGAGCAAAAACCTAATTGAAATTATTCATAGAGAGATAGAATCTGATCTGAAAGCAGTTGCGAGGCTCATCTAATCCAATGTCCTTCCAGAGCAGGAATCGACAACTATAGAACAGGTAAAGCTTTTCCCCTGATATTAATTCTAGTTGTATTGTCGAAGGCTTTCATGACCGGAATCACTGGGTTGTTGTAGGTTTTTTTGGGCTATATGGCCATGTTCTAGAGGCATTATCTCCTGACGTTTCCTGGACACAGCATATTATTTGAGAACACAGAAATGCTGGACCACTTTCACAACACCATGTCAGACTACACAGAGAAGCCATTGAAATCCACAAGCATGTGGACAATTTCAACAGAAAGGAAGAAACCATGAAAATGAACAAAATCTGGCTACCAGTATTAAATAACTCTAAAATTACAACAGCAAATCAGCAGAGGGAAAACAATCAGGCACATCTAATCCCTTCTCAACAAAAGATTGCTCCAGGCACTGCCAGGCCACCAAATGCTAATCAAGGTGGTCAGTTGAAAGATTCACACCTAACTCCAGCAGACAAGAGTTCTTTGTCCCACCCTGGTCTTTCCACAGATATATAAACCCATTTTCCTAGTTCCAACAGACTTCACAACCTCTGAGGATGCTTGCCATAGATGCAGGTGAAACGTCAGGAGAGAATGCCTCTACAACATGGCCATATAGCTCGAAAAAAACTACAACAACCGAATTCTAGTTGTGTCCGACTCTGGGGGTTGGTGCTCATCTCCATTTCTAAGCCAAAGAGCCAGTGTTGCCTGTAGACGCCTCCAAGGTCATGTGGCCAGCATGACTGCATGGAGCGCTCTTGATTTATTGATCTACTCACATTTGCATGTTTTTGAACTGCTAGGTTGGCAGAAGCTGGGGCTAACAGTGGGAGCTCACACTGCTCTCCAGATTCGAGCCTGTCACCTTTCAGTCAGCAAGTTCTGCAGCTCAGTGCTTTAATCCACTGTGCCACCCCAAAAACGACAATTTGAACGGCTAAAGAAGAATGCTATGGCTTTCCAAGGCAGCCAGTTCCACCGGTGAATTGCTCTTTCTGCCAAGACATTCTTCTTAAGGTCCAGGAAGTTTATTTTTCTTGTAATACAAATCCATTGCTTCATGTTTCCGTCTTTGGAACAGCTACAATACTGGTTGTCCACTCTTATTTGCACTTTTGAAAAGTCAGGACACTATGTTCTAGTCTTTGTTTCAGCTAGAGAGTGCCAGCGGAATCAGTGTTATCTTGGTAAGTCAATACTTTTCTAAGCTTCATTAATTCAATGAGCCCACTGTAGTGAAGTCTGATAAGAGTGTTCAAGCCATTGCCATGACAAGTAAATGCACTTGAACCAGAAAACCTCAGAAAACCTATTTGCCCCCAACTAGCTAGACATTGGACTTGCCATGAGAAAACATGGCTCATTAGAAAAGATAATAATACTTGGTAAGATAGAATAGAGTAGGAAATGAGGAAGTCCACATTTCAGAGAGGATAGATTCCATCAAAGAAACAATGGTTGCCCTGAATCTCCAAGACTGGAGCAGGACTGTTGATGAAGAGTTGACTTGGAGGTGTCTTGTTCATGATAACTTGAAGAGCAGATCCATATAATGAATTTCTAAAAAATAGCAAGTCATCACATGGGTAAATATCACAGATTCAATGAATCTAGACTGGTTAGGTTTAACCTTCAGATTAAGGTCATTAGTTGGAAGGCTTCAAACCAAATTATGGCTTTGAGAACTTTGTGGATTCAACTGCCATTATCGAGAAACTGTGAAATGATAAAACCTTTGCCTGATAGCAGGACATCAGGATGGCCTCCTTGGAAGGTAGTTCCCCCAACCTGGGAGCAACCATTAAGACACAGCATATTATTTGAGAACACAGAAATGCTGGACCTCTCTAATAACCACCATGTCAGACTACACAGAGAAGCCATTGAAATCTACAAGCATGTGGACAATTTCAACAGAAAGCAAGAGACCATGAAAATGAACAAAATCTGGCTACCAGTATTAAAAACTCTAAAATTACAACAGCAAAACAACAGAGAGGAAACAACCAGGCACACCTAATGACCTCTCAACAAAAGATTGCCCCAGGCACTGCCAGGCCATCAAATGCTAATCAAGGTGGTCAGTTGAAACATTCACACCTAGTTCCAACAGACAAGAGTTCTTTGTCCCACCCTAGTCATTCCACAGATATATAAACCCTTTTTTCTAGTTCCAACAGACCTCACTACCTCTGAGGATGCTTGCCATGTTGTTGTTGTTCATTCGTTCAGTCGTCTCCGACTCTTCGTGACCTCATGGATCAGCCCACGCCAGAGCTCCCTGTCGGCCGTCACCACCGCCAGCTCCTTCAAGGTCAGTCCAGTCACTTCAAGGATGCCATCCATCCATCTTGCCCTTGGTCGGCCCCTCTTCCTTTTGCCTTCCACTTTCCCCAGCATAATTGTCTTCTCTAGGCTTTGCTGTCTCCTCATGATGTGGCCAAAGGACTTCAACTTTGCCTCTAGTCTCCTTCCCTCCAATGAGCAGTCGGGCTTTCTTTCCTGGAGGATGGACTGGTTGGATCTTCTCGCAGTCCAAGGCACTCTCAGAACTTTCCTCCAGCACCACAGTTTCCTCCAGCACCATCAAAACATAGAATCATGGAATCATAGAGTTGTAAGAGACCTCATGGGCCATCTAGTCCAATCCCCTGACAAGAAGCAGTATAATCACATTCAAAGCACTCCCAACAGATGGCCATCAAGCCTCTGTTTAAAAGCTTCCAAAGAAGGACCCTCCACCATACTTCGTGGTAGAGAGTTCCACTGCTGAACAGTTCTCACAGTCAGAAAGTTCTTCCTCATGTTCAGCTGGAATCTTGTTTTCTGTAGTTTGAAGCCATTGCTTCACATTCTAATCTCTAGAACAGCAGAACGCAAACTTGCTCTCTCCTCCCTATGACTTCCCTTTGCATATTTATACATGGTTATCATGTCTCCTCTCAGTCTTCTTTTCTGCAGGCTAAACATGCCCAGCTCTTTAATCCACTCCTCATAGGGCTTGTTCTCCAGACCCTTGATCATTTGAGTCACCCTCCTCCGGACACATTCCAGTTTGTCAATATCTCTCTTCAGTTGTGGTGCCCAGAATTGGACACATCTAGGCGTCCCCTGGGCAACATCCTTGCAGACGGCCAATTCCCTCACACCAGAAGCAACTTGAAGTTTCTCAAGTCGCTCCTGATGCGAAAAAAGTCACCATAAGTCAGAAATGCCTTTAAGGCACACCACAATAACAATGGTACAACTGCCATAAAACACTATAAAGATAAATAGCGGTCCATCTCCTTAATTTCATTTTGGCAGGAGATTGGAGTTTTGTAGAGGATAAGCTGTATCTGTTTAGTTTGCTATTTTATGCAAGACGCGCTGGGCTTTATGAAAAACAGAAGAAGACAGAGAGACGAGGAAGTCTAACACTGCTTAGGGTGCCTTAGCAGATGGGCAGTATGTAAATTATGGGAATAGCTAAACCAAGATAGGCCAACAAGCACGTTCTGCTCGATACGAGAACGCATCCAAGAGTGCAGCCAGTCTTGCTGAACCCTTGGAATAGTTTCGAGTTATTCCATAGAATTTCACGGTGTGTAGAAAACTGCCTTCAGAGTCCAATGTGCAGGCAGCTTGCAGAAAAATTATGCATAGTTTTGGGAGCAAGGGTAGAAGAATTTATTCATTTCAGTTTTTCTGCCTTCCTCATTTCGCTAATGATAGCTATGATCCTGTATCAAGGAGAGAGAGAATGTAACTTTACATTCACAGACATATGGGACAACTGCATGTTGGTGAATTGTAACATTATACAAACAAACGTGAAATGTATACAAACAAACGTGAACTTTCATGGCCGGAATCACTGGGTTGTTGTAGGTTTTTTCGGGCTATATGGCCATGTTCTAGAGGCATTCTCTCCTGACGTTTCGCCTACATCTATGGCAAGCATCCTCAGAGGTAGTGAGCTCATTGCACAGTTGATTCCATGGGCCTACTATATTGGGGAATAGTTCTTATTATTTCATCCTTTTTATGACTTAATGCATTTTGCACCCACTTTTCCTAATGTGTATATGTTCTATGCCCTTATTTACACTGTAAAATTGAAAAAAAACCTGCATTTTTTTTAAAGAACAAAAGTTTTGGTCCATGCATTTATCAGAAGGTGTGAAATAAAGTTCTCATTCACAGGAAAACTAAACAAATTTCTGCTTCATTATTATAAAGATAGAGTGGGTCAATGAAAAGATCTCCTCTCTTCTCTATGATCTGAAGTTATAGTTACAACAATAGGCAGTCAGGCGAAGATAGAAAAGGAAGATGTTGTCATTAATTCATGGGACTCATTGCCACATGATCATTCCAAATTCTACTCCTGTCTTCTGGAGTATTGAGAGGGAGAGCTAACACCCCAAAAGACAGAAGCAGATTAGAGGGATGATGGGCCAAAACTAACAAAATGAAGCTCAATAGGGACAAATGCAAGGTACTCCACTTAGGCAGAAAAAATGAAATCCAAAGAGACAGAATGGGGGGGAGGGGGGCAAGCCTGGCTTGACAGCAGGACATGTGGAAAATATCTTGGGAGTCATCATGGACAACAAGTTCAACATGAGCCAACAATGTCATACGGTGGCAAAAAAAAAAAAAAAAAGAAGAAGAAGAAAAGCCAATGGGATTTTGGCCTGCATCAATAGGAGTAGTGTCTAGATGTAGGGAAGTCATGCTATCCCTCTATCCTGCATTGGTCGGACCACAACTGGAATCACATTGTGTCCAGTTCTGGGCTCTGCAATTGAAGTGAGATGTTGACTCAAAACTGGAATGTGTCTAGAGGAGGGCAACTAAATCTATCAAGGGTCTGGATAACAAGTACTATGAGGAGTGGTTTAAAGAACTGGGCATATTTAGCCTGAAGAAGAGCAGGCGGAGAGGAGACATGATGAGGGCCATGGATCAAGAGGTGAGGGAAAGTCATAGGGAGGAGGGAACAAGCTTGTTTTCCACTACCCTGGAGACTAGGACGCAATAGAACAATGGCTTCAAACTACAGGAAAGGAAATTCCACTTGAACATGAGGAATAACTTTCTAACTGTGAGAGCTGTTCATCAGTGGAACTCTCTGCCCCGGAGTGTGGTGTAGGCTCCTTCTTTGGAAGCTTTTAAACATAGGCTGGATAGCCATCTGTCAGGGGTGCTTTGAATGCAACATTCCTGCTTATTGGCAGGGGGTTGGACTGGATGACCCATGAGATCTCTTCCAACTCTATGATTCTAGGAGCAGTTTAAAGAACTGGGCATGTTTAGCCTGAAGAAGAGAATGTGGAGAGGAGACATGATAATTGCCAGGGATCAAGTTGTGAGGGGAGGCAAGTCATATAGGGAGGAGGGAGCAAGCTTTTTTTCTGCTGCCCTGGAGACTAGGATGCAATAGAACAATGGCTTCAAACTACAAGAGAGGAGATTCCAAATGTAAGAGCTGTTCATCATTGGAACTCTCTCCCCCAGAGGGTGGTGGAGGCTCCTTCTGTGGATGCTATTAAACAGAGGCTGGATGGCCATCTGTTGGGGGTGCTTTGAATGTGATTTTTCTGCTTCTTGGCAGAATGGGGTTGGACTGGATGGCCCAGGAGGTCTCTTCCAAAGCAATGATTCTGTCGTGTGGTGATGAATTTTAGCCTTGTGGGTTTTGAAAGGGGAATGAGATATAATCATAAGCATTGGCCTGTTAGAGGTCATTAGGAACAAGAGTGTTTGGATGCTGCTGCTTTGGACTGCCAAAATCCATGGATTTTGGGAATTGCAGTCCAAAAAGTAGCATCCAAACAATGAATTCTGGGAGCAGTAGTGCTAAAACAGCTGTGCTGTGATCTGTTTCCGATCATTTGCTCCCTTGCACAGCAAAGAACTGTCAGCCCTCTTGACACTTGGACTACAAATCCCACATTCCACCACTGCCAGTTGAGCAGTGCTTCCATGAAGCTGCCTCTTGTAGGTTTACGTCTTTAGAAAGAAAGAAAAAGAGGCCCAGAGTCATGGAAGCAACCTGTTATCCATCCCACGGTGCCAGCTGAGGTTGCTGCTCCCAAATAGCTCTGTAATTGTAAGACTTGGGAATTTAATTAGACTCCTCTGAAACACTTACGTTTTTATCAATTAGTTAACAGGCGAACAAGAAGAGAGCCGGCGTTGGGGCCAGATCGCTTGGAAGCTCCCTCAGTCTTTCCAAAGGCAAGAAGCCAAGGAGGGAAAAAGCCGCGTTAATATCTGTAATTAACCTCACGAGTCCCGGGCTGCTCAGTTCGGATGGGCCTTTCCTCCAGCTCCGTAGCCCATATGCTTTGGAGTTGGAGGGGCTTTAATGGGGAATCATCATTACCAAGGAGTGAGCAAATATTAGCTTTAAAATTAATACAGATGCGCAGGAGAGGAACCCTCAGCCCAAGGCAGATGTTGGAGAAGGGTCTACCGGGCTATTTATTATTAATAAAGAGCCATTAATTCACAACCAAGGGTGAAGCTCTGGAGGGGAGGAGGCAACAAGACGAGGGTCTTGCTCCTGCAAAGGAGAATTCGGCCTCTCCAAATGTAATTTTCCTGTAGTCCCTAATTTTCTAGCATTGCATAGAATGAGAAAATCATTTGCATCAAGAACTTTCCTATTTGCTGTGTCTGCATTCCCTTGGTTACTTTGACTGCTTCTTTTCTCCATAGGTCTAAAGAAACTTTAATACTGTTATTATTTACTTTTTGAGTTCGATTTGGATACACAATGCTTCACAAACTCAAACAAGCAAAAGACAGAGAAAGTCTTCAGCCAAACCTCTCCATAGCATATTTCCCTGGCTCCTGGAACACAACGAGTGCATCTACACTGTAGAACGAATGCAGTTTGACCCCACTGTGCTGGTACGGCTGTACCAGGAGCTCCAACTTTATTTTCTTTCTATTATCTGTTTGCAGTTATAGGGCAGGCCTCCTGTCCATCATAATTAAGCTTTGGTTCCGCCCCTTGTTCAGGGCTCTGGGAGGGAAAGGAGCCATTTTGGGCAGTCTCACACAAGGTAGCTAAGCTATAGGACGTAGACCCGCTCGTCCCGTAGAAAAGCTTCTTTTCTCAAGATCATTCGGGGAAACAGAAACAGAAATTCCAGGGAAAAGGTCCCAAGGTTCTGGCTGAGAGCTCACAGCCTCTCAGCCTCACAGCAAACAGAGGGAAAACAGCCCTGAAGTTTCAAAGAATTCTCTGAGGGAGGACAGCATTACAGATCCATAGAACTCCAGCTGAAATATCCTCAAGCCTCGGCTGGTAGGTCTACTCGATACCCAGACACATTTGGAATCGGTAGTAGGTCCCACACCGATGAGGCATAGATAGTAAACATCCTGGGAGAGGTTAAAAAGGGTTTTTCCTACAGAGAAGGTTCAGTTAATCAAAGTCAGGTACCAGCCCATTGAGGACTAGACTAAGAAAGCCTTGAAGTGTTGTTTGAACCATGGAAGATTTGTTGTTTGTTGTATCATTAAAGACTCTAAAGACCATCACTTCAGAAAAATCCCTGAGAACCTCTCTTTGAGGCACCCCTGGCTTCCCGCTGGGCTTAAAGTATACGTCCTATAGAAAAGTACAGCTATTACAGGCCCAGCGCGCGACAGAACACCCACGTTAACTGCCATTGTTCAGTGTTATGGTTCAATGTTTATAACATTGATCTCTTGCAGTTAAACTGGTGTCAAACTGCATGAATTTTACAGTGTAGGTGCATTCAAGGTTTCACCACAAAAACCTTGGACCAGCAATAGAAGAAGGTCTTGGTTATAATATCTAAACCAGCTCAAATATTATGACTGACATCCAAAGATGTTGTGAAGTATGATGGCACACTTGAGCCTTTGGGAAAACTATAGTGCCTGGCTTTACTCGGGGGCTATTTGTATATCTTCTGTTAAGATTAAGACCCTTAGCAGACAGAGACAGAAGCCAGCCCGGGTTGGAGTGAGCTTCCGACCAATTATTTAGGCAAGTTGAAAAGATAATCTTCTTTCATGTGAAGCTTAAGCTGGTCAAAAGCTTCTGTTGTCTTTTGGACTGTTGGTATATGGATACTGCTGAATGCAGGTGCTAAGGATGTCTGTTTTTGGATTGCTTCAGCCTAGGATTTCCAGATAATGTCCCAAGCCTCTAGTGACTGTAGAAAAAGGAGGAGTCCAGCAAGAGAGCTCTATACAGGGAAATGGAATAGACCAACTAAGTCTGGCTTCTGCGGGGTGTTATGCTCCACCCCAAAACAAAGGAAGATATCTACACTATTGGGAAAACCTATAAACAGGGGGAACTAAAGTAGAGGAGAGGAAAAGGGCAGAGCCAAGACTTCACATGAAGCATTTGCAATTGTAGTTCAAATAAAAGAAATGAGGGCTCTGAGATTCTAGTGCATCTACTTAAGGCCTGTCTACATGAATGAAAAAGCCTGGATTCACTTTGAATGCAGTTCCCGCAGTCTACTTATATGATGTGCCACAACTCCTGGTGAGTATCATGGGATTTCTGGCCTCAGTCTGACAACCATTAATTCCTTGATCTAGGGCCCTTCCACACAGCCATATAACCCAGAATATCAAGGTGGATAATCCACAATATCTGCTTTGAATTGAATTATCTGAGTCCACACTGCCATATATTCCAGTTCAATGTTGATTTGATACAGCTGTGTGGAAGGGGCCCTAGCCAATCCAGCTAGAATGCATTCTTTCTCTTTTCCTTCTGTCTTCTGTCTTCCCGAGCACTCCTGTCTTTTCTAGTGAGTCCTATCTTCTCATGATATGGCCAAAGTAGGACACCCTCAGTTTAGCCATTTTGACTATTATGGAGAATCTAGGCCTGATTTTCTCTTGAATAGGGCTAATAGGGCTCTACTGTCACCTATGTATCCACTGCCAAGACACTACACTTCGAAGGCCATCATACTCGGACAATGAGGGAATGCCTAAGTAAGTAAGTAAGTAAGATTTGCCCTTGGATCCATTTGTTTTTAGCAGTCCATGATATCCTTAGACCTCTTCTCCAGCACTTCCTTTCAAATGAGTTGATGGTCTTCCTATCAGCTTTCTCCACTCTGCAGTTTTTGCAACCATACATGGGAATGGGAAAATAAAATAGCATATAGTATCCCAACCTTAGTATTGAATTATAAATCTTCATGCCGCAGAATCATATCTAGTTCCTTCATAGATGCCCTTCCAAGTCTTCATGATTTTTTGATTGTGGTCTCCATTCCGATTAATGACTGATCCAAAAGATGGAAAATTGAGAACTTGTTACATTTTTTACATTCTAAGAAAAGCCCTGGCTGCATGGTGATGTTAGTCCAGAAAATTCATTTTTCTAAAGCTATGCCCATCTGTCGTTGGCATCTGAGCTTTCATTTCACCTCAGCCTTCCAGATCTGACCCTCTGGTACAATTTTGGGCTCAAATTTAGTTTCTTGCTGTTCAAGATCAGACTTGGAAGCAAGTGGTTACAGATGGAAAACAGAGATATTTTTAAGTGTAACTCCAGCCATACACACACACACAAGCTTTGGATAACATAGGGAAGGGTTAACACCCCTGTGGTGTTGTTTTGCTGTCTGTGCCTTCTTTACAGGGATAAAGAAACTTTCACCTCACTTTCTGTCCCTGTGATAATTAGATTTTGAAAATTTTGGCTTGTTGTGGAAACACGGATTGGTGATAAAGCTTCAGTGGAGACACCTTTTCCCCAGGATAATAACTGCTCCAGGAATGAATTTCCCTTCCAAGGAGTAGATTTTCCTTCACTTCCAATTGTCTCACCCTCGTTTGTACCTATGAGTCATTTGTAAGTTGGATGTTTGTAACTCAAGGACTGCCTGTAGTATGTTTTAATGTATGTTGCACCCTACATCAAGCTTTGAGGAGAGGGATGATGATGATGGTGATTTCCTCTCAAACTATATGATTCCATGATCCTGTTTAGAACCAGGTATCCATTGAGATTTGGGGGAGATTAGACTCCAAAGCTCTAATTGCAAGCTGTACAACCTTGTTTTTGTATGGCGCAGAGATGGTTGTATCATCTCTGTGATCATTGTTGGTGGGAAGTTCCAATTATAGGGAAAACAACAACAGATGGCAAAATTGGAATGCATGCATGGAATTGATCACCTTTGTACCTTTGCAACCTGAAAGCATGAGTTCAGTCTGGATTTCTACTTACAGGTTAGGCAGCTTACGCAAGGTCTGGAGAAACTTCCAACTAATCCAGACAAGGAGTAAAGGGCAATGGGAATTGTGGCCCACATCCTAGGGTCAGGGCCAGGAAATGATGAGAGGGCAGAAACAGAACTTGGAAAAGTTATGTTTTTGAACTATAGCCACTAGATATATTGGCAGAAGAATTTGGTGGAATTTAAGCAAAAATATAATGTTTCCAGGTCCTAGGATGACCTCCACCTCTAGTTCTTTTATGTATAAAGTCAAGAAGAACAAGGACAGTAGAGCCAAGAAATCAGAAGAAGACTTGGGAGAAACTAGAAAAGACACCGAAGTGTAAAGATATATAATACTAAAGTTAGGATTCTCCATGCCATCATATTTCCACGGTCAATGTATGATTGTGAGAGGTGAAGAAAACCGGTGGGAGGAAAAACAACCCCTTTGAGATGTGGTCACCTGGGCTACTAAAAAAGAAAAACAAATAGTTCCAGGAGCAAATCAGGTCTAGAAGCCAAGATGACTAAACTGAGGCTGTTCTACTTTGCCCATATCATGGGAAGACTAGGATTCATAGAATCAAAGAATCATAGAATCAAAGAGTAGGAAGAGACCTCATGGGCCATCCAGTCCAACCCCCTGCCATGAAGCAGGAATATTGCATTCAAAGCACCCCTGACAGATGGCCATCCAGCCTCTGTTTAAAGGCCTCCAAAGAAGGAGCCTCCACCACACTCCGGGGCAGAGAGTTCCACTGCTGAACGGCTCTCACAGTCAGGAAGCTCTTCCTCATGTTCAGATGGAATCTCCTCTCTTGTAGTTTGAAGCCATTGTTGCGCGTCCTAGTCTGCAAGGAAGCAGAAAACAATCTTGCTCCCTCCTCCCTGTGGCTTCCTCTCACATATTTATACATGGCTATCATATCTCCCCTCAGCCTTCTCTTCTTCAGCCTAAATATGCCCAGTTCCTTGAGCCACTCCTCATAGGGCTTGTTCTCCAGACCCTTGATCATTTTAGTCTCCCTCCTCTGGATACATTCCAGCTTGTCAATATCTCTCTTGAATTGTGGTGCCCAGAATTGGACACAGTATTCCAGATGTGGTCTAACCAAAGCAGAATAGAGGGGTAGCATTACTTCCCTAGATCTAGACACTATGCTCCTCTTGATGCTTTTCATTAGAAAAGACAATAATAAGGTTGATAGCAAGGAAGGCCTCCTGGGCATCATCATAGGCTATGATCCTATATTGGCATTGTAAACCACAAATGGCTTCTCAATTTGTTTCAGCCTTCTTTCACCTTCACAGCTGTTATAAGATGTGCCATCTCCCAAAGCAGTTACTATACTCCCAACTCAAGAATGGGAAATGTAATGTTGGTGGGCAGGAAAAGAGATTTAAAGATGGGCTTAAAGTGAACCTTAAAAACTGTGGCATAGACATCGAGAACTGGGAAGCCCTGGCCCTTGAGCGCTCTAACTGGAGGTCAACTGTGACCAGCAGTGCTGAATAATTTGAAGAGGCACGAATGGAGGGAGAAAGGGAGAAACGTGCCAAAAGGAAGGTGTGTCAAGCCAACCCTAACCAGGATTCGTTTCCATCTGGAAACCTCACTGCAGGAGAACATGCGGATCAAGAAAAGGGCTCCACAGCCACTTGCGTACCCACCACCAAGGCACTATACTTGGAGGGCCATTATCCTTGAGCTACGAGGGATCGCCTAAGCCAGTGGTTCTCAACCTGGGGTCCCCAGATGTTTTTGGCATACAACTCCCAGAAATCCCAGCCAGTTTACCAACTGTTAGGATTTCTGGGAGTTGTAGGCCAAAAACATCTGGGGACCCCAGGTTGAGAACCACTGGAAGCAATACCATAAATATCCTCATGTAGAGTTCCACCTTCCCAGTGCTACAGTACACAATAAGGTCTCTGGACTCTGATATTCTAGGCTAACATATCTATGCCTTTGAATGTTATAGTATCTTTGTGTTGAGGGTCAAGACTGCAGAACTTAGTCAAGACATCAAACATACAAATGTTTATCTATAACAACAACAACAACCTTTATTTATACCCCACCACCATCTCCCCACAGGGGACTTGGGGTAGCTAACATGAGGCCAAGCCCAAAAATACAATACAACAAAATAAAATGCAAAGTGCAGACAACAAAAAATTATATGTCAAAATAAAATACATGCAGTAGCAAAATAAAATAAATAAAGCAAATTAACACAATATAAAATCAAATGGAATGATATGATAAAATGATAAAACCCTGGATGAGGTAGGAATAGAAAAAAATGTAATTGAGGGGAGCCCAAAAACTATAAACAGTGGGGTGAGGCTTTCATTTTAGGATGGGGAAAAGTGCATCATAGAGGCAACACTATAGATGGAACAAACAAAAATGGGATAAATGGTCACTCTCCAAAGGTACATCGGAAGAGCCAAGTTTTCAGATTTTTCTTAAAGGCTGCTAAGGTGGGGGTTTGCCTAATCTCACCAGGTAGTGAGTTCCAGAGATGCGGAGCCACAGAGGAGAAAGCTTTCTCCCTCATTCCTACAAGTCTTGCTTGTGATAGAGGCAGAGGTGAAAGGAGGGCCTCCCCAGAGGATCGGAGGGATAGTGCGGGTTAGTGGTAGGAGATGCGGTCACGAAGATAGGCGGGTCCCAAACTGTTCAGGCTTTATAGGTAATAACCTGCACCTTGAATTGGGACCGGAAGATGAACGGCAGCCACTGGGGCTCCTTAAATAGGGAGGTTAATCTATGAATAGTGTGACAGCGCGAGTGGCGCCACCTGTGCGTAGAACTTTAAAGTGCAAAGGTTTAAACTGTATAACATGCCCAAACTTGCCTAGTTTGTAAATGTATAGTTGGATTGATTGGTTATTTATAGCTGTCAATCAATGTTGTTTGCACCAGTTAAATTGCTCCTCCTGCTCAATTGTTTGACCCCACCTCTTCCTAGAAAGCAGGGCAGTGTTTCCTTTTCCATTCCACCACCAAACTTTCTATCAGATGGACGTGAGAGAGAGACTTGGCTCTGAAGCCCTTGATTAAGTTACCTCTCAGCACCAATTCTGAGGTTCTTACCCTTGAGACTTCATGTTTAGATCAACCTGGACGATGTTGAGAAGTCTCAAGCGCCTTCAAACCAGTTCCTTGGCACTAGAGGAAGGCTTTGTGCCTTCAAAATATAGGCCATTGGAATTGGGGTTGTGATTATTCCGATATTCACAGCCATTGAGAAAGAGGGACCTGGAAAAGCTTCTCAGCTGCAAAACTCCTTGGACCCAAGACAACCAGAGACTGTAATGTATATTTTCCTTTACCCCTTTGAAACTTCCAGCTTATTACCTTAAAGGGATAACTCTTTGTGAACAATAAAACCTATTTTGAGTTATCTACAGTGTTTTGGTCTTTGGGAGTTCCAGTTTTCCTAAAGGAGGGCAAGAAGCAATCCCCTGGAGAAAGATGTCCATGCCTCTTTCACTAAGAGTTATAGCCCCCAGGCTTGAATTTCAGGGCCAGAGAAGCAGATGGCGAAAACAGAAGAACGGCCTGCCTCAGGGGAGCATGCTTGCTCCATCCATGTTCAACATCTACACAAATGACCAGCCACTGCCAGAAGGGACAGAGAGTTTCATCTATGCTGATGATCGTGCTATTACCGCTGAAGCAGGGAGCTTTGAGATGGTAGAACAGAAGCTTTCCGAAGCTCTAGGTGCTATTACTGCCTATTACAGGGAAAACCAGCTGATCCCTAATCCATCTAAAACACAGACATGTGCCTTTCACCTTAAGAACAGACAAGCATCCCGAGCTCTGAAGATCACCTGGGAAGGAATCCCACTGGAGCATTGCAGCGCACCCAAATACCTGGGAGTCACCCTGGACCGTGCTCTGACCTACAAGAAGCACTGCCTGAACATCAAGCAAAAAGTGGATGCTAGAAACAATATCATACGAAAGCTGACTGGCACAACCTGGGGATCACAACCAGATACAGTGAAGACATCTGCCCTTGCGCTGTGCTACTCTGCTGCTGAGTATGCATGCCCAGTGTGGAACACATCTCACCACACTAAAACAGTAGATGTGGCTCTCAATGAGACATGCCGCATTATCACAGGGTGCCTGCGCCCTACACCACTGGAGAAATTACACTGCTTAGCCGGTATTGCAACACCCGACATCCGCCGGGAAGTAGCAGCCAATAGTGAAAGGACCAAGGCAGAGACATCTCCAGCTCATCCCCTGTTTGGGTATCAGCCAGCACGTCAACGACTTAAGTCTAGAAATAGTTTTCTAAGATATACAGAGACACTCGCTGGAACACCTCAGCAAGCGAGAGTCCAAAAGTGGCAGGCTCAAACCCAGAACCTCAACCAATGGCTGATACCAAATGAGAGACTCCCCCCTGGGCACACAGAGGACTGGGCGACTTGGAAGGCGCTGAACAGACTGTGCTCTGGCACCACGAGATGCAGAGCCAATCTTCAGAAATGGGGCTACAAAGTGGAATCCATGACATGCGAGTGTGGAGAAGAGCAAACCACTGACCACCTGCTGCAATGCACCCTGAGCCCTGCCACATGCACCATGGAGGACCTTCTTGCAGCAACACCAGAAGATCTCCAAGTGGCCAGATACTGGTCAAAGGACATTTAATCAACTACCAAATTCACAAATGTTGTATTTTGTCTGTTTGTTTGCTTTGTTCTGTTAGAAATGTAATATAATTTGACTGGTTGTGCTGACACGACAAATAAAATAAAATAGTCCCCAGGCGCGACGGCACACGTAGTATGCAATTGTAGACAATGGAACTGTTCACACAATTCCTATTCTTCAATCTTGACCTGACTTGGTCTCTCTGCTTCAGCCAAAAACGTTCACCTGCTTCCCTTGGGGAACTTACACATATGTAAGGCATCAAGGTTTCAGTCGTAATCTCTTGGAAAGAGTGTTTACATCCATCCTTGATTGCCCTATAAATGGAGTGCCATGAATGGCCTGCCACCATCCTCTATTTTTTCCAAATCGCCAACTGAAAAACAAAAAATTAGCCAAGCATCAATAAAAAAATCAGACAATGCAGACTTTTGTTCTCTTCTTTTTCCTTTCGTTTTGTCATCTTTCCATTCCTTGTCTCACTCTTTTTTAAAAAATAAGCTAAACAAAGCCAGTGAAGGAAAAAGGCATAAACTGTTGTGTAAAAATATGTGGACGCTAATAGCCCCCTTGCCAAGAGTGTTTTTCCAGCGTCTGGCTGTTTGAAAGCACTGTTGACTACTGCGAAGCAAAGAGCAAATTTGCAAGAAAGGCCAAAGCACAATAGAGCGGTGATTGTTAGATGGAAAGGTTGGGCTTTTTAATGGAAGGAACTTCGCCGTCATTTTCAGATGTGATTTTATAATTGTAATAATAAAGCGTAATGATAATCATAGCGATGATAATCATCATCATCATCATAATCCGGACGACAATTTATTTTATTTTTATTTTATTTTTTTTCAATACACCACACGCTTCCTTTCCTCCTGGTTTAATTTAGTGTGGCAAGAGGTCTTGGGAAAGGATGTGAGAGCAGTACAGTCTCTCTCTGTAATTGCAAAGTTGTTTCTATTGGGCTTGCTTTTTTTTTGAAGCAAGAGGGTCAGCAATTAATATCGGTGCATGCTCTGCCGACGTGATGCTCTCGGTTGCGCGCTCCATAAAGGCTCCCTTTGTCTCCTTAATAATGAGGCAGACAGTTCATGTTGTCCGACGTCCAAGTTCCAGACAGGTGGAACGAGGAGGTGGCATCTGTCTAAATATTGAATGCCACGCTTCCCCCATCTGCTGTGATAACAGCGCGAGGCTGTTTGGCTTCGGTTTATCCCATTCGGCATGCAACTAGTCGGCCATATGCCCCATAGGCTCTCTGTGCCACCGGAGAGACATGGCTGGGGAGCCAGGCCCCGAACAAGAGTGTTTTGGGGGCAGAGGAACCCCTCATAGGGAGGGACGGGGTCGTAGGTCAGGCACGTGCTGGAACCAGCAGGTGACCGTCAATAGGGCTACTGAGAGGGCGGCCTTGGAAGTCAATCGACAGGATGAAGGGAGCTGCCAATCAAACGTGGCGGCCGCATACCTTCTCGGGCTACTCCAATAAGAAGATTTAGAGCACATGGCCGCTCCTCATTTATAATCCTGACTTAGCCCAGCATGGCTTAGTGATAGTTCTGTCGACAGATGATGGGCACCAGCCAGCTGGGGTGGATCTTAGGCAAACTCGCCCTGCAAAATTAAAATTAAATTAGTGCCACACTTGGGCACATGAGTTGGGCAACAGTTACGCAATCTGTTCGAGAGGCATCTTGGCTGTCAATAATAATTTAAGCAGAGGCCATGGATGTGGGGTGTGCGAGTGTCTGCGGTTGGAAGCAATTGGGCAGAAAGAGCCCTTCCTTGCCCCACTTTCTTTTCCGACCCTAAATAACAGGGCAATTGGAGATATTTATCTTTTTTTAAATAATAGCATTCATGTGAAAACTTCACCCTTGGGCCTCACATTAAGCAAAAGGCACCATATATAAATAAAATAATAATGTGATGCGGTGGGGGAAAAGGCCAATGGGATTTTGGCCTGCATCAGTAGGAGTCTAGATCCAGGGACGTCATGCTCCCCATGCTCTATTCTGCCTTGGTTTGACCACACCTGAACTATTGTGTCCAATTTTGGGCACCACAGTTGAAGAGAGATATTGACAAGCTGGAATCTGTCCAGAGGAGGGTGACTAAAATGATAAAAGGTCTGGAGAACAAGCCCTATGAGGAGTGGCTTAAAGAGCTGGGCATGTTTAGCCTGAAGAGGAGAAGGCTGAGAGGGGATATGATAGCCATTTATAAATATGTGAGAGAAAGTAATAGGGAGGAGGGAGCAAGCTTGTTTTCTGCATCCCTGGAGACTAGGATGTGGAACATTGGCTTCGAACTACAAGAAAGGAGATTCCACCTGAACATTAGGAAGAACTTCCTGACTGTGAGAGCTGTTCAGCAGTGGAACTCTCTGCCCCGGCTCCTTCTTTGGAGGCTTTTCAACAGAGGCTGGATGGCCATCTGTCGGGGGTGCTTTGAATGCAATTTTCCTGCTTCTTGGCAGGGGGTTGGACTGGATGGCCCATGAAGTCTCTTCCAACTCTAGGATTCTATAAGACAAAAGAGGTCACTCCCTCAAGACTAGGCAAGGAAGTGCTCAAGGACCCCCGTGAAAGGATCTGATGAAAGTGGACAACCAAGAATCCTCTGTGGTTGAGGCTCCTCAGGCATTATCAACCAGAAGAGTATCAATTAATTAAGCAAAACAGATTATAAGACAATCACTGGTGTTGAGCCCTTCCAGAAATGCTGCCTGCAATGTATATGAGACACGCTTCCTTGGGAGTAAGCTTTGGTGGACACATGGCGAAGTCTTGCAAGTACAGAGCACACAAGGAAGGAGTAGTCAAACAACAAAACAACAAGATGCAACAAAAGCACACAGTTGCAAAAGATATAAGAAGAAACTTGTATGCCATATATATCAGGCATGGGCAAACTTCAGCCCTCCGGGTGTTTTGGACTTCAACTCTCACAATTCCTAACAGCCTATCGGCTGTTTCTCTCTCCTTCCTTCTATCTCTTTTTCTTTCCTTCTCTCCTTCCTTCCTTCTCTTCCTCTTTCCTGTGTGCCCCCCTTTTTCTTCCCCTCCCTCATTTTCTCCTTCCTTCCTTCCTTCCTTCCTTCCTTCTCTACCTCTTTCCTTCCTTCCTTCCTTCTTCCTTGCCACCGGGATTGTCGTGCAGCTGGCTGAGTGTCAGCTGCATTAAGATCACTCTGACCAAAAGGTCATGAGTTTGAAGCCAGCCCGGGTTGGAGTGGAATTCCAACCAATTGTGTGTAGCCTGTTGTCGACCTTTGCAACCCGAAAGACAGTTGCATCTGTCAAGTAGGAAAATTAGGTACCACCTTAAAGTGTGGGGAGGCTAAATTAACTGATTTATGAGGCCATAAAGAAGACTCCAGCAAAGCATTCCAGCAGGGAAGCATGCGGGGAATGCGGAAGTGCTTCATCAGTGTCGCAGATGGACGATGAAAGCGACAGCTCCCCTGGCAGCCAGAAAAAATTAAATAGCCTCTGTGTATGTCTATAGATGTTTGTATGTCAAAAATTGGCATTGAATGTTTGCCATATATGTGTACACTGTAATCCGCCCTGAGTCCCCTGCGGGGTGAGAAGCGCGGAATATAAAAGGTGTAAATAAATAAATAAATAAATAATTCTCTGCTTTTTTCCCTTCATTTCCTCTTTCCTCCCCTCCTTCCTTCTTTTCCTCTTTCCCTCCCTCCTTCTCTCCTTCCTTCCTTCCTTCCTTCCTTCCCTCCCCCTTTCCCTCCTTCATTCCTTCCCTCTAGACATAGGACGGAAAAGAGTTGGGTTCGAAGGCAGAACTTGAGAGAGCTGCATCCCTGCTCTCTGCAGAGCAAGGGCTCCACAGTTAGTAATCTGGACATCTGCATCTGTATTGTCATTTAGCTTTTTGGGGTTTTTTAGTCCTTTCTGCTGCTTTTTGGGGGACGGTTATGAGTGATGGTCACTCATTGATCTGTTAAGGGTGTAGTGTCCAAATTTGGTGTCAATTCATCCAGTGGTTTTTGAGCTATGTTAATCCCACAAACAAACATTACATTTTTATTTATATAGATAGGTATTCAAGGTACTGAATTGTGCCTTTGTTGTGAGCCACCCTGAGTGAGAAGGATGGGATATAAATGCAGTAAGTAAATAAATAATGATAAATAAATCACCCTTTGAGGCATCATATTCCACTGCTGAACAGTTCTTACCATCATGTTTAGATTGAACTTTTTTCATGTCATTTGAATCCATTGCTCCTTGTCCTAGTCCATAAAGCAGCAGAAGGAGATTCCATCTGAACATGAGGAAGAACTTCCTGACTGTGAGAGCCATTCAGCAGTGGAACTCTCTGCACCGGAGTGGGGTGGAGGCTTCTTCTTTGGAAGCTTTTAAATAGAGGCTGGATGGCCATCTGTCAGGGGTGATTTGAATGCAATATTCCTGCTTCTTGGCAGAATGGGGTTGGACTGGATGGCCCATGAGGTCTCTTCCAACTCTAGGATTCTATGATTCTATGAAACAAGCTTTCCCCTCCTCAATGTGACTTCCTTTGAAATATTTAAACAATATTATTATTATATAGATAGGTATTCAAGATATTGAATTGTGCATTTGTTGTGAGCCACCCTGAGTGAGAAGGGTGGGATATAAATGCAGTAACATCGGGACATCCGTAGGGATACCAAGGTGCTTGTTTATAAAGCTAGTGTCCTCCCACCCCTGCTATACGCCTGCGAGATGTGGACTGTCTACAGACGTCACATGCAACTCCTGGAATGATCCCATCAGCCTTGTCTCCAAAAAATCGTGCAAATCTCTTGGGAAGACAAGCGGACAGATGTCAGCATGCTGGAAGAAGCAAAGACCACTAGCATTGAAGTGCTGGTCCTCCGCCATCAACTCCACTGGACTGGCCACATTGTCTGGATGCCCGACCACCATGTCCCAAAGCAGTTGCTCTACTCTGAACTCAAGATTGGAAAACAGAATGTTGGTGGGCAGGAAAAGAGATTGAAAGATGGGCTCAAAGTCAACCTTAAAACTCTAGCATAGACACTGAGAACTGGGAAGCCCTGGCCCTTGAGCACTCCAGCTGAAGGTCAGCTGTGACCAGCAGTGCTGCAGAATTTGAAGAGGCACGAATGGAGGGTGAAAGAGAGAAACATGCCAAGAGGAAGGTGCATCAAGCCAACCCCGACTGAGACCGCCTTCCACATGGAAACCAATGCCCTCACTGTGGGAGAAGATGCAGGTCAAGAATAGGGCTCCACAGTCACCTACGGACCCACCACCAGTACTCCGATCTTGGAAGACAATCCTGCTTGGACAACGAGGGATCGCCTAAGTAATTAAATAAGTAAGTATTATGCTTAAGGATAGGTTTTGTTGGTTGTGCCTTATAGAAACTATTTGAAAAACAAAGCCATGCCGTCCATGCAAAAATATTATTCAAGCTATAGAGCATTGAACAAAGAGTGATGAAGCTGAACAACATCCTGTATCCTCACCGTATCAGCTTTTCCTCCCGTCTTCTAATGTATGATCAAAGGCTACGAATATAGTTTAAACAGCATGAAGTAATCACTAGGTTTACAACACGGAATGGGTTCCTTTCTTTTCTCTCTTTTTTTTACAAACAACAACAACAACAACAATACACGCAATGCAAAAACCTACCAAGTGAAAACCTATCACCACCCAGTGCCTTGATGCGCGGAATGAGTGCAAACTAATTTTATGATGTGCCGCCAAGCTATGCTGGTGGTAGGGAAATTAGGGTTAAGAAGGTAACCTTCCTCCCATTTCTTCTTTGAAGATTCCTTCCTACTTGGTGAGAAGGTAATGAAAATATTTTAGCTCCCCACTCGCAACAGGGAAGGCATCGAGCCAAAAGGAAAGGAGGGAGGGAGGAATCTTAAAAAGAGCGCCCTTCAATAAAACGTACTCCTGTACAGCGGTAATGATGATAAATGGAAGACAGTGGGTTCCTTTTTCCAAAGAATATCCATTAAGAAATGCATGGCTCTGCTAAGACAATCCTTAAAGCCTGTCTGCAGATATACCTACATGCACACAATGTTGTGTGAGAATTAGATCAACTCACTATAGTATTTTCTGCAGACTGTTCTAATGACTCCTGAGCAAAGCCATAAAATATACCTGAAACACAATGGGATCCTTCTTTTTACCCATAAGCAATGGGCACAATTTCTAGCATCTCTGTTGGATGTTTTTTAAATGGATACTTTTCGGTTCTTTCCTTTATTTTTTGCCAGAATGTTAAATTGGTTGCAGGATTCCATTTCCCAGACCTGGAAGAATCTGCATTTTTGTTTCACAAAAATAAAATAAAAGTTTCTGGGCCTGGATAATACTGCTAAATAATTAAAGCACAAGCATTCAAATGAATTATGTTTCTTTTAAAACAAAGGTTTAATGCAAAAGCATCAAAGCAGAAGGTTGCATTGGCAGGAAAAACGAAATGCAAAGATACAGAATGAGGGACAATGCCTGGCTCGAGAGCAGTACGCGTGAAAAAGATCTCGGAGTCCTTGTGGACAACAAGGTAAACATGAGCCAACAATGTGATGTGGTGGCAAAAAAAGCCAATGGGATTTTGGCCTGCATCAATAGGAGCATAGTGTCTAGATCTAGGGAAGTCAAGCTACCCCTCTATTCTGCTTTGGTTAGACCACACCTGGAATATTGTGTCCAATTCTGGGCACCACAATTGAAGGGAGATATTGACAAGCTGGAATGTGTCCAGAGGAGGGCGACTAAAATGATCAAGGGTTTGGAGAACAAGCCCTATGAGGAGCGGCTTAAGGAGCTGGGCATGTTTAGCCTGAAGAAGAGAAGGCTGAGAGGAGATATGATAGCCATGTATAAATATGTGAGAGGAAGTCATAGGGAGGAGGGAGCAAGCTTGTTTTCTGCTTCCCTGGAGACTAGGACGCAATGGAACAATGGCTTCAAACTACAAGAGAGGAGATTCCGTCTGAACACAAGGAAGAACTTCCTGTGAGAGCTGTTCAGCAGTGGAACTCTCTGCCCCGGAGTGTGGTGGAGGCTCCTTCTTTGGAAGCTTTTAAACAGAGGCTGTATGGCCATCTGTCAGGGGTGCTTTGAATGCAATATTCCTGCTTCTTGGCAGGAGGTTGGACTGTATGGCCCATGAAGTCAGAATAGAGGGGTAGCATTACTTCCTTAGATCTAGACACTATGCTCCTATTGATGCAGGCCAAAATCCCATTGGCTTTTTTTGCCGCCACATCACATTGTTGGCTCATGTTTAACTTGTTGTCCACGAGGACTCCAAGATCTTTTTCACACGTACTGCTCTCAAGCCAGGCATCCCCCATTTTGTATCTTTGCATTTCATTTTTCCTGCCAAAGTGGAGTATCTTGCATTTGTCACTGTTGAACTTCATTTTGTAAGTTTTGGCCAATCATCTCTCTAATCTGTCAAGATCGTTTTGAATCCTGCTCCTGTCCTCTGGAGTATTGGCTGTCCCTCCCAGTTTGGTGTCGTCTGCAAACTTGATGATCCTGCCTTCTAACCCTTCATCTAAGTCATTAATAAAGATGTTGAACAGGACCGGGCCCAGGACGGAACCCTGCTGATGGCACTCCGCTCGTCACTTCTTTCCAGGATGAAGAGGAAGCATTGGTGAGCACCCTCTGGGTTCGTCCATTTAACCAATTCCCGTGACTTCCTCTCACATATTTATACATGGCTATCATATCCCCTCTCAGCCTTCTCTTCTTCAGGCTAGACATGCCTAGTTCTTTAAGCCACTCTTCATAGGGCTTGTTCTCCAGACCCTTGATCATTTTAGTCTCCCTCCTCTGGACAAATTCCAGCTTGTCAACATCTCTCTTCAATTGTGGTGCCCAGAATTGGACACAATATTCCAGAGCATGGGGAGCATAACTACATCTCCGATGCAAAACTTCAGCTGGTGAATTCACATTGTTGGTTGTGTTTCATGCCCATTTTTCTCAATAAAGGTGTGGTCTATATTTTTTTAAAAAATCCATAAAACTTTGAGTGAAAGAGACCTGGTTCTCAGAGAGCAGGTGAAGTGAGAACAATTATATCAGAGGGCCATTTGCAGGCAGTGTACTCCTGCAGATGGAAACCCTTCCAGGACTTATAGTTTTCGGTGCCTTTGGCTCCGCAAGCTGTGGCTTCCCTTGCGTGGAATGGCAGCAAACGGGTTACGTAAGTGTGTTTATCTGGATCTGTGTCCAGTGATGAGAAAAACAAGGGAGGGAGAGAGGGAAGGCTGGGAAGGGGAGGCCTTGCCTGTGCCTGACCTCTCCGCCATCCATGGAGCAGATGCGAGACGACGACGCAGCGGAGCAGTTACGTAAAAGAGAGAAGAAACTTAATGAAATGGCTCCAAATGTGACAGCGATTCATGGAAAAAATAAATAAAATCAACCCAAGGAGAAAAGATTAATTACCAAGAGTAAAGGCAAAGCAATGCCAGGAACTGATGGGATTGAGGCGAGTTCCCTTCAAATCCCACTGTGCCAATGGGGCCATGGGATGCAGATTTAATCTGCCGGCCTATTGTTTTTCCCCACTGAAACAACAGGATGTAGCCAGCAAAACAAGGAGGATTACGGCATGGGTTCCAGGCACAAAGAAGGGGAGGAAAACCTTGTGGAGACAGAATGAATTTGCTCCCCACACATTCTCTTCTGTAGGTTTCAGTGTCATGATTCGCCAAATGTTCTCTTGAGTTTTCTGAGATTCCCCAGTTACCCCCCAGAGAAATTACTAAACCTCTTCTTTGGTTACTAGGTGATATTTTGGAGCTAGTTTTGGAATATCAGACCAGGGGTCCAGGATAAAAGTACAAGGATAAAAGTACACACATAGAAGGAAAACTAAAAATCTATCTATATAATAAAAGTCAAAGTTTATATGTATATTTGCATCTGTTTATATGTATATTTGCACATTCAGATAGCATTGTGAACCCAACCAGTGATGTATCTGGACCAGGCGTGGCACATATACTCAGCATAGCCAGGTTTGGCTAGGTTTGGGTGGAATATGTATATTTTCCAAGATGGTTCCCACTTCAAGAGCACACTGTAAGTCCCACCGACAATGGATCTGGACCAAATTTGGCATACAGATCCCACCTCACCAACAGAAAATACTGGAAGATCACATTGTTGGCTCATGTTTAACTTGTTGTCAATGAAAAAGATCTTGGAGTCCTCGTGGACAAGTTAAACATGAGCCAACAATGTGATGTGGCGGCAAAAAAAGCCAATGGGATTTTGGCCTGCATCAATAGGAGCATAGTGTCTATATCCAGGGAAGTAATGCTACACCCTCTATTCCACCTTGGTTAGACCACACCTGGAATATTGTGTCCAATTCTAGGCACCACAATTCAAGCGCGATATGTGTCTATGTTTAGATTCCATCTAAACATGAGGAAGAAGTTCCTGACTGTGAGAGCCGTTCAGCAGTGGAACTCTCTGCCCCAGAGTGTGGTGGAGGCTCCTTCTTTGGAAGCTTTTAAACAGAGGCTGGATGGCCATCTGTCAGGGGTGATTTGAATGCAATATTCCTGCTTCTTGGCAGAATGGGGTTGGACTGGATGGCCCAGGAGGTCTCTTCCAACTCTTTGATTCTATGATTCTAAGATATAGACCTTGGATTTAAGGAGTTGTAGTTCACCTACATCCAGATAGTACTGTGAACCCAACCAATGATGGATCTGGACCAACTTGGCACGTCAACCCAACATGGCCAACTTTAAGTCCTGGTGGGGTTTGGAAAAAATTGACCTAGAATTTTGGAAGTTATAGTTCACTCACATCCAAACAGCACTGCGATCCCAACCAGCAATGGATCTGGACCAGACATGGCACAAATATCCAACATGGCCAATTTTGAATACTTGTGAGGTCTGGGGGGAAACTGACCCATGATTTTGGAAACTGCAGTTCACTGCAATCAAAGAAAACTGTGATGCCAACCAACAAGAGATCCGGACTAAACTTGGCACACATACCCAACATTGCCAAATGTGAATACAGGTGTGGATTGAAGGGAATTGATCCATGATTTTGGGAATTGTAATTCACCTACAATCAAAGAACACAGTGAACCCAAACAAGAATGGATCTGGACCAAACTTACAATGCATACCTACCGTGGCCAAATTTGTGTTCTAGCAGGGTTTGGATGGAATTGACTTAGAATTTTGGGATTTATAGTTCACCCACATTCAGATAGCATTGTGAACCCAACCAATGAGGTATCTGGACCAGGCATGGCACATATACCCAACATAGCCAACTTTGAATGTTGGCTAAGTTTGGGTGGAATTGACATTAACATTTGGGAGTTATAGTTCACCTGCATCCAGATAGTGCTGTGAACCCAACTGACTATTGATCTGGACCAAACTTGACACCAATGCCCAACATGGCCAACTTTGAATACTTGCAGCATTTGGAGGAAATTGACCCAGGATTATGGGAATTGTAGTTCACCCACATTTTCTAACGAGGCCATCCATAAAACTTCAAAACAAACAGGCACTAATTCTAATATTTATCATTACAAAAAAAACCTAACTCTGGCATTAACAGGTACCTAAGCTAGTAGAAGATCACAGGAGCTGTCTTCATAAACCTGTCTTCATAGACCTGTCAGAAGCCTATGACACTGTGAACCACCGCCTCCTCCTGAGAAAAATGTATAATATCACAAAGGACTACCATCTCACCCGCCTCATAGGAAACCTGCTACAAAACACGAACATTTTTGTTGAGTTCCAGGGCCAGAGAAGCAGATGGCGGAAACAGAAGAACGGCCTGCCTCAGGGGAGCATGCTTGCTCCATTCATGTTCAACAAATGACCAGCCACTGCCAGAAGGGACAGAGAATTTCATCTATGCTGATGATCGTGCCAATACTGCTCAAGCAGGGAGCTTTGAGATGGTAGAACAGAAGCTTTCCGAAGCTCTAGGTGCTCTCACTGCCTATTACAGGGAAAACCAGCTGATCCCAACCCATCTAAAACACAGACATGTGCCTTTCATCTCAAGAACAGAGAAGCATCCCGAGCTCTGAAGATCACCTGGGAAGGAATCCCACTGGAGCATTGCAGCGCACCCAAATACTTGGGAGTCACTCTGGACCATGCTCTTACCTACAAGAAGCATTGCCTGAACATCAAGCAAAAAGTGGGTGCTAGAAACAATATCAATCGAGGGTTGACTGGCACAACCTGGGGATCACAACCAGATACAGAGAAGACATCTGCCCTTGTGCTGTGCTACACTGCTGCTGAGTATGCATGTCCAGTGTGGAACACATCTCACCACACTAAAACAGTGGATGTAGCTCTTAATGAGACATGCCACATTATCACGGGGTGTCTGCGCCCTACACCACTGGAGAAATTACACTGCTTAGCTGGTATTGCACCACCTGACATCCGCCGGGAAGTAGCAGCCAATAGTGAAAGGACCAAGGCAGTGACATCTCCAGCTCATCCCCTGTTTGGGTATCAGCCAGCACGTCAATGACTTAAATCTAGAAATAGTTTTCTAAGATCTACAGAGACACTCGCTGGAACACCACAGCAAGCAAGAGTCCAAAAGTGGCAGGCTCAAACCCAGAACCTCAACCAATGGCTGATACCAAATGAGAGACTCCCCCCTGGGCACACAGAGGACTGGGCGACATGGAAGGCGCTGAACAGACTGCGCTCTGGCACCACGAGATGCAGAGCCGACCTTCAGAAATGGAGCTACAAAGTGGAATCCACAACATGCGAGTGTGGAGAGGAGCTGCTGACCACCTGCTGCAATGCAACCTGAGCCCTGCCACATGCACAATGGAGGACCTTCTTGCAGCAACACCAGAGGCACTCCAAGAAGCCAGATACTGGTCAAAGGACATTTAACCAACTACCAAACTCACAAATTTTGTATTTTGTCTGTTTGTTTGCTTTGTTCTGTTAGAAATGTAATATAATTGGCTGGTTGCCCTGACACGACAAATAAAATAAATAAATAAAAATAAAGCTAGTAGAAAATAAAAAAAACAAATACATAAAACAGAAAAGAGCTCACAACATGATGTTACAAGTTAATACAATGCACACCTAAGATACAGCTACACTGTAGAATGAGTCCAGTTTCACATCACTTTAAGTGCCATGGCTCAATGCTATGGGATCTTAGGATTTGTTAATTTGGTGAGGCAGCATCATGTTTTTTGCAGAGAAGGCTAAAGGCTTCCTTCTTCCCTAGGAAACTTACACAACTGTAGGACTTGAAATGTGGGCTCGTTCCTCTGAAAACTCTTTGCTGCCTTTGTGCAAGAGCTGCGGCAGAAACCTATAGGAAGCCTTGGAGAATAGTGCTTTAAGCGAAGGCCCACCGAGAGGCTTCATTAACCCAATTAAGCAGGTGGATGGAGAAGGGTCCCTCGGATCGTTTTACACCTTGCTAATGAAGTGTGTGATGGCTCATCTCTTCCAAACAAGGCACACTCAAGGAAGGCCCCCGCCCGGGCAACGCGGAAATTAATTAAGAGGAGGAAGAAGGAGATGAGATTATGACAGGGGAATTCAAACAGGGGAACAACAGTAACCGGGTGCTTGATTAGTCATTTATTTGTCTGCTTCAAACTCATGGCTGAGCCACCAAGACTCACCATCGCCAGGATGGCTTGCAACCAGTGGGGCTTCTAATCCAAAGAATCCCAGCCAAGCCTCTTAGCAGATGCAGATTTTTGTGAAAAGACTTTTGAACTCCCAGTCTAATCCAGTCTTGAAGGCAGTCAAGAAAAGTTAAAAATAGGGATACATCTCAGCTCCAGTAAAAACAGGCTCTCAAAAAATAGCTGGCATCCTTTTGGGGTTTTTTATACAGGTAAGTTTTCTTATGAGTGCGGCTGTAGGTTTTTTTTGTTAGCGTGACCGCATCTCCGTCTACGAACCCACGCGTTCACTACGCTCATCTGGTGAGGCCCTGCTCGTGATCCCGCTTGCGTCGCAAGCACGTTTGGTGGGGACACAAGACAGGGCCTTTTCCGTGGTGGCCCCCCATCTCTGGAACTCTCTCCCCAAAGATCTTAGACAGGCCCCTACATTGGCAGTCTTCAGAAAGAATTTGAAGACCTGGCTGTTCCAATGTGCCTTTCCCGATTAGGAAATCTCCAATACCAAGTCCCAGAAGCACTTTATTAGAATTAAGATTGCCGCACACTGCACACTGCACTTGCCCTATAATCCCTACATATCACCTGTCACATCAGCACTTTTTAATCCTGTACCCTTTACTCTGGCCTGGCCTAGTTTTATCCTGTTTGATGTATTGTTTATTGCTTGTGGTTTTGTTGTTTTAATACTGCTTTAACTGTTTTAATTTGCTTTAAGTGTATTGTTATGTTGTGTATTGAGGCCTTGGCCTTTGTAAGCCGCATCGAGTCCTTCGGGAGATACTAGCGGGGAACAAATAAAGTATAATAATAATAATAATAATAATAATAATGTCTATATTTGGTCACGCTCACAGAGGTTCCACGTGTCTATAGAACAGAGCTTTCCAACAATTTCATGATTTTCCTTTATGTGACTAAACTGATTTATTTATTTATTTATTTACAACATTTATATTCCGCCCTTCTCACTCCGAAGAGGACTCAGGGTGGAGCACAGCATATACACGGCAAACGTTCAATGCCGGGACACAACTTCACATACAATACATAAACATTAAAAAAACATTTATCAAAATATTAAAATTAAAATAAAAACAGATTTGGACGTCATCTCTGAACCTCCAGATGATCTCCCTCAGCAGCTTCATGTAGATCAGTGTTTCTCAACCTGGGGGTCGGGACCCCTATGGGGGTCGCAAGGGGGTGTCAGAGGGGTCGCCAAAGATAATCAGAAAACATAGTATTTTCTGTTGGTCATGGGGCTTCTGTGTGGAAAGTTTGGTCCAATTCTATCGTTGGTGGAGTTCAGAATGCTATTTCATTGTTGCTGAACTATAAATCCCAACAACTACAACCCCCAAATGGCAAGGTCTATTTTTTCCAAACTGTACCAGTGTTTATGTTTGGGCACATTGAGTATTTGTGCCAAGTTTGATTCAGGTCCATCATTGCTTGAGTCCACAGTGTTCTCTGGATGTAGGTGAACTACAACTCCAAAAACTCAAGGTCAATGTCCACCAGACCTTCCCAGTATTTTCTGTTGGTCATGGGAATTCTGTGTGCCATGTTTGATTCAATTCCATCATTGATGGAATTCAGAAGTCTCTTTGATTTAAGGTGAACTATAAATCCCAGCAACTCCAGCATTACCAAATGACAAAATCAATCCCCCCTCCAACCCCAGCAGTATTCAAATTTTGGGCGTATCTGTATTTGTGCCAAATGTGGTCCAGTAACTGAAAATACATCCTGCATATCAGATATTTACATGACAGTTCATAACAGTAGCAAAACTACAGTTATGAAGTAGCAATGAAAATAACGTTATGGTTGGGGGTCACCACAACATGAGGACCTGTACTAAGGGGTTGCGGCATTAGGAAGGTTGAGAACCACTGATGTAGATGTTAAACAACATCAGGGACAGTACTGAATGCTGAGGGACTCCACAAAACAACAGTTGTGGAGTCGAACACGTGTCACCCAGTAACAAACTCTGGGACCGACCCTCCAGGAAGGACTGGAGCCACTGGAGAGCAGTACCTCCAAGTCCCATTCCTGCCAGGCATCTCAGAAGGTTACCATGGTCAACGGTATCAAAGACCGCTGAGAGGTTCAGCAGAACCACAGGGACACACTCCCCCATCTCACTTCCCTAGGGACTGAGTTTTACATACTGCAGGAGGAAAAAGGGACAAGAAATGCAAAAGGGTTCTATGTAATAGTTCTAAAAAGGATGACAAAAAACGAGAGATTATCGGCCTAGACTGTGGCAGCGCTAGGTACAGTTGAGCTAGTCTATAAAGGAGAGGAAAGGAACGGACGTCTGAAACTGGCCTTTGGGAATCCTGATGGCTGTTCTTCCCTGGCATCCACCTGGCATCAGCCTGGAAATTATTACCAGTGTCAGTACAAGAATAATCCCTCCTGTCTCTCAGGAGCTTATGCTTAAAGCTGAGGCACTCACCGTCTTCACAACTTTTTGACAAGCAAGAGCCCAAGCAGAACTTGACTGTCATCAAACTTGTTTATCTAATCCCGTTGCAAAGTTAAGCTCAATTCACCTTTGCCTGCCAGGGGTAATTTGTGGTTTCACACCATGCTTTTTGACTGTCAGGGCCATCACTCATGAAGGAGGACATGGAAACCGAGAAATACACAAATGATATTTAAAGGCTTTTCTTTTCTTTTCTTTTTTTAGAATCCCTGCATTACCCTCAAGAGGCAGTCCTAGAAATCAGGAAATGATATGTGTTCTTGAAAGCTGTGCAGTGGCATAGAGAGAGAAAAGGTGTAAGGATCCAACTCAAGAAGAAGAAACCTCTATGACAGCGTTTCTCAATCTGTGAGTCAGGACCCCGGGGGGGGGGGGGGGTGGATGGTCATAGACTCATAGAATCAAAGAGTTGGAAGAGACCTCCTGGGCCATCCAGTCCAACCCCATTCTGCCAAGAAGCAGGAATATTGCATTCAAATCACCCCTGACAGATGGCCATCCAGCCTCTGCTTAAAAGCTTCCAAAGAAGGAGCCTCCACCACACTCCGGGGCAGAGAGTTCCACTGCTGAATGGCTCTCACAGTCAGGAAGTTCTTCCTCATGTTCAGATGGAATCTCCTCTCTTGTAGTTTGAAGCCATTGTTCCATGTCCTAGTCTCCAGGGAAGCAGAAAACAAGCTTGCTCCCTCCTCCCTGTGGCTTCCCCTCACATATTTATACATGGCTATCATATCTCCTCTCAACCTTCTCTTCTTCAGGCTAAACATGCCCAGTTCCCTAAGCCACTCCTCATAGGGCTTCTTCTCCAGACTCTTGATCATTTTAGTCGCCCTCCTCTGGACACATTCCAGCTTGTCAACATCTCTCTTGAATTGTGGTGCCCAGAATTGGACACAATATTCCAGGTGTGGTCTAACCAAAGCAGAATAGAGGGGTAGCATTACTTCCCTGGACCTAGACACTATGCTCCTATTGATACAGGCCAAAATCCCATTGGCTTTTTTTGCCGCCACATAATCACAAGGAGGTTTCAGAGGGGTCACCAAAGACCATCAAAAAACATTTATTTCAGATGCTCTTAGGAACCCCTTCGGCAGAGAAGGCTGAAGATCTCTCAGCATGTCCTTCTCTTCCTTTTTGCAAACAGACAGCGAATCGTCTCACAAAAAGCCCTCTTCTGCTGTGATTGGCCAGCCTCCCACCCAGCCTCAGCCAAGGGGAGAGCTGTTTCTGAGATTCCAAGTGGGGAGGGGAGAGGAGGCATGCTTGGTGCATGGCAGCATGGCGCACATGTGCAAGCAAGGGAGAGCGTGCAAGGCTGGAGGGAGGTTCGCGCCAGAGAGTCCCTTCAAGATATGGGGGTTCTGTGTTGGAAATTTGGCCTAATTCTATCCTTGGTGGGGTTCAGAATGCTCTTTGATTGTAGGTGAACTATAAATCCCAGCAACTATAACACTCAGATGTCAACTCCCAAATATTTTCCCCAAACTCCACCAATATTCACATTTGGGCATACTGAGTATTTTTGCCAAGTTTGGTCCAGATCTATCATTGTTTGCATCCACGCTGCTCTCTGGATGTAGGTAAACTCCAAAACTCAAGGTCAATGCCCACCAAACCCTTATAGTATTTTTTTTGTTGGTCATGGGAGTTCTTTGTGCCAATTTTGGTTCAATTCCATTGGTGGTGGAATTCAGAATGCTCTTTGATAGGTAAACTCTTTGATAGGTAAACTATAAATCCCAGCAACTACAACTCCCAAAATCAATCCCCCACCCAACCCCACCAGTATTAATATTTGGGCGTATTGGGCATTTGTGCCAAATTGGGTTCAGTGAATGAAAATACATCCTGCATATCAGAGATTTAAATTACGATTCATAACAGTAGCAAAATTAGAGTTGTGATGTAGCAATGAAAATAATTGTATGGTTGGGGGGTCACCACAATATGAGGAACTGTATTAAGGGGTCATGCATTAGGAAGGTGCTTACCTATAAACCCCTAAACTGTTCTGGCCCAGTTTACCTGTCAGAATGTATCTCTCCCTATGAACCATCTAAGACCTTAAGATTGTCTGGGGAGACCCTGCTCTCGGTCCCACCACCATCGCAGTTGCGTTTAGTGGGGATGAAAGACAGGGACTCCTCCGTAGTGGCCCCTCGGCTGTGAAACCCCTTCCCTAATGAGGTTATATCTGCTCCCTCTCTCCTGAACTTCCAGAAGAAGCTTAAATCCTGGTTATGGGATCAGGATTTGTTTAGTTTGTTTACTGGGAAAACAAGATTTATTGAACCAGACTTGGACTGCTTTGGATGACAAATTTAATTCTGGTGATTTTACCCTGGTGAATGGGTTCTTAATGCACATTTAGATTTAATTTAATTTTGTGGATGAATTTATTATGTGTTTCATATTACGTTTGACATCAAATGGCTGCCTGTTTGGAAGTTGTTCTGTGTCCTTCCACGGAGGTCGAGAAGTACGGGGTATAAATGTTTTAAATAAATGAATGAATAAATAAATAAATAAATAAGGTTGAGAAACACTTCTTTATGATAAGAATGACTATAGTGTGGGCTGTGAAACCTCTGTTGGCACAAGACCTCAGCAAACGCTTGAGGCTCAGGTGTCGGCGGTGTCCGGGAGGGCTTTTGCACAATTGAGACTCGTGCGCCAACTGCGACCTTACCTTCTAAAGGCTGATCTGGTCAGGGTGGTCCATGCATTGGTCACCTCTAGATTGGACTACTGTAATGCGCTCTACATGGGGCTGCCCTTGAAAACGGCTCAGAAATGTCAGCTAGTCCAGCGGGTGGCGGCCAGAATGTTAACTGGTGCTCCTTACAGAGAGAGGTCAACCCTCCTGTTCAAGGAGCTTCATTGGCTGCCGTTCATTTTCCGAACCCAATTCAAGGTGCAAGTGCTTACCTACAGCCCTGAATGGTTTGGGACCTGCCTACCTACGTGACCGTATCTCTGTTTATGAACCCGCATGCTCCCTCCGATCATCTGGAGAGGCCCTGCTCACGATCCCACCTGCGTCGCAGGCGCGATTGGTGGGGACGAGGGACAGGGCCTTCTCTGTGGTGGCCCCCCGACTCTGGAACTCTCTCCCCAAGGACATCAGACAAGTCCCAATGTTGGCTGTCTTTAGGAAGAGTCTGAAGACCTGGCTATTCCAGTGTGCCTTTCCAGAATAGGAAACTCCTGGCTTCAAGTTCCAAATGCACTTTGTTAGAGATTCAGGATTATCTGCACATTGCACCTACCTCCAAATACCTCTACATATTACCTGTCAGGTTCAGCACTTTTTAAATTTTGTCCATTACATTTGGCCTGGCCTTTAGGTTTTAATTGCGTCACGCGGTCATTGTTTTTACTGTTTTATTGTTTTGCTTGATGTTTTATTATTTGCTTATGAGTTTATTCTGTATTGTATGTTGTTGTTGTTGGCGGCCTTGGCCTTTGTAAGCCACATCGAGTCCTTCGGGAGATTTTGCGGGGTATAAATAAAGTTAATAATAATAATAATAATAATAATAATAATAAACACCCTGAAACATTTGCCAGAAACGATTAATCAAAATTGGTGAAAGACAGGTTGAGCCTCCCTTATCCAGAAATCCAAAATATTCCAAGATCCAAAACATAGGTGGCTGAAATAGTTGGCATTGATTTGAAGGCACATAATAACAACCAGCTGTTTTGGAATACGGAGCTTCTAAACCGCATACAGTTTCAGTATCCCTTATCCCAAATCCATGAGATTAGAAATGTTGGATTCCCCACACTCTTATTTTGGAATACCTGAATTTTCATATATGTACACAATGAGCTATGTTGGAATTGGGACCCGGTCTAAATACCAATTGCACATATCTTTCATATCCACCTTGTACACAAAGCCTGATGTTATACACACACACACACACACACACACAATATTTTAATAATATTGGGCATGAAGCAAAGCTTGTCCGGTACTCAAATGACTCACTACACTATGTTGTCACTCTTCTTTCTGTACATCCCAATTAATTGTAGGCGTTCCTGTAGAAGAAAGGTCCTCACCGAAAAACCTGGCCCTGCCGAACCAGACACGCCTTGGCTTTCTTTGCCGTACAGCTTCCATGGCAATCATTGCTCGGCTGCGGTAACCTAATCAGGCGCCGATTGTTGTTCCTCAGGACTTTCTCTGCCCAGATAGTCAATCAGGATGAGGAAAAGAGCAAGCAGGGAACAGGTGGGCCCATTGAATCTCCAAGGTACGTGGGAACGATCCCCTTGGCAGGCAGCCACTTAGGGTTGGTGTAAGTTGACCCTATTGTATTCTTTTCAGGAGCAGTCTGAATGTGGGTTTTCACACCACACCCCAAGCTTAACAATTTGCCTTTTCCCTGGCAGGCACATAAGTGAGTGAGTGAGTGAGTGTGTATGTGCACATTTGGCTGAGGAGGCAACCTTCTCAATCTCTTTATTTTTAAGTGCCTTGCAATGTTTACTGCTTGATGCCGATTTTTCTACAATAGATCCTGATTTGTTGGCAAGTAAACTGGAGAGGGGAGCAGTTGAACAGGGCAGCTTTTCACCTTTATACTCCCTTGCCAAGTGACACTAGATTTGCATTGGTTTCTGCAATTTAATGTTTGATTTTATCTGAGATGATTTTTATTTACTTATTTCATTTTTTATCCTGTCTGTCTTCCTATATAAGGACTCGAGGCAGCTAATGGTTTGTTGTTGTTCATTCGTTCAGTCGTCTCTGACTCTTCGTGACCTCATGGACCAGCCCACGCCAGAGCTCCCTGTCGGCCGTCACCACCCCCAGCTCCTTCAAGGTCAGTCCAGTCACTTCAAGGATGCCATCCATCCATCTTGCCCTTGGTCGGCCCCTCTTCCTTTTGCCTTCCACTTTCCCCAACATAATTGTCTTCTCTATGCTTTGCTGTCTCCTCATGATGTGGCCAAAGTACTTCAACTTTGTCTCTATTATCCTTCCCTCCAATGGTAAATACAATATTAATATATATAAGGACTCGAGGCAGCTAATGGTAAATACAAAATAATGCAAATGTATTAAAATTATTATTATTATTATTATTATTATTATTATTAAAATGTATTAAAATTGAGGAGCCCCCAGTAGTGCAGTGGGTTAAAGCACTGAGCTGCTAAACTTGTTGACCGAAAGGTCACAGGTTCGAATCTGGGGAGCGGCGTAAGCTTCCGATGTCAGCCCCAGCTACTGCCAACCTAGCAGATCGAAAACATGCAAATGTGAGTCGATTAATAACTACAGCTCTGGCAGGAAGATAATGGCACTCCTTGCAGTCATGTTGACCACATGGCCTTGGAGGTATCTACATATAACGCCGGCTCTTTGGCTTAGAAATGGAGATGAGCAGAGTTGGACATGACTGGACTTAATGTCAGGGGGAAACCTTTACCTTTACCTATTAATATATATACAATTTAAAAACAATTAAGCAATTTATACAACTTAAAATATTTAAATGTATTACAATTTTATATCAATCTTCAAAACCCAATCACACTACCCTGAAAAGCCCAAACCTCATCAGTTTACAAATGCTTGATGGCACAGAAATGTTGATGAAACATAAGCCAAGTCATCTCATGATGTACCCAAAGTAATCTCATGATATGTCCAGAACAGAGCCATCCAGGTCTCTGTAGGCAGAAAGTTTCCAAATCTACAAGTCACCAAGAAGGTCCTGTCTCCCTTGTTTCCTTGAAGTGGGCTTGAGAGGATGGTGTGTTGGAGAGAAACCCTTCTCCAGATGGGCTCATAAAAAGAGATGTAGGTCTTCAAATACAGGCTCCCTCCAGACTCCGGGCAGAGAGTTCCACTGCTGAACGACTCTCACAGTCAGGAAGTTCTTTCTGAACATGAGGAAGAACTTCCTGACTGTGAGAGCCGTTCAGCAGTGGAACTCTCTGCCCCGGAGTGTGGTGGAGGCTCCTTCTTTGGAAGCTTTTAAACAGAGGCTGGATGGCCATCTGTCAGGGGTGATTTGAATGCAATATTCCTGCTTCTTGGCAGAATGGGGTTGGACTGGATGGCCCATGAGGTCTCTTCCAACTTTTTGATTCTATGATTCTATGATCCTGCAGCCATCTCCAAATTGGCACAAGCTGAAGAAACAAAAGTGAAACAGCTATGTTTTGCTAAATTTTTGTGACATTTGGGGAAAACCTTTCACCCTGGGGCTTTGGGGGGTTAGATTGAAGTGCAGGGATTAATGTCTTGACAAGGATTGTCTCATTAATGGAAGAAACTCAACTCAGTTGAAATGTGTGTGGAGAAGAATTCCATGGATAATATGGATAGCTTAAAAAAGGCAAATAAATGGATTCAAGAACAAATCAAGCTTGAATTCACTGGGTGCATAATAATAATAATAATAATAATAATAATAATAATAATAATAATATCATGTCAGGATTGCTTTTTCTCAATAATAATAATAATAATAATAATAATAATAATAATAATAATGTGGGACTTTCGAATCCAGACTGACAAAGTTTTGGAACACAATACACCAGACATGACGATTGTGGAAAAAAGTCTGGATTATTGATGTCGCCATACCAGGTGACAGTCGCATTGAGGAAAAACAACAGGAAAAACTCAGCCACTATCAAGACCTCACAATCGAACTGCAAAGGCTCTGACATTAACCAGTCCAGGTGGTCCCAGTGGTCATGGGCACTCTGGGTGCCGTGCCAAAAGATCTCAGCCGGCATTTGGAAACAATAAACATCAACAAAATCACGATCTGTCAACTGCAAAAGACCACCTAACTTGGATCTGTGCACATCATTAAAAAACACATCACACAGTCCTAGACGCTTGGGAAGTGTTCAACTTGTGATTTTGTGATAGGAAATCCAGCATATAGATCTTGTATGCTGTGACATACTGTGTTTTTGTGTCAGTAAAATAATACACTCCCCCTAAAGTCACAGGTCTGCAGCTTGGGAGTCCTCTTGGATTCATCATCAATAATAATTTTATTTTTACCCACCCCTCCTCATGGCTCGAGGGGGGTTACAGCATGATTAAAAATGCATAATCATAAACATTATATAAAATACAATGATTAAAACATACGACTGAACTGAGGCTGTCATAGTTCAAACATATCATGAGATGACATGACTAATTGAAAAAGACAGTAATGGAAGGTAGTAGAAAAGGAGAAAGGTGGAATTAAAGTGGATTGATTCAATTAAGGGAAGCACTAGTAATCAAGGAAAGGAAATCAAGGAAAGTGCTGAGTTTGGAAGACCTGATCACTGAAGTTCTTGGAGATTTCACAATAAATCAAAGCTGAGTTAACAACAAATACGAATAACATGGTTAAAGAATGTGGAAGATGCAGATTCCAGTGCAACTCAGCTACTATCTTCATGGGAAGACTTAAGACAATGACTTTCTCTCTCTCTCTCTCTCTCTGATCTACTATGCTGTTAATAACCATCATGTTGGCTTAGATGTAGGGTGACCCAATAAATGAGACAATCCAAAACAACACCTCCAAGACATTTGGGGGTGATCAACAGCTCTGCACAGATCTTCTAAACTGGACACAACATATTATTTGAGAAAACAGAAATGTTGGACCGCTCCAACAACCACCATGTCAGACTACACAGAGAAGCCATTGAAATCCACAAGCATGTGGACAATTTCAACAGAAAGGAGGAAACCATGAAAATGAACAAAATCTTTCTACCGGTATTAAAAAACTCTAAAATTACAACAGCACAACAACAGAGAGGAAACAAACAAGGACATCTAATCACCTCTCAACAAAAGACTGCTCCAGGCACTGCCAGGCAATCAAATGCTAATCAAGGTAGTCACCTGAAACTTTCACACCTAGCTCCAACAGACAAGAGTCCTTTGTCCCACCCTGGTCATTCCACAGATATATAAAGGTGAAACGTCAGGAGAAAATGCCTCTAGAACATGGCCATATAGCCCGAAAAAACCTACAACAACCCAGTCTTTGAAACTTCCATATACTTGATGGAGCCCATCCATTTATAATGCAGTTTTCCTCTTTTCCTACCATCCCAAACATTATTTTAATTTTATTTTATTGTCTAATAGTCATGTCTTCTCATGGTGTGTTCAACTTGATTTTTAGTGGGAATTCAACATTGCTTTGCTTTGTTTTTTTAGCAGTCCATGGTATTGGGAGACCTCCAAATACTTCAAATGAGTTGATTCTCTTCCTTTCAGCTTTCTTCACTGTCTGGCTTCCACAACAATATATAGAACTCAGAAATATGGAGGCATAGACAGTCCTTATGTTAGTATTCAATGATGACCCTTGATGCTTGAGGATCTTATTTAGTTCTTACACATCCCTTTTTTGCGTTGTTGTCTTCTTCAAGTTCTTGATTATGACCTCTGTTTTGATTGTCTTGCCTTACAAGGTTGTTATAAAGGTAAAGTGAGGGAAATGTGGCCATATACACCACCTTGAACTCACTGGTGTGGTATCAATCTAACTAAGGAAGAAAAAAAATCAAATGGGGACATATTACTGGTTCTTGGATTGGCATCTCAGGTGCATGGAAGTGGTGGTTTCTCTCCTGGCAGAGCTGTCAATCAGACCTGTGTTTTAAGTGCTTGAAAAAATTTTCAGATGGCGTTCTGTACTCCTTGACAGTTTGGACTAAAACCCAGAACAAATTTGTCACTCCACGGATATGGAAAGCACCAGCTAACCTATGGGGTCCCCATGCATCCAGGACACCCTCTGAGTCCTCTCCAACCAGCTGTTCAGATTGGATCCCATAACATGCCAATTATTGGATAGCTGACACTGAAAATTATGTATCCCTCTCAACCTATGATGCATTAAAATAACAGGATTATCTTGAGAGAGATTAATGGGTAGTATTTATTGCCTGCCGTCTTCACAGTTTCTTACAGCTATGCCTGCTCTCTCACTCAACATCTCCAAAACTCATCCTTTCCCTATTTTCCCATTTCCACAGAGTCCATCCTATTGCAATGATGGAGTTGACTTCCTCACCCTCTACTTTTCAATGTCAAAACTGGGCTGAGACTGTAATTGTGTCTTAGGTTTTCAACACCAGTCATGGGAAGAGGAAAGATTCAAGAATCCTGTCTTTGAGTGATTTGCTGGAATGGGATAGCATCTCAAGAACACCTTGACAAGGGTCAGCTCTGCCATTAAGGTAGGTTAAGTCAGCTACCTGAGCAGAGTGAGTCACTGATTGCTTCCTATACTTTCTATCTGAACCGTCCAATATAGTTGTCTCTATTAGAGGAGAGAACTGTATGTCCTAGAAGCTCCCCTGCCCTCCTAAGCTATTGCTTCTGGTGGCTTTCATGTCAGTGGGATAGTGAATCCATTCCTGCTTTTAGGCTGAACGTTTTGGCAGCTTCCTGCTGTGCAAACAGCTTCAGCACCTTGGAGAGGTCCTTGAAGTGTGATACTAGAATCCAGAAGGCATGACTATGGCTGCATCATACTATCAAGTTAAAGCAGTTTGACATCACGTTAGCTGCCATTTCTGCCAACCTAGCAGTTCGAAAACATGCATTGTTTGAGTCCACAGTGCTCTCTGGATGTAGGTAAACTACAACTCCAAAATTGAAGGTCAATGCCCACCAAATCCTTCCAGTATTTTCTGTTGGTCATGGAGTTCTATGTGCAAAGTTTGGTTGAATTCCATCATTGGTGGAGTTCAGAATGCTCTTCGATTGAAGGTGAACTATAAATCCCAGCAACTACAACTCCCAAATGACAAAATCCGATCCCACCACTATCAAAAATTGGGTGTACTCTAAATCCTAGCACCCAGAACTCCCAAATGACAAAATCAATCCCCCACCCGCCAACCTCATCAGTATTCAAATTTGGGCATATTGGGTATTTGTGCCAAATTTGATCCAGTGTATGAAAATACATCTTTTATATCAGATATTTACATTACGATTCATAACAGTAACAAAGTTACAGTGATGAAGTGGCAATGAACATAACGTTATGGTTGGGTGGTCACCATAACATGAGGAACTGTATTAAGGGGTCAAAGCATTAGGAAGGTTGAGAACCACTGCCCTAGAGGATCTGGATATTTTGCAGATTTGCCCCTCCAAGATCTCATGGGTGTGTATATGTGCCTCCTAATCCCCAACAATTGTCTGATTATGTACCAGGGTTTGAGGCTATATTGCAACTTTATGCCCAGTCTTCAACCTCTCTCATTCCCCATATGTCTAAACCAGGCATGGGCAAACTTGGGCCCTCCAGGTGTTTTGGACTTCAACTCCCACAATTCCTAACAGCCGGTAGGCTGTTAGGAATTGTGGGAGTTGAAGTCCAAAACACCTGGAGGGCCCAAGTTTGCCCATGCCTGTCTAAACAGATCGCCAAAGTCCTAATTCATGGTACAAATTTGCATTTTGCACCACATCTCGGGAATGTATTCCAACATAAAAAGAAAAAAAGAAAAATTACTTTGCAAAACATGTATCTCCAGCCTTCAAACAACCACACAGTTTAACAGCCAGCAAATGTGTAACCAATTTAACAGGTATAGTTAAAACAAACAGACCCATCTGTGGGATGTTTGTACATTAGGTGCCAGCTTCGGGTAACACTGAAATTTCACTCATTTGCATTTCTTTCTTTTAACTTACCTATTAAATTGGTTGCACATTTGCTGGTCGCCGCACTGTGCCAAATGAGACTCGGCACAAGCAGGCTTCGTGTTCGGGTTTGACAGAATCATTTATTTGCCTTTCCTAAATCATTTCCCTGGCTCTGCAAATGAATGCCTTTATTGTTTGTGATGTTTATAGGATTTTATCACTTGCCAGATTCGATTTCATCTTGTGAGGTGGCAAGTGGATATCTCCTGACTCAGAATGGAGTGGAATGAAGAAGGGATGGTGATAGTTCTGTTGTTAACCTTGTTTACCTGAATGATAAGATAAGATGACTTATCCTTGACACTTAAGATGGACTTGTAATATTAATTTTAGTACTATTTCCCCTTTGTATTGTCGAAGGCTTTCATGACCGGAATCACTGGGTTGTTGTAGGTTTTTTCGGGCTATATGGCCATGGTCTAGAGGCATTCTCTCCTGACGTTTTGCCTGCATCTATGGCAAGCATCCTCAGAGGTAGTGAGTCTGTTGAAACTAGGAAAAAGGGTTTATATATCTGTGAAATGACCAGGGTGGGACAAAGGACTCTTTTCTGCTGGAGCTAGGTGTGACTGTTTCGACTGACCACCTTGATTAACATATAATGGCCTGACGTTGCCTAGAGCAAACTTTTGTTGAGAGGTGATTAGATGTCCTGATGAACCGACCTGGACGCAGCATTTTATTTGAGAACACAGAAATACTGGACCACTCTCACAACCACCATGTCAGACTACACAGAGAAGCCATTGAAATACACAAACATGTGGACAATTTCAACAGAAAGGAAGAAACCATGAAAATGAACAAAATCTGGCTGCCAGTATTTAAAAACTCTAAAATTACAACAGCACAACAACAGAGAGGAAACAAACAAGGACATCTAATCACCTCTCAATGAAAGTTTGCTCTAGGCAATGTCAGGCCATTATATGCTAATCAAGGTGGTCAGTTAAAACATTCACACCTAGCTCCAGCAGACAAGAGTCCTTTGTCTCACCCTGGTCATTCCACAGATATATAAACCCCTTTCCTTAGTTCCAACAGACCTCACTACCTCTGAGGATGCTTGCCATAGATGCAGGCGAAACGTCAGGAGAGAATGCCTCTAGACCATGGCCATATAGCCCGAAAAAACCTACAACAACCTATTTCCCCTTTATTGCAGATTTGGCAGTGTGTTGTATGTGTCTTCATGTTGCTTGTTATAATAAATGGAGGCTTATTTGGGAACACAAAATCCCAAAAAGGCAGAACACCACTTGTGATTGGAATGTGGCTTCTGTGATTAAAAGCCAAAACAAAAAGCTGTAAGGAAAACTGGAACTTTCTTCTGGCCGAAAACCTTTTGAAAACCCTCTGGCCATCACCAAACTTACAAGCACCGATAAACCCTTGGCTTACGGGAAGTATTTTAGGCAAGAGTGTGTTGGATTAGCCCTCAGGCATGTGTTTCTGAGGTAACACTAAAATATTGTTCTTTAAAATATATGCTGCCACCATAGACTCTTGTTTGCTGCAGTAAACTGCTTTTAAAACTTTACCCACAGAGGCACACGTGAGGCAGATGTTGTGAACAACAAAACAATGATGTTTATTTAAGAGAACTGGAACAATTCAGGTATAAAGCTTAGCCGTTTCAAAATATTGACTTAAAAAGTGTATGGTTACTTTAAGCAGTTCAGACTTAGTTACACAGGAATGCTTCCCTTCAGGAAATGAGTAACCAAAATGGATTCCCCCGGCACTCTTTCCAAAATGGCTGCCAAACTTCTTGGGCCTACTTTTCTAGGCTTTTCCTAGCCTAACAGGTATGGAATTCACTACACTTGTCAATGTATGGTAACTGCAAAAGGGTTTCTCAGATCTCCGGTTTTCTGCATTAAACTGGATTATATGAGTCCCCACTGCCAGATAATCCAGGGTAAACCGAAAACTTTGGATCAGTTCCTGAGATATAGGGCCTGTCTGGAAGGGCCCTAAGGCAAGAAATCCTAGGATGCGGTTGTGCCAGTTCCTTCTTCTCCTACTGGTTTTTATTGGTGGTTTCCCATCCAAGTACTTATGTTGATCCTGCTTAGGTTTCAAGATCATGTGGAATCTGGTACTTTGAGTGTATTTAGGCACTTGCATAAAATTAGTTATCTGACTGTGAGAGCTGTTCAGCAGCCCAACCAAAAATTATTTTCATTGCTACTTCATCACTGTAATTTTGCTACTGTTATGAATTGTAATGTAAATATCTGATATGCAGGACGTATTTTCATTTGCTGGACCTAATTTGACACAAATACACGATACGCCGAAATTTAAATATTGGTGGGGTTGTGGGGAAGGGAGTTGATTTTGTCATTTGGGAGTTGTAATTGCTGGGATTTATAGTTCACCTACAATCAATGAGCATTCTGAACTTCACCAGGAGATACATGTTTTGAACCAAACTTGGAACTCCTATGACCAACAGAAAATACTGGAAGGGTTTGGTGGGCATTGACCTTGAGTTTTGGAGTTGTAGTTCACCTACATCTAGCGCATTCTGTGGACTCAAACAATGATGGATCTGGACCAAACTTAGCACAAATACTCAATATGCCCAAATGTGAACACTGGTGGAGTTTGGGGAAATAGACCTTGACATTTGGGAGTTGTACTTGCTTGGATTTATAGTTCACCTCAATCAGTGACTGATTCCAAATGAGAGACTCCCCCCTGGGCACACAGAAAACTGGGCGACTTGGAAGGCGCCGAACAGACTGCATTCTGGCACTACGAGATGCAGAGCCAACTTCAAGAAATGGGGCCACAAAGTGGAATCCTCGACATGCGAGTGTGGAGAGGAGCAAACCACTGACCACCTGCTGCAATGCATCCTGAGCCCTGCCACATGCACAAGGGAGGACCTTCTTGCGGCAACACCAGAGGCACTCCAAGTGGCCAGCTACTGGTCAAAGGACATTTAATCAACTACCAAGCTTGCAAACTTTGTGTTTTGTCTGTCTGTTTGTTTTTGTTAAAAATGTAATACAAATGTGTGGTTGCTGCTGACACGATAAATACATAAATATAAATATAGTTCACCTACAATCAAGGAGTGTTCTGAACCCCACCAATGATAGATCTGGACCAAACTTCCCACACAGAACCCATATGACCAACAGAAAATACTGTATTTTCCGATGGTCTTTGGCGACCCCTCTGACACCTGCTTGCAACCCCCCCCCCCCGGGGCCCCAACCCCTAGGTTGAGAAACACTGCTATAAATGGAGGGAATGAAGAAACATTTCATATGCAAGAGGCAGAAATCACAGACACAGAGCGACAACTAGATCTGGCCTCAGTTCCAACCTTCCTTATCAATGAAGACAGCAGATATCTTGCCTCCCCTATGGCATATTTAACAAACTTAGAGGCTCCTCTTCATCGAAGGGCTTTCCCCCTGGCTCGATGCCAGGCTCTCCCATCAGCTGTATTCGAAGGCCGCTACCGGAAGATCCCTTTCCCAGAGAGACTCTGCCCCTGTGACTCGGGTCATGTAGAAACAATAGAACATGTGCTCCTTCAGTGCCCGTTCTACAGGGATATCCGTGCCAGGCTTATCTTACCTCTGATATACAATCACCCAGGCCATTCAGGACAATTTTATACCTCCATGCTACTTGCAGATATGAATTCAGCTACAACCTACAATTTTGCAAAGTTCTGTGCAGCAGCATACAAAATCCGTCAGGGAATGACTAGTCCCAAAAGTTAACTGTGTGTCCAGTAATCTTCTTCCCTGAATCTACAATTGGGTGATGGATCTGGGCATTGTATGTTTTTAGCACAAACATAAAACAATCTATGCGTAATGTCAAAGTGTATTATCAAAAAAACATATAATATTCTATTTACCAAAATCCCCAGCACATGGCTCAATTCAGTGGTACACAGAAATCAAAAGGAGCAACCACTCTCAAACGTAACAGTTCTGGGTCTGGATAGGGATTCCACTGCATATAGGCTTCAGGGATACATTCAATGAGAAAAGTCATATAAACAAAGTAAGCATTGAGTCATGAGGCTATATGTAAACTGAAGACAATAATATTTACATATAGCCTCATGACTCAATGCTTACTATAGAATATTATATGTTTTTTTGATAATACACTTTGACATTACGCATAGTTTGTTTTGTGTTTGTGCTGATATCTTACAAGTACTCTGGGATATTGTGTAGTAGTGTCATTGTATGTTTTTACCCTGTTTCCCCTTCCTTTCCGCTCCCTCACCCATATTGTGCTTCAGTAGTGATATTTATATTTTTAATGTACCAAACATACCAAGTTTGTATGAAAATGTGACTCTATTTCCTGTGCTGGTCAATGACCGAAATAAATGAATTGATTTGAAGAGGCAGAAATCTTATCTGGGAGTGGCAAGACTTTGTAGTCATAAAACTGGCATAATCCAAATCGCAATATAAATTCAAAGCACTTGTTTTAATTTGATAATCCTTCTCACCAATTAAAATAAAAACTTTGCCTGTCGTGGAGTGAAAACGCAGCTTGCTTCTAGCCTTAAGTCATGTTGCTGTTAATGTGGCCAAGGTGACCAGGAAAAGAAAACTCACCTTGTCATCTTTTCGCTGTGGGCTGTTTATTTCCCTGCAGCATCTGACCTTGACCTCACCGGCTGCTTTTTCTTTTCCAGCTCACCCTGCCAAGGAGAGAGAGGGAGGAAGTTTGCACACCTGGCCAGGTGGGTTGGCAAAAGGCTAGAAAGGCAGCAATGGAGGAGAAAAGGGAGAAAAAAGAGAAAGAATGGAGGAGGTGGGGCTGAAAGGGAGAGATGAAACCATCCCAAAGCAGTCTTTTGGGCACTGTTCGGTGATCAGGTTTCACGGCAGGGACAACTGGAAATACCTGAGGGACAAAAATGCCTATGAGAACCTTCAAGTCAAATTCCAAGGCACCTCTTCTCAATGGAGCAAGGAGGAAAGAAGAAAGGGCTGGTTAAACAATCATCTGGCTTTGGGACAGGTTGTTTGGTTTGGATTTTACAACCTTGGCAGTAAGAAACACAAAAGGAGTCTAAACATATAGTTTTTTTTCAGGGTCCTGAGACAACGGGGATTGAAAAATGCTGCAAAATGGACCCATGGCTCTTGGATATGCAATTATAGGGACAGGAATGTTGCTCCTGTAGCATTTTCTGCAAAGATAACTATTTGTTTTTGTTTGTTTGTTTGTGTGCCTTCAAGTCATTTCTGACATATGGTGACCCCATCACAGGGTTTTAAGAGAAGATAGATGTGGGTGAAAAGTCAGGAGTTAATGTTATAGTAAGTCCTTGCAGGACACAAGTATATGTGTGAAGAAAACCCTTATTGAGTTGTTGTAGGTTTTTTCGGGCTATATGGCCACAGTCTAGAGGCATTCTCTCCTGACGTTTCGCCTGCATTTATGGCAAGCATCCTCAGAGGCAGTGAAGTCTGTTGGAACTAGGGAAAAGGGTTTATATATCTGTGGAATGACCAGGGTGAGACAAAGGACTCTTTTCTGCTGGGGCTAGGTGTGAATGTTTCAACTGACCACCTTGATTAGCATACAATGGCCTGACTGTGCCTGGGGCCTTTTGTTGAGAGGTAATTAGATGTCAGGCCATTGTATGCTAATCAAGGTGGTCAGTTGAAACATTCACACCTAGCCCCAGCAGAAAAGAGTCCTTTGTCTCACCCTGGTCATTCCACAGATATATAAACCCTTTTGCCTAGTTCTAACAGACTTCACTGCCTCTGAGGATGCTTGCCATAGACGCAGGCGAAACGTCAGGAGAGAATGCCTCTAGACCATGGCCATATAGCCCAAAAAAACCTACAACAACCCAGTGATTCCGGCCATGAAAGCCTTCGACAATACACAAAACCCTTATTGTTTGTAATTATCTTGTTCAGCTGATTAAGTAGGTCAAGCAGCAATCTTGTGCCACGCCCAAGGGGCTATAACTGTATGTGTTTTTTGAATACATTGTGGTGAGTGCTGGTTCTCTGGTGAGTGTTGGATTTCTGGTGGGTTGCTGCTGGAGTTCTGTTTCACCAGTGTGGAGTTACAGCAGGAGATGCTGATGGTGAAATAGCTATTTACTTCAGGTTGTTTTGATTTCCCATTTGCTGCTTAGAAGATGCTTTATTTTATGCATATTAAGTATGTTAAATATGTTGCACTGCTGGTTTTTGTGTGTTGCATTGCCAGTTTTGTTTCATCTCTGCAAAGTAAAGAAAGTAAAGATTTTGCTGTTTACCTTGACTATTAGTCTGAGACTATTTTGCATCTGGGTTTTTGGGCGTTAGGACACTGGAATAAAACACGTGCTGCATAACAGTTAATGCTCCTGGAACATGGTTGTTCTGCCCTCACACTATCTTAACTACTCGGAAGGTGAACTGGCTGTGCATGGTACAGATTGGAGACTATATAGTTGAATCAAGCAAATAAAATTTGAAGAAAACGGCACTCTCTAACTTGACACCTTCCAAAAGTCTTGGGCATGTATTAACTGACAAGAATTTTAGACTTTCTCTCCTCCTGTGTCTCACTACAACATCTTTATGAGGTAAAGTCTTTGGCCAAACTGAGGCTCTTGAATCTCTATGTCTTCTTATTGTCTCTCTTGTGTGGTGTCCAACTGTCTCTAAGATGCTCTCAATATCTAACTCTGAGTGGACTTGAACACAGATCCAACTGGACTTGAATACAACTCATACAGCTCCAACTGGACATGCTGTTTGTAGACCTTCCAGCCTTCCTCTCTCTTTACCTTCCAGTCATGGAAAGGCTGACTCATCCAAGAACTAGAAGTGACTTACAGAGGCTCCATCCCTGTGAGGATTTTAAAAGGGGGCAGGGTAACAAAGGCTTCCAATAATAAACCTTTATTTGTACCCCGCAACCATCTCCTGAAGGACTCTGTGCAGCTTACAAGAGGCCGAGCCCAAATACAATAGTAAAAACAATAACAACAACAGCAAAGTAACTTAAAAAACAAAGCAATGCAAAGAAGCTGTCTAGACTGGCTCTCCAGAAACATCCCTTCACTCCTCAAATTCCACAGGGCACCCAGAGTACTTACTTACTTACTTACTTACTTAGGCGATCCCTCATTGTCTGAGGATGGTGGTCCTCCAATACTGGCGGTGGGTCTGTAGGTGACTGTGGAGCCCTATTCTTGACCTGCGTGTTACCCCACAGTGAAGGCATCAGTTTCCAGATGGAAGGCGGTCCTGGTCGGGGTTGGCTTGATGTGCCTTCCTCTTAGCACATTTCTCTCTTTTGCCCTCTATTCATACCTCTTCAAATTCTACAGCACTGCTGGTCACAGCTGACCTCCAGCTGGAGCGCTCAAGGGTCTGGGCTTCCCAGTTCTCAGTGTCTATGCCAGAGTTTTTAAGGTTGGCTTTGAGACCATTTTTAAATCTCTTTTCCTGTCCTCCAACATTACATTTTCCATTCTTGAGTTCGGAGTCGAGTAACTGCTTTGGGAGACGGTGCTCGGGCATCCGGACAGCATGGCCGGTCCAGCAGAGTTGATGGCAGAGGACCATCACTTCAATGCTGGTGGTCTTTGCTTCTTCCAGCACGCTGACATTTGTCCGCTTGTCTTCCCAGGAGATTTGCAGGATTTTTCGGAGGCAACGCTGATGGAATTGCACCCAGAGTAGAGAAGTGGTCATACACATTACTACTATTTCTCACACTTGCCTTTATAATATAATGTGCACAATCCCTTGGATTCTCTAAAGAATCTGGTGTACTCCTTTAGACCCCTTTAGACAGTCTCCTACAGACTGTTAGACTTAGTACCAACAACAACAATAGTTATATATGTAACTTGCCTTTCTTACAGCAAGTTCAAGGCAGCATATGTGAAGAGACTATACTTGGAGTCTAGATCAAGGGAAGCCATAGTCCAACTCCATTCTGCTTTAGCCAGACCTTGTCTGGAATAACACTGCATCCGTTTCAAGAAGGTTATTGATCTGGTTGTGTCCGGAGGAAGGCAAACAAAATGGTCAAAGGTCTGAAAAGCACAAATCCCTCTGAGGAATGGCTTCAGGATTTGGGTATGTTTAGCCTGATGAAGAGAAGATGAGATGGCCATTTCAAATATTTGAAAGGATGTCCATAATGCATCTATATCAGCACAGAATGTCAGCATTTCCCTATCGATGTTCTTCAGATATGCCTGATTTGGTGTCAGCCATGTCTCATATTTGGCTAGAAATTGAGATGCGGACTTTAGAGTCAGTGATTGACCATTTGTCCTTCTCCAAAAATCTAGACATTCGTCTGTAACAAAAGATATGTACCTTTTCGCTAGAGCAACTCTGCTGAGCTGCTAGGGCATTTTTGTAATTTATTTCAACACAAGCCAATCTCCCTTCCATTTGTTTCTACTCTAATGAGCCTTGCCTCCAAATTGTTTTAATTGCTGAGCAATTATCCATTACACACAGTGATTCCAACCTTGCAAATGGCTGGTGTCACTGACAGGTATTTTGGGCCAACGAACACATGTTTACCCTGAGTGCTAAGATGTTGAATGGAGTCTGTTATTTGGAATATGGTGCACCACTGAGTGCCCTGAAATCACTACCTGGAGCCTGGTGAGCCCAGAGGCTGGAAAAGGAAGCAATGGGTTCCTTCAAAAGAGAGAGAAGGAAGGATGGCAAAGGAGAGATTGGTGGTAGATCACCCCAGATTCCTAGACAAATGGTAAAACCATGTGCTTCGGGTAGCTGCCTAAAAAGTCATTCTACCTCCACCATTATTTCAAACACAGCAAAAAAAGGACTTGACATATTACCAAAAAATATAAATATGTCAATGTATTGTTGAAGGCTTTCATGGCTGGAATCACTGGGTTGTTGTAGGTTTTCTGGGCTATATGGACATGCTCTAGAGGCATTTTCTCCTGACGTTTCACCTGCATCTATGGCAAGCATCCTCAGAGGTAGTGAGATCTGTTAGAAGTAGGAACATGGGTTTATATATCTGTGGAAAGACCAGGATGGGACAAAGGACTTTTGTCTGCTGGAGCTAGGTGTGAATGTTTCAGAGGAAAAGTGTTCTTGCCATACATCAAGGGAATCACTGACCGCATAGGGAAGCTGATGAGAAACACAACATACAAATCACCTACAAACCCACCAAGAAAATACAACAAATGCTATGTTCAGCAAAGGACAAGAGGGATTCTCTCACCTCTGCAGGAGTCTACCATATTCCATGCAGCTGTGGACAAGTCTACATAGGGACCACCAAACGCAGCATTGCCCAAACACAAATCAAGGAACATGAAAGGCACTGCAGACCAACCAGAGAAGTCAGCCATAGCAGAGCACCTGATGAACCAACCTGGACACAGCATTTTATTAGAGAACACAGAAATGTTGGACGACTCTCGCAACCACCATGTCAGACTACACAGAGAAGCCATTGAAATCCACAATCATGTGGACAATTTCAACAGAAAGGAAGAAACCATGAAAATGAACAAAATCTGGCTACCAGTATTAAAAAACTCAAAAATTACAACAGCAAAACAACAGAGAGTAAACAATCAGACACATCAAATCACCTCTCAAAGAAAGATTCCCCCAGGCACTTCCAAGCCATTAAATGCTAATCAAGGTTGAAACATTCACACCTAGCTCCAGCAGACAAAAGTCCTTTGTCCCACCCTGGTCATTCCACAGATATATAAACCCATGTTCCTACTTCCAACAGACCTCACTACCTCTGAGGATGCTTGCCATAGAGGCAGGCGAAACGTCAGGAGAAAATGCCTCTAGAACATGGCCATATAGCCCAGAAAACCTACAACAACCCATAAATATGTCACTTTAAGATTGAAGCTATGGTTTTCCAAAGTTTTAATCCAGCATGCCATTTGGGCATTATGCATTGTGAATAGAGGATTTCATAAAAGGAGAGCATGGAGGAGGAAGAATAACACAGGCAGATAAATGTGCATACACTCAACATAGAATAGTGTTATTGACATTGCACAATAAAATCAAATGCCTTCCCCAGCACATGCCACAAAACAACACACCCACCCCTCTACATCCCAATGTGAAGGCAGGTCCTTTTTCTTCCACAATCATTCGCTCAAAAGAGAAAGTAGATAAAATGGCCAAAAATGCTGACGATTCTCCTCCAAATAGACGTGACTCAGTTCCAGTATCGATTACACATGATCAAATCCAATTTAAGTTGTTGAAAATGAAGAAAATGTGCCCTTTGTGTCAGTTGAGAGCTGCCTTGTTTATGTGAGTTTTAACTCATAAAAGAGGTACTCAAAATTTTTGTCCCTGTTGATCCATTTCCCCCATGATTATGATAATGTCCCTCTCTGGGTACATCTACATTGCAGAATGAATGCGGTTTCACACCTCTTTAACTGCCATGGCTCAATGCTATGGAACCCTGGGAGCTGTAGTTTGCTGAGGCACCAGCACTCTTTGGCAGAGAACGCTTGTAAGACTACAACTTATAGAATCATAGAATCAAAGAATCAAAGAGTTGGAAGAGACCTCATGGGCCATCCAGTCCAACCCCCTGCCAAGAAGCAGGAATATTGCAATCAAATCACCCCTGACAGATGGCCATCCAGCCTCTGTTTAAAAGCTTCCAAAAAAGGAACCTCCACCACACTCCAGGGCAGATAGTTCCACTGCTGAACGGCTCTCACAGTCAGGAAGTTTTTCCTCATGTTCAGATGGAATCTCCTCTCTTGTAGTTTGAAGCCATTGTTCCACGTCCTAGTCTGCAAGGAAGCAGAAAACAAGCTTACTCCCTCCTCCCTGTGGCTTCCTCTCACATATTTATACATGGCTATCATATCTCCTCTCAGCCTTCTCTTCTTCAGGCTAAACATGCCCAGCTCCTTAAGCCGCTCCTCACAGGGCTTGTTCTCTAGACCCTTGATCATTTTAGTCGCCCTTCCATGATTCCAAAGCATTGAGTCATAAAAGTTAAAGTGGTCTCAAGTTGCATTGATTTTACTGTGTACATGTACACAGCACAATTTCCTCCTCACCCATCTGCCATATTTGGCAATTTTGTTTCCTTTGCTTGATTCCAGTGTGGTTGATCTTGAATAATTTTAGGTATTCGTTTGGGCTTGGAAGGAGCGACCCAAGGTATTGAAACTTTCTCCTTCTACAAAATAGGATCCCTCATTTGGAGTTCCAACTGAAGTTTGGAATGGATTCACCACCCTGGTAACATCTACCACTAGAAAATGGGAAGAAGAATACTTTCTTGCTCCACTTCTAGTCAATAGTTGTTCTTTCCTCCTGAAACCTGGCTCAAAAAGAGTGCTAAGACACACACAAGGACATATTTTACATTCCTTTCCTCCTGTCTCCTTCCAACACTTTTTGTAGGTTGGAAAGGCTCTTCAGCCAGGGCCATCCCAACTTATTTTGGTGAATGGATGACATCTCCAAATCTATTCCATGTGGAGAGGTTAGCTGAGTTTCTTCTGGTCATGGAAGCTGATTGTTAAAAAGTTGGAATCCTCTTTTGTGAGTCTTCTCATTTTGGACAGCTATAATGAAGCTATCAACAATGTTCAATTAGTTTTGGGACAATGGTTCAGCACCATGGAGAGCTCCTATAACTGAAGTAACACTTGGGGTGGAAGCCCTTCTCCAGCATGGAAAACATTAATTGTTGAGCATTAAAGAGTAGACCGCAATAGTCCCTCCATATTGCCTGTTTTGACTTTTTTGGATGTATTTATTCACATATATGTTTAAAATAATGATACATAATAATAATACACTTTATATTCCATCTGACCATGAGGAAGAACTTCCTGACTGTGAGAGCCGTTCAGCAGTGGAACTCTCTGCCCCAGAGTGTGGTGGAGGTTCCTTCTTTAGAAGCTTTTAAACAGATGTTGGATGGCCATCTGTCAGGGGTGATTTGAATGCAATATTCTTGCTTTTTGGCAGGGGGTTGGACTGGATGGCCCATGAGGTCTCTTCCAACTCTTTGAGTCTATGATTCTATGATTCTCCCCTAAGGGACTCAGAACAGATTACAAAATTTACATACATAGGCAAACATTGAATGCCTTTACAATCATATACAATGAGACACACAAACACAGACAAGGATAAAGGCTTCTCCTTTCATTTCCAGCTTCTGGAGGTGGTGCTCATTTCTGGCTCTGGGGAGGTGCTTTCTCCATTTTCAAGCTGAGGAGCCCGCATTGTCATCTTCTGATTGTGTGGCCAGCAAGACTGCTTGGAGCATCTCGTTGCCTTTTCCCACTGAATCTACTCACATTTGTATGTTTTGAACTGCTAAGTTGGCAGAAGCTGGAACTGACAAATGTGAACTCACCCCATCTCATGGATTTGAACTGCCAACCTTCAGGTCAACAGTTCAACCAACCTTCAGGTCAGCAGTTCAGTAGCACAAGGGTTTAACCCATTGCACCACTGGGGCTGCTCCTCTTTAGGATCCTGTGCCCCTAACCCCAGTAGATATAAAGGACTTACCATAGTTTATGAGATATAAGACCAATTGGGTGGGATATAGCTGTTTCCTGAAACATTATGATGCCATTATACTGACTGAGAACTTACCTTTTTCTGCCTAATGATTGGACTACTTTGGATTCCTTGGATTAATCAATTCTGCATGCAATTTATCAAAGTATTTCCAAAGTATCAGGAAACCCTCACCTAGCTTGCTGTGAATATGAAACAGGCAGAACTGAGGGAAAGTTCCCTTTGAGCTAAAAGTTACTTTCAGTCAAGCTACACAGGTACATCATTAGTATGCACTACTAAGAGAAAAAAGGAAAAGCAAATTGGTTCTTTTAGATTCCTTCCTTATCTCTCAGGTTAGGAAACCACCCTATAGGTGCATCTACACTCTGAATTGATGCAGTGTGACACCACTTTGACTGCCATGACTTAATAGTCAGGAATCATGGGAGTTGGAGTTTGACAGGGTCTTTAACCTTTCCTGCTAAAGAGTGCTGGTGCCTCACCAAACTACAACTTTTATAGCATGGAGCCATGGCAGTTCAAGTGGTGTCAAACTGCATTAAGTGTACAGTGCAGATACATTCTGTGAATTCAAAATTGCAAACATTCCCCTTCCTTTCTCTTTCTTCTAAACCTTGGCTCCCAGTTCTGCATCTCCTGTTTCATTTCCCCTCCAAACATCCTTGATGTCTCCATTATCTTCTGCCCAAATTTCATCTTTATTTTCCTCAACTCAGTTGGTTTGTATATCAAAATTTTTTGTGTAAATATTAAATATATATATATGCTTATGAGCACTGCAAGTGCAGCATTCTTCTGAATGAAGCAGAGGATTTGAGGACCAGGACATCCATAAGGATACCAAGGTGTTGTTGTTGTTCATTCGTTCAGTCGTCTCCGACTCTTCTTGACCTCATGGACCAGCCCACGCCAGAGCTCCCTGTCGGCCGTCACCACCCTCAGCTCCTTCAAGATCAGTCCAGTCACTTCAAGGATGCCATCCATCCATCTTGCCCTTGGTCGGCCTCTCTTCCTTTTACCTTCCACTTTCCCCAGCATAATTGTCTTCTCTAGGCTTTGTTGTCTCCTCATGATGTGGCCAAAGGACTTCAACTTTGTCTCTAGTCTCCTTCCCTCCAGTGAGCAGTCGGGCTTTATTTCCTGGAGGATGGACTGGTTGGATCTTCTCGCAGTCCAAGGCACTCTCAGAACTTTCCTCCAGCACCACAGCTCAAAAGCATCTCTCTTCCTTTGCTCAGCCTTCCCTAAGGTCCAGCTCTCACATCCGTAGGTTACTACAGGGAAGACCATGGCTTTGACCAAGGTACTTTTTATAAAGCTATTGTCCTCCCAACCCTGCTATATGCCTGTGAAACGTGGACTGGAAATGGAAATGATGACAGACCTATAACTGGGACAACAGTGAGGAATAGAATTCCCAAATTATCTCCTCTCTTAGTAGTGATTGCAGGGAGTCGAAATCTATTCATCACAAGGGATAGCAACATATCCAGCCATGTCCTCTTACATAGTCCACTGAAATACAACACTGCCTGAGCTCTGCGAGTGCAGCATTTTCCCGAATGAAGCAGAGAGTGTTTGAGGACTGGGACATCCGTAGGGAGACCAAGGTGCTTGTTTCTAGAGCCATTGTCCTCCCAACCCTGCTATATGCCTGCGAAATGTGGACTGTGTACAGATGTTATACACAACTCCTGGAACGATTCCATCAGCGCTGCCTCTGAAAAATCCTGCAAATCTTTTGGAAAGACGGAAAAATATCAGCATGGTGGAAAAAGCAAAGACCGCCAGCATTGAAGAGATGCTACTCCGCTGTCAACTCCGTTCGACTGGCCACGTTGTCCAAATGCCCAATCACCACCTCCCAAAGCAGTTAATATACTCACAACTCAAGAATGGAAAACGTAATATTGGTGGACAGGAAAAGATATTTAAAGATGGGCTTTAAAAACTGTGACATAGACACAGAACTAGGAAGCCCTGGCCCTTGAGCACTCTAACTGGAGGGCAGCTGTGACCAGCAGTGCTGCAAAATTCGAAGAGGCACGAATGGAGGACCTAACCGTGACCAGGAACTCGATGTCCTCACTGTGGGAGAACATGCAGATCAAGAATAGGGCTCCACAGCCACCTACGGACCCACTGCTAAGACACCACATCTGGAAGACAATCATCCTCGAGCTACGAGGGATCACCTCGTATGCTTAAAATATTGATCTCTTTTTGGGGCAGCAAAGGGAGGATAGATACCCCCTCCATCCAAGCCAGCTCTTTGCATAGACAAACCCCCAACCTTCTTTTCACACAAGAGTCAGGGAGGGCTTGAACTCGCTTTGCTGATCAGAAGTATAAATACAAGGGTAGCTGGGAGTAAATAATGCTGGATTTAAAAATAAATAAATAGCCCTTTCTTGGTGATCTCCTTGGAAACGGGCAAATACTCTTTAGCAGAGAAGGGATTTACGCCTCTTTTGCTCCAGTGGAAAACAAATGATACTAGAGAGAGAGCAAGAAAGAAAGAAAGAAAGAAAGAAAGAAAGAAAGAAAGAAAGAGAATGTGACCTAAGTCCTATTGCTAAAGAAGGGCTTATCTATATGGTAGAATTAATGCAGTTTGGCACCACACTAACTGTCATGCCTTGGTATTATATATATATTCCTGGATGTTTTAGTTTTACAAGGTCTTTAGCCTTCTCTGCCAAAGGGTGCTGGTACCTCATTAAACTACAACTCCCAGGATTCCATAGCATTGAGCTATGGCAATCAAAGTGGTATCAAATTGCATTAATTCCACACTCTAGATCAGTGATTCTCAACCTTCCTAATGCCACGACCCCTTAATACAGTTCCTCATGTTGTGGTGACCCCCAACCATAACATTATTTTCGTTGCTACTTCATAATTGTAATTTAGCTACTGTTATGAATTGTAATATAAATATCTGATATGCAGGATGTATTTTCATTCACTGGACCCAATTTGGCACAAATCCCCAATATGCCCCAATTTGAATACTGGTGGGGTTGGGGGGGTTGATTTTGTCATTTGGGAGTTGTAGTTGATGGAATTATAGTTCACTTACAATCAAATAGCATTTTGAACTCCACCAGAAATGGAATTAGACCAAACTTGGCATACAGACTCCCGTGACCAACAGAAAATACTGGAAGGGTTTGGTGGACATTGACCTTGAGTTTTGGAGTTGTAGTTCACCTACATCCAGAGAGCACTGTGGACTCCAACAAGGATGGATCTGGACCAAACTTGGCATTAATACTCAATATGTCCAAATGTGAACACTGGTGGAGTTTAGAGAAAGCAGGCCTTGACATTTGGGAGTTGTAGTTGCTGGGATGTATAGTTCACCCACAATCAAAGAGCATTCTGAACCCGACCAATGGTAGAATTGGGCCAAACTTCCCACACAGAACCCCCATGACCAACAGAAAATATTATGTTTTCTGATGGTCTTTGGTGGGTTGGACACCCCCTTGCGACACCCCTAGGCATTGTGATCCCCAGGTTGAGAGACACTGCTCCAGATGCACCTTTAGCTGGCAACTTTTGCAAAATCACTGTCCTTGTTAATCCATTTTCCCCAACATTAGGATAAATTAAAGACCCCCTTTGGGTGCATCAACATTGTCAAATTGATGCAGTTTGACACTGCTTTAGCTGCCATGGCTAGGTGCTATGAATCCTGGGAATTGCAGTTTGGTGAGGCAGCAGCACTCTTCAGCAGAGAAAGCTAAAGTCCTTGTGAAACTCCATCTCCCATTATTCCATAGCATTGAGCCACAGCATTTGAAGTGGTGTCAAACTGTATTAATTCTGCCATGCACCCTTAGATGTCTTGGTAGATCTCTGAATGATCTGAAGCAGACTGGCAAAGATTTCAGACTTCCCATTATTTAACAATTGTGGAAACAAGTGAGAAATTATGTTGTTGAAATGAGGAAAGCCTGGGGAATGGGGGAGTCCAGTGTGGTACAAAAAGAGGTGAGATTTATTCTGTTCAAAACAGCCAGGGCTCATGGCTATGGAATCCTTACAGTTGTAGTTTGATGAGAGTCCAGCAATGTTTGGCAGAGAAAACTAAAGGCCTTGTAAAAGTGCAACTCCCAAGATTAACATACCATTGAGCTATGGGAGTTCAAATAGTCAAACTGCATCCATTCTCCAGTGGAAATACATCCCTGCTATGAAATTTTTAGTCCTGCAATTTACACTAAACTGCAAAGCTTAGAATTCCACAGGATGTTGCCATGGTAGTTAAAGTGGAACAATAGTGTGATGTGATATAGAAGGGGTACAAGGGGAAATGCAAGGTGGCTTCCTTTCCCAAAAGAGGTAGAAAAAGTACTTGAAAACATTAATTGGGTCAGAAAAGACTAAGGAGCAGAGCACTTTTAAAATCATTTTTAGATTTTACCAAAATGGGGTTTTCTCTGGAAAAGCGAGGCATTTGATTTAAGGCTTCCTTTCCCAAAAGAGGTAGAAAAAGTACTTGAAAACGTTAATTGGGTCAGAAAAGACTAAGAATCAGAGAACTTTTTAAAGCATTTTTAGATTTTACCAAAATGGGTTTTTCTCTAGAAAAGCAAGGCATTCGATTTAATTTTGGGAAGGGAAGGGAGGGAGGGAGGGAGGGAAAGAAAGAAGGAAGGAAGGAAGGAAGGAAGGGAAACGAAAGGAAAGGAAGAGGAAATGAAAGAAGGAAGGGAAGGAAAGGAAAGAAGGAAGGAAGGAAAGAAAAAAAGGGAAGGAAGGGAAGAAGGAAGGGAAGGAAGGGGGAAAGAAAGAAGGAAGGGGAGGGAAGGGGGAAGGAAGGAAGGAAGGGAAGGAAGGGAGGAAGGGAGGGAGGAAGGGAAGGAAGCAGAAAAAGAAAGAAGGAAGGGAAGAAGGAAGGAAGGAAAGAAGGAAGGAAAGAAGGAAGGGAAGAAAAAAGAAAAAAGGGAAGAAGGGAAGGAAGGAAGCAGAAAAAGAAAGAGGGAAGGGAAGGGAAGGGAAGGGAAGGGAAGGGAAGAAGGAAGGAAGGAAGGAAGGAAGGAAGGAAGGAAGGAAGGAAGGAAAGAAAGAAAAAGGGAAGGGAGGAAGGGAGGAAGGGGAGGAAGTGGAATAAGAAAGAAGGGAAGGGAAAGGAAGGAAGGAAGGAAGGGTAGGGGAAGGGAAGAAGGATGAAGGTAGGTAGGTCGGTAGGTAGGTAGGGAAGGAAGGGAGGAAGGGAGGGAGGGAGGGAGGAGTCGATTGGGAGTCTGAGCACAAAAATGTAATCCAGTATAGCAATTAACTGGAAGAGAATCGCAAGTGAAGACAAGGGGAATGAAAGGAAGGAAAGAAAGAAAAGCGAAAGAAGAGAGGAGAGGAAAGGAGCAAATTGTGTACACAGAAGGAGGAAGCTTTCAGAGCTTTAGTGATGTTTGGGTGGGATATCTCCCCCTTCCTTGTCTTGTGAGTTGAAAAAACAATCCCCAAAAAGGAGAAACAAAACATTTTCCCCTCGATTTCTCAATCTTCAAAAATATAATTTGGAAGGACATTAAAAATAATAAATCTGACCCAGGATTGGAATTTTTTTCAGAGCGGCTGAGAAATCTTCCTCGGGATTAAATCCCATGGAGCCCCAGGACGCTAATGATGATTCGCCAGGGAGACATTCAAACATTTCCTTGGGCATTTTCAGAGAGAAGATCCACTGGTTGAAGACAACCAAAAATAAAAGTGTGTTTCCTTGGATTGGTGTCTAGATAAGCGTTGCCTTTTTGTTTCTCCTCGTAGGCGGGTTCCTTCACCCTTTCTGGATTTTCAGACACAGAAAAGAAAAGGATGGAGAAAAAAAAGAGAGAGAGAGCAAGGGGAGAGAGAGGGAAAGAAAGAAGGAAGAAGAAGGGGAAAGGAGGGAGGGAAGGAGGAAAAGAAAGGGAAGGGGAAGGGAGGAAGGAAGAAAAAGGAAGAAGGGAAGAGATGGGAGAGAAGAAAGGAAGAAGAAAAGGAAAACGGAGTGGAGGAAGAATAAAAAAGGAAGGAAGGAAGGAAAAGGAGGAAGGAAGGGAAATAAATAAGAAAGAAAGATTGGAAGAATGGAAGGAAGGAAAAAGCATAAGAAAGGAAGGGGGAGGAAGAATGGAAAGAAAGGGAGGGAGGGAAAAGAAATAAAAAGATGAGAGGGAAGTAAGGAAGGAAAAGAAAGAAGGAAAGGGAGGAAAGAAAAGTAATAAGAAAGAAAGAAGTTAAAGAAGGAAAGAAGGAGAAGAAAGAAAGAGAAAGAAAGAAAGAAAAGGAAGGAGGGAAAAGAAAGATAAAAGAGAGAAGGGAAGGAAGAGGAAGGGAGGGAAAGAAAGAAAGAAAGAAAGAAGGACGTTAAAGAAGGAGAAGAAAGAAAGAAAGAAAGAAAATGAAGGAGGGAAAATATGAAAGCGAGAAGGGAATGATGGAAGGAAGAGGAAGGGAGGGAAAGAAAGAAGGAAGGAAAGAAGGAAGGGAGTTAAAGAAGGAAAGAAGGAGAAGAAAGAAAGAAAGAAAGGGAAGGAGGGGAAAGAAAGATGAAAGAGAGAAGGGAAGGATGGAAGGAAGGAAGGGAAAGGGAGGGAAAGAAAGAAGGAAGGAAGGAAGAGGAAGGGAGGGAAAGAAAGAAAGAAAGAAAGAAGGACGTTAAAGAAGGAGAAGAAAGAAAGAAAGAAAATGAAGGAGGGAAAATATGAAAGCGAGAAGGGAATGATGGAAGGAAGAGGAAGGGAGGGAAAGAAGGAAGGAAGGAAGGAAGGAAGGAAGTTAAAGAAGGAAAGAAGGAGAAGAAAGAAAGAAAGAAAGGGAAGGAGGGAAAAGAAAGATGAAAGAGAGAAGGGAAGGATGGAAGGAAGGAAGAGGAAGGGAGGGAAAGAAAAAAGGAAGGAAGGAAGGAAGTTAAAGTAGGAAAGAAGGAGAAGAAAGAAAGAAAAGGAAGGAAAAGAGAGATGAAAGAGAGAACGGAAGGACAGAAGGATGAGGAAGGGAGAGAAAGGAAGGAAGGAAGGAAGGAAGGAAGGAAGGAAGAAAAAGGAAGGAGGGAAAAGAAAGATGAAAAAGAGAAGGGAAGGATGGTAGGAAGGAAGAGAGAAGGGGGAAAGAAAGAAAGAAAGAAAGAAAGAAAGAAAAGAAAGAAAGTGGGAGGATGGAAGGGAAGGAAAAGAAAGAAGGAAGAAAGGATAGAAGGAAGGATGAAAAGAAAAGCACTGGTTGGGGTTTCCTTGCTTTGGATGGGCGGCTCTGCCTTCGAATATAGAAGCGAATCGTCTCCCAAAACGCGGATTTCCGGCTTCTTGTTTCTCGAATAACCCGACTCTCTTTCTCTGAGGCTCAATGTTCGGAAGAGGAAGAAAACCCGGCTTAAAACTTTGCGGCTTTTAGGAAGCGGAGAGAAAACCTTGCGAATCGCCTACCTTTGTTTGGTCAACTCGCATTAAATTCATCCAAACTGAACTTCACTAGGAATCAGCCAAAAGGTTTTGTTGTTGTTGTGGTTGTTGTTGTTGTTGTTGTTAAATAGGCACCTGATTTTTGTCCCATTTCCTCCCCTTTGTGACGGCATAAACCCTTCCTTTCGGAACGTTCAAAGAGTGGGAGTTACACTAACCACGTTCAATATATTCTAAATAGATGTCTACCCCATAACAAATGTATATATACCCCATAACAAAAGCCAATCTTCTGGATATTTCCTCCTGGTCTCGTTGCCCTTTCCCTGATTGAGGGGTGGAAAGGAAATATTCAATCCCGATGTCGATTCTGATGGTAGGAATAGTGCGTGGAAATAGCTCTAGTTATTAGTATTAGAATAATAGTGGTATCTAATATTAATCAATCGCCTTAGTAATCAAACTCTCTGGAGGTTAAACTCAGAAGGAAGACCCAAGTGAACAACATGCAGACTGAAGATACCTTATCTCTACTATATTTTTTTTTACTAATACTAATATTAATAATCTAACTTACTATTATTATTATTATCCCTTATCCCTACTATTTTTTTTACTAATACTAATACTAATAATCCCATATATATATATATATATATATATATATATATGGAATATAATAGGGATTGTTGATATTTGTATTAGTAATAATAGTGGGGATAAGGGATAATATAATATATATATATATATATATATATATATATAATATTATATTATCCCTTAGCTCCACTATTATTACTAACACAAATATCAATAATCCCTATTATATAATAATCATAATATATTATTATATTATCCCTTATCCTCACTAGTATTACTAATACTAATATCAATAATCTCTATTATATAATAATATATTATTATATTATCCCTTATCCCCACTATTATTACTAATACTAATATTAATAATCCCTGCTATATTATTATATGATATTATCTCTTATCCCCACTATTATTAATACTAATATCAATAATCCCTATTATATAATCATATATTAATGTATTATCCCTTATCCCCACTATTATTACTAATACTAATATTAATAATCCCTACTATATTATTATATTATCCCCTATCCCCACTATTATTAATACTAATATCAATAATCCCTATTATATTATTATATTATATTATTCCTTCTCCCCACTATTATTAATGCCAATATTAATAATCCCTATTATATTATATTATATTATATTATATTATATTATTATCTCTTATCCCGACTATTATTATTAATGCTAATATTAATGACCCCTATTATATTATATTAATTATATTATATTATCTCTTATCCCAACTATTATTACTGATGCTAATATTAATGATCCCTATTATATTATATTATATTATATTATATTATCTCTTATCCCGACTATTATTATTAATGCTAATATTAATGATCCCTATTATATTATCTCTTATCCCGACTATTATTACTAATACTAATAATCCCTATTATATGTATGATTATATTATTACTATATTATCCCTTCTCCCCACTATTATTACTAATACTAATATTAATAATCTCTATATAATTATAATTATTATGATTAAAAGATTGTACAAAACGGCATTCCACCTCTGTGTCTATGAATCAGAAACGAATTCCTTGTTTTGACCTGAGTCCCAGCTCTAGAATATCTCATCTATATAGGCAAATACAAGAAAAATGCTGCCCAAAAATCTGATTTCCAAAACATGTTTTTTGGGGGTAAGGGTAATAAAATAAACAACGTCGACTTCATTGAAATATTGTCAAAGTCGGATTAAAAACTAAAATTAAAATTATATATTTCCCATGTTTTGCATTCTTTGAATCTGCATTGCGTTCTATTAATTCTAAGTAGCTTTGAGTGCCTATATTGGGGGGAAAGGTGGGATCATAATAAAGTAAATCATTACTATAAGAATATAATATAACTAATATATTATTATATATTATTATATTATATTATATTATAATAATATGAAGCCACCTTCACGGTCTCAAGTTCCCAACTCCCAATATAATACTAATAATAACACAATATAATAATTGTATATTATATATAACATGTAATATTACTAATAATATTGCATTACAGTGGTCTAATACTATATAGCAATATATAATACTACTATTGTGCAATGCTAATAATATAATATATGGTATGTACATATAACTTGTAAGCTGCTCTGAGTCCCCTCAGGGGTGAGAAGGTCAGGAAATAAATGTCCTAAATAAATAACTAAATAAATAAACTCTGGGCATTGTTTTAATCTATTGTTTTCATTTACATTGTGTTCTATTTGTTGCTAGCAGGGGAAAAGGCGGAATAGGGAGAAATAAAACAAAAAGAAATGCAAGTCCAACCAGCTCCCAACCTCAATCCAACCTAAAAGAATCCTCCACTTTGTGTGACTGTGGAGCAGAACACCTGTATGCTTGTCAACAATGTCCTGCCTCATGCACAGAGGAAGAACCATTTAAAGCTACAGACAATGCAGTTGCTGTTGCCTGTTTTTAGTCGAAAATTGCCACTTGTGTTCTTTCTGTTTATTTATGCAATGCTTTTGACACCAAATAAATAAATAAATAACCCCAGTCCAGAGATGTCCTTTCAATCTGCATTGACTGCTGTCCTGTTTATTGTTGGCTGGCTTGAGTCCCTATAAAGGGGATGGAAAGGAAACCAAGCAAAGAAAGGACTCAAATAAATACAGAACTCTCTCTCTTCTATCCATTGAATCCATGAAGACCCCAGGAAAAGATGTGTCCAAAAGGAGATTGTTCCAAGTTCTTTTTTATTTTTTGTGCCCTGCTGTGGAAATCAGAGCTTGCAAAGACCCCAAAGGGAGGCTTTTCCCAACTCTTTTGTGCATCCATTATTGCTGCATGGTTGCTTCGCCTCTTAGGCCCACTCCCTTCTTGGAAAGAGGAGAAGATATGCTTTGGAGATCCAGCAACCCAAGCTTCCCTCCCTAATGTGACCCAACCCCCTCTCTCCTTTCCCAAAAAACTCTACGCCTGGCTCAACTTGGGTCCTCCAGATGTTTTTGGACTTCAACTCCCACAATTCCTAACAGCCTACTGGCTGTTAGGAATTGTGGGAGTTGAAGTCCAAAACATCTGGAGGACCCAAGTTGGCCTAGACTTGGTCTACACTGTAGCATTAATGCTTCTTTGGCAGAGAAGGCCTTGCAGAACTACAACTCCCAGGATCCCATAGCCTTACGCCATGATAGTTAGCGTGGTGTCTAAGTCCATTCATTATACAATGTAGATGCATTCTACCTCTCATCTGTTTTCTATGTATATATCCTAGACTTGGACTTCTTATCACCTGTTGATAGACTCTATAACAGTGGTTCCCAACCTTTGGTTCCCCAGATGTTTTGGCCTTCAACTCCCAGAAATCCTAACAGCTGGTAAACTAGGTTCTTGTGGGTTTTTTCGGGCTATAGGGCCATGTTCTAGAGGCATGTCTCCTGGCGTTTCGCCTGCATCAGGAGAAATGCCTCTAGAACATGGCCTTATAGCCCGAAAAAACCCACAAGAACCTAGTGATTCCAGCCATGAAAACCTTCGACAATAGCTGGTAAACTGGTTGGGATTTCTGCGAATTGTAGGCCAAAGCACCTGGGAACCCACAAATTGAACCACTGATCTATAAGATCGTTTGCATTGCCCCCTTCCCCATGTACTAGGGAAGTTGCTGCTAACTGTGAGAGAAATAAGGTTGAACACTATGAAAGCCACCCACTACATGGCTATCAGCTTCCTCCCAGTAGACTCAAATCAAGGGAAAGCTTCATGAGAACCATCACTCCTCTTAATGTTCCCCCAGCAACAGCAAGAGCATCCCTCTGGGCAGCTAAACTAGCTAAACTAGGAAATCCCAACTGGATGCCCACCACCACCACCACCATAAGGTGCCTTCCTCCAAAGGCAAACCAAGAATAGTCAATTGGAAGTCCCTGAACAGACTCAGAAGTGTAGTGGGCAGACCAAAAGGCAATCTGGAAAAATGGCATGACCTACAACAGTGGTTCTCAACTTGTGGGTCCCCAGGCATTTTGGCCCACAACTCCCAGAAATCTCAGCAGGTTTATCAACTGTTAGGATTTATGGGAGTTGAAGGCCAAAACATCTGGGGATCCACAGATTGAGAACTACCGACCTAGAAGAATCCTCTACCCCAGTGGTTCTCAACCTGTGGGTCCCCAGGTGTTTTCGCCTACAAATCCCAGAAATCCCAGCCTGTTTACCAGCTGTTAGGATTTCTGGGAGTTGAAGGCCAAAACATCTGGGGACCCACAGGTTGAGAACCACTGCTCTACCTTGTGTGACTGTGGAGCAGAACAAACAACTCCACATCTGTATGCTTGCCCACTATGCCCTGCCTCATGCACAGAGGAAGAATTGCTTAAGGCTACAGACAATGCAGTCGCTGTTTCCCATTTTTGGTCAAAAATTATTTAACCGTGTGTGTTCCCTCTATTTTATCAGTTTTAATACTTATTTATGCAATGCTTTTGACACAAAATAAATAAATCTCCCACCAAAGCCACATCCAACGCCTAATCATAATCATAATAACAGATAACGATGATTATAAGAAGCACCCCTTTGCATAAGAAGAACCCCTTTGTACGGATTTGGGAAGACAACAACCACCGCTTGTGCTAGAACCATTTTAATATAATTATACATCTGCCAGATCCAGAAAAAAAGGGAAAAAAAGGTTTAGGCATATATATCTCTTTTGTTTTGTTTTTGTTTTTTTTTCCATTTCACATCTGCAAGCATTTAAAAACAACATTGAATTCTTTTATTTATTTTTTTCCTTCTCTGTTTGGAGAGAAATTCACGGTCAGAGCAATTGACCAATGTCTTTTAAATATATACTTTACTGTTAGGTATTCCTCAATAGGAAGTGACTGTGTTACAGCTGATTTTTTAAAAAAAATCATGAATGGATTTGTTTTTCATTTTCAAATCTCATTCATTCAGAGACAAGTATTATTATTTTTTTGTCGTTGTTGTAAAAAGTATTTTTTTTTCAGTGCAGTTGACCTCTGGCGAAAGGCAATTTCGAAAAGAGAGAGGAGATGAGAAACAGAGAGAGACGGTACGTGGTCATATGTAACTCAGTTGCTCAAATTTCAATGTTAATTATAACCTATTTAAAATCACAGCAGAACCCCCTGCTGGTTTGGGGTTCCTAGTTGCATACAATACAGGAGATCACAGTTTTAAAGTCTAGCACAGATTAAAAAATCACAGATGTACCATTTATATAAGACACACACTGATTGTCTCTTAAAAACTACATATTGACTCCTTATGGACATTATTTTTTCTTTTATTATTTTTTTTCCCTCTTAAATAAAGTAGTGCAGCTAAGACAATCAGTCCCACAAAGTCACATAAGCTCTGAGTTCCTTTTTTTTTGTGTGTTCCAATTTATTTCAATTTTCCTTTCCTTTCCTGCTTTGTTTCACTTGTCCCGTTTTTTGTTTTTGTTTTCTCCTGCCGCCATCTTTGCCGAAGAAGGTTGTGTCCCCGGAAGCAACTGAAGGAGTTGGAGAGAAAGAGATATAGACATTGTCCATGGAAGGGTTGGGGAGAGGAATCGCTATCCAAAGAAAAAAGAACCCAAAGCAAAACAAAGGTGGAGAATCAAACTGGAAATTGGATAAACGTGGATGCGGGGGGTTCCATAAAACACACAAAATGAAAAAAAGAAACAAACCCAAATCTAGACAATTTCTTTTGAAAAATTAAAAAAAAATGAAGGAGAGAGAGACCCTCCCATTCCTGGCCCCAAAACAAGGAGACCCTGGCCTTTTGTGAGACTCGTCTTCCACGTCATCCAGACAAAGAAACCCATCAATTGGCTACCACTAGGAAGAACAGAGCGGTCTGTATGGATCTGCTCTCTGGTCCATGTAAGGCGTCCTTTCCTTCTCGTCTTTCCTTCCAGAGCTTCTAGGCGAGAGATGAAATTTGGGGGTGAAAGGGTTGTGGCCATGGTCTTTCGTTTGTTTATGTTCTTCTCGAGTTTATGTCTTTGTGTCCTGTTGGCATTTCTCTTTTAGTTTAGGAACCAAAGACCTGACCACAACTGCCTGGCCTGTCTCAGCATCCGTATCATTATCATCATCATCAGCAACGTGATCACTTAACACTATCATCAACAGCATCATCATCATCATTTATCACAAAGGGTTCCTCCTAAGCAGGGCCTTCACAAAACCTGGAACTTCCAGGAGGAGGTCTGGTCTTTATAATCCAAGCAGTCAGCGTTGAAGTTTAGCTTCCAGGAGGCGGTTTGGTCTTTATAATCCAAGCAATCGGTAGTTGAGTTAAAGCCCAAACTGGAAGCTCCGTAGCCCTGGGTGGAGAGGGAAGCTGGAGACTGGTTGAGATGGCTGGCCACGGCGGCGTTGGTGCCCATGGGGCTCAGGGCAGCTCCTGGCCCGGGCAGCTGGTGGTGCATAGGGGTGAGATAAGATCCACAGTCCATGCCTCCAAAGTAGGAGGTCGAGCCGGCATAGCCTTGGCTGTAGCCGGAAGCCTGAGTGTAGGTCATGGGGTAGGACCTCTGCATGCATGAGGAGGAGGTGGACAGGGGGTCGGAGAGCGGCGAGATGGAAGCTGGGCTCCAGATGGAGACCGGAGCACTGCTGCTGCTGCTAGAAATGGTTGGAATGGAGGTGCTGGCCGGCGGTGTGAATTGCCCACTGGTCCCACTCTCTGAGCTCACCTCTCGGGTCGGGGAACTTTTCTTCTTGGCAGGCCTCACCTTGTTCTGGCCACCATTCTGCTGCTGTTGCTGCTGCTGGCGGCACTTGGCTCGGCGGTTTTTGAACCACACCTGAAAAACCAAGAGGAGGAGGAGGAGGAGAAGATGGAAAGTGGTTAGTCATATCACTTGATCATGTCAAAGACAAGCAGAGTAACATCTATCATTACATGTTTTCCTGAACTTGGACCCTACCACATACAACTCTCATGACCAACAACCATCCCAGATGTCCATGGAGACAAAATTAGCAGGCACTAGGTTAAGACAAACCAAGTTGAAGGAAAGAACTACCAGATAAATTGACCTCCATTGAGAATTGCTGTTGGAGGCCTTCAAGTCCACTCTGAGTTATGGTGACCCTATGCTAGGGCTTTCTTGGCAAGGGTTTTTTTTTTCAGAGAAGGTTTGATGTTGCCTTCCTTTGAACAGAAAGAGCATGATTTGCTCAAGATCACCTTTTTAAAAAAGTACAATCAAGTACTCAATCTCTTCTTAATCTTCAGTTTGGATTGCTACAAAAATAAAGCAGTTTGTAGGACCGATTGCACACCAAGTACTGAGTACACTTACTGCTATCTTTTCATACTGCTTTGCTTCAAAATACAAATCAATACCAGGAAGTGGGTTGTTATAGGTATTTTGGGCTATATGACCATGGTCTAGAGGCATTCTGTCCTGATGTTTCGCCTGCATCGGCCATATAGCCCGAAAAAACCTACAACCCTCACTGGGTTGTAGGTTTTTTCGGGCTATATGGCCGATGCAGGCGAAACATCAGGACAGAATGCCTCTAGACCATGGTCATATAGCCCGAAAAAACCTACAACCCAGTGATTCCGGCCATGAAAGCCTTCGACAATACAATACCAGGAAGATCAGATGAATCAAGTTTTTCACTCTCCACTCACACTTCCATGATTGATCATGGATTTTGTCTTTCCAGAGTCCTAATCCAACACCCAAACCACTAGACCTCCTTTCTCCAAAATTCTTTGTATCTTTTCATCAAACAGGAGAGCAACCTGTGTTGACTCTCCAAAACAGGCTGAATGATTTGAATGCATGGTTGCTTAGAGCAAAGTTCATAGTTCTCTCAGAAAGCTGCTTTGAATGGTAACACTAATCTAAAATCTATTCCACATTGCTCATTGTATATCATAGAATCATAGATTCCTAGAGTTGGAAGAGTTGTGGGCCATCTAGTCCAACCCCTTACCAAAAAGCAGGAAAATTGCATTCAAAGCACCCCCGACAGATGGCCATCCAGCCTCTACTTAAAAGCCTCCAAAGAAGGTGGTTTTTTAAATCTTTTCCTGTTATTGTTTATTTGTGAGAGTTATATTAATTGTATTGTTTTTTTCTTATTGTATTTTGTTTTGTTGATGTGTTGTTGGGCTTGGCCTCATGTAAACCGCTCCAAGTCCCCTTGGGGAGATGGTGGTGGGGTATAAATAAAGTATTATTATTATTATTATTATTATTACTACTATTACTATTATTATTATTATTATTATTATTATTATTGTATTGACAAAGGCTTTCATGGCCGGAATCACTGGGTTGTTGTAGGTTTTTTCGGGCTGTATGGCCATGGTCTAGAGGCATTCTCTCCTGACATTTCACCTGCATCTATGGCAAGCATACTCAGAGGTAGTAAGGTGGCAACTAATGGCAACTAATGACAACAATTCACCATCATCTCATCCTGGGCGGCCTTCTACTCTGGATTTCTTTGCAATAGGATCTCCATTCAAGGCAATTGTTCCTCAACTTGGTGGCACCAGAGACCATCTCCAATATTTTCATTCGTCTCTCAGTTCAGTAATGTAGGAGACAGCAGAAAAAGAAGGGAGAAGCACATTGCAGCAGGGCAGATAGGTTTACCTTAGGGTCACCATAAGTTGGAAATGACTTGAAGGAACACAACAACAAAACTCAACTAAGAGAGCCACAGCCCTGACCTTACAGGACCTTAGCTGAGATGTTGTGTCTTGCAGGTCTCTTATAAATGAGGTCATCATAAGTCAAAGCTGACTTGATGGCAACTAATGACAACAATTCATCATCATCTCATCCTGGGCGGCCTTCTACTCTGGACTTCTTTGCAATAGGATCTCCATTCAAGGCTATTGTTCCTCAACTTGGTGGCACCAGAGACCATCTCCAATATTTTCATTCGTCTCTCAGTTCAGTAAAGTAAGAGACAGCAGAAAAAGGAGGGAGAACCACATTACAGGTGGACAGATAGGTTTGCCTTAGGGTCACCATAAGTTGGAAATGACTTGAAGGCACATAACAACAAGACTCAACTAAGAGAGCCACAGCCCTGACCTTACAGGACCTTAGCTGAGATGTTGTGTCTTGGAGGTCTCTTATTAATGAGGTCATCATAAGTCAAAGCTGACTTGATGGCAACTAATGACAATAATTCATCATCATCTCATCCTGGGCAGCCTTCTGCTCTGGACTTTGCAATAGGATCTCCATTCAAGGCAATTGTTCCTCAACTTGGTGGCACCAGAGACCATCATGGTCATGGCATCTATTCAACCTGGGGGATTACTCCCAATGATTTCACAGTAGAACTTAGCAAACCCAACTGCTTAATAAGGCTGCTTTGGGAAAAGTGGGGGGGGGGGGGGGGAGAAAGCTCCTCCCAAGTCAGGGAGCTTGCCAGCTTAGGGTACCCCAAGGACCTCCACTTAAGTCCTATTGAAGTCAAGCTCTTAATTAAAAAGAACAGAAAAGGGAAGTTAACAATTAAAGGAGCCATTGGTTGCGAAGAAAGCGGGCATGTTCTTTCCCATGGTTTTCTGCTCTTTCCTCCTTCTGATCCCATGTTACAGGATCAGGTCCTTCAAGGGAGATCAATGATGCAGGAAGGGCAAGTCTATCCCTCAGAGTAGAAAACTTGGTTGTATCCACACTGTGTCTTTACTGCAGTTTCCTACCGAAGGGATCTGTAGTTTGACAAGGTACTGTGAATGTCATTAGAACTTTCTGGCAGATAATTCTGTGAACCTTAAAAACTACAAACCTAGGATTCTAGGGGATGCTCTTTGGCAAGAGTAGTAGTATCGAAGTGCCACAATTCTATAACATCAGCATAAATAATATGAAGTCACCAGATCCCATCTATTATTGGAACAGTGTGCAGACGACACCAAATTGGGAGGAATAGCCAATACTCCAGAAGACAGGAGCAGAATTCAAAATGATCTTAACAGATTAGAGAGATGAATGGCCAAAACTAACAAAATGAAGTTCAACAGGGACAAATGCAAGATACTCCACTTAGGCAGAAAAAAGGAAATGCAAAGATACAGAATGGGGGACAATGCCTGGCTCGAAAGCAGTACGTGTGAAAAAGATCTTGGAGTCCTCGTGGACAACAAGTTAAACATGAGCCAACAATGTGATGTGGTGGCAAAAAAAGCCAATGGGATTTTGGCCTACATAAAGAGAAGTATAGTGTTTAGATCCAGGGATGTCATGCTACCCCCTCTATTCTGCCTTGGGATATTGTGTCCAATTCTGGGCACCACAACTGAAGAGAGATATTGACAAGCTGGAATGTGTCCAGAAGAGGGTGACTCAAATGCTCAAGGGTCTGGAGAACAAGCCCAATGAGGAGCGGCTTAAAGAGCTGGGTATGTTTAGCCTGAAGAAGAGAAGGCTGAGAGGAGACATGATAGCCATGTATAAATATGTGAGAGGAAGCCACATGGAAGAGGGAGCAAGCTTGTTTTCTGCTTCCCTGGAGACTAAGATGCGGATCAATGGCTTCAAACTACAAGAGAGGAGATTCCATCTGAACATGAAGAAGAACTTCCTGACTGTGAGAGCTGTTCAGCAGTGGAACTCTCTACCCCGAAGTGTAGTAGAGGCTCCTTCTTTGGAAGCTTTTAAAGAGAGGCTGGATGGCCATCTGTCGGGGGTGCTTTGAATGCAAGCAGGAAAATTGCATTCAAAGCACCCCCGACAGATGGCCATCCAGCCTCTGTTTAAAAGCCTCCAAAGGTGGAGCCTCCACCACACCTTTTTCTCTTCTCACACACCCTTCTCATTCCCCAGTTATCCCCAGGCCAGAAATGGGGGGAGTGTGGCCTTCCAGAGGTGGATGGACTGCACCTCCCAGCATCCTCCAGCCTTGGCCAGGGCTGAGGGGAGCTGCCATCCAACCCACATCTGGCGAGGGACGGTTCCCCAGCCTCCGCCTGAGCTTTCATGCCATCTGTGATGAAAGAGTAGAAACTAGGTCAACACATGCAGCTGAATGAGATGGTTGAATTTGGGAGAGAGATAAGAGCATATTGTGCCTCTTTGGATTATGCGGGGTCTGCGTGTTTGTGTTTTACTTTGTTTGAAAAAAATTCAAATCAAACAAAACTCTCTGCAAATTTATTTCAGGCAAATAGACTTGAATGAAGTAGAACGCTTCTGTCCTTCGATGTGCTAAAATAGGACTCTGTAATTCACTCTACGGAGAGCAAAAAAGCAAATCTATATGGAGTGACTAATGCGCAGGACAGCTTTTTCTCCCTCCCTTTTTACTCTGGTGCACTTCCTTTCCCGGTCTCTCCATCCCAGCTGGTCTTTGCCATGAAATCCCCACTAAACTGGCACCAGACACTATACTGGCACCCGAAAACATCACTTGGAGACAGGCCCGTAGCGAGGGAGGGGGTTTTAGGGGTTCAACCGCCCCCGAAATGTTTCAGATTTTTTTTTTTAAAAAAACTGATTTACTCATGAATTTTAACTGGTTAACCAAATCCCTATGCTAAGTCTATGAGATGCAAAAAATCAACAGTCCCTCCAGAACTGCAAGCACTACCTCAAGTAAATATTAGCAATTTATTCACACAGTCATTACTTGCAGCAATAGCCGATGCAGTTGTTCTGGTACAGCTGTACCAGGAGCTCCAACTTTATTTGCTTTGTATTAAATGTTTGCTTGCAGTCCTAGGTTTCAGGGACTCTGCAGATAGGTGGCTTCTTTGGTTGCAGTCATAGGGCAAGTCACCTGTCCATCATTGTTAAGTTTCGGTCCCGCCCCTTGCTCAGGGCAATTGGGAAGGGAAGGGAGCCATTTTTAGATAGTCTCAGCAAGGTAAGCTTATGTATAGGATGTGTGCAAGCTTCCCCTGTACAAAAGCTTCAACCCTTAAGACCTTCCAGGGGAGAAAGGTCTTAAGAATCTCCAAAGAATTTCCAGGAAAACAGCCCTAAAGACCAAAGAACTCCAGCTGGAGAACATCTACTGCCTTGCTGGTAGGTCCACTTGGCGTTCGAGACGCAGTTCGACCTGGTAGCAGAGCCCACATCAGTAAGGGTTAGATTACAGTCAGCCTGGGAGAAGTTAAAAAGGGGATTTTCCTTTAAAGAAGAAGTTATTGAAGACAGTTGCCTGTCCTTCGTGGGCAAGATTGAATGCTCTCATTAAGGAGACCAGACTTGGTGGAGGTGGTTGACAAGGGCGGAGCTGCAGGCTATTGAAGGCTGCTCTGCTTCCTGCTGTGCTCTTTGCTTCAGCGTGAGCTAGGAGGCAGGTTTCGACCTCCCCCACGCAATTTTCACCCCCCCCCCGAAAATTTCAACCCCTCCCGAAATTTTTTTCTGGCTACGGCCCTGCTTGGAGATGGTTTGCGCTTTGGTACCACCCCGATATAACTACACTAGGAAGGCTGCTGTATGAGCAATTTCATGATGGAAGACAAGAGTGTTTCTCTGATGCAGGATGAAGAAGCATCATTTGCATCTTTTCAAAAGTAGGCTCCTGCCTTTGCAGCATCTCTTATCTGGGGCCGAAAATGGTGCCCACACATTGCTTCAGAGCAACATCTCCATATGATTTGGTTTTTTGTTCAAGTCTGGGCTGTAGCAACATGAAATTCTTCCAAACGGTTAAAATGAACAGCAAAATTTTTCTTCATTCCCCCAAATTCCAGCATTGCATAGAGTGAGAAGCTAAAAACCAATCGCACCCAGAACTCTTCTACTTTGCCTGTTCACATTCCCATAGGGTGCATCTGCACTGTAGAATTAATGCAATTTAACCCCACTTTACTTATTATTATTATTATTATTATTATTATTATTATTACCCTTCTTTATCTCTCCCAAAGGGAGCTCAAAGTGGCTCAATACTATAAAATCCTGGGAGGCTAAATATCTTGCAAAACTACAAGTTCCATGTTTCAAAGCACTGAGCCATGGTGGTTACTGTAGTATCAAACTGCATTCATTCTATAGCAGGTATGGGCAAATCCAGACCCTGGGGCCAGATGTAGCCCCTTGGGCTCTTTTCTCAGGCCATCCTCTCTCACACCATTCTTTCCATCCATCCATCCTTCCATCCTTCCTTCCTTCCTTCTCTTTCCCTCTTCCTTCCCTCTCTCTTTCTCCTTCCCTTCCGGCCTTCCTCCCTCTCTTTCCTTCCTCCTTTCCCTCCCTCTTTCTCCCTCCCTCCTTCCCTTCCACTTTTTCATCCTTCCTTCCCTTTCTCCCTATTTCCCCTTCCTTCCTTTCTTCCTGTTAGTCTTTTCTTCCTTCTCTTTCCTTCCGCCTTTTGTCCCCCCTTTCCTCCCTCTTTCTCCTTTCATCCTTCCCTTCCACCCTTTCATCCTTCCTTCCCTCTTTCTCCTTCCTTCCTTCCTTCCTTCCTTCCTTCCTTCCTTCCTTCCTTCTCTTTCCCTCCTCCTTCCCTCCCTCTTTCTCCTTCCCTTCCAACCTTTTGTCCTTCCTTCCTCTCTTTCCTTCTTTTCCCTCTCTCTTTCTCCCTCCCTCCTTCCACCTTTTCATCCTTCCTTCCCTTTCCCTCTATTTCTCCTTCCTACATTTCTTCCTGTTTGTCTTTTCTTCTTTCTCTTTCCTTCCTCCTTATGTCCCCCCTTCCCTCCCTCTTTCTCCTTTCATCCTTCCCTTCCACGCTTTCATCCCTTCCCTCTTTCCCCTTCCTTCCTTCCTTCCTTCCTTCCTTCCTTCTTTCCTTTTTATCTTTCCTTCCTTCTCTATTCCCTTTATTCTTCCCTTCCTTCTTTCCCTCCATTCCTTCTTTTTTTCTTTCCCCCTTCCCCTCCATCCTTCCTTCTCTTTTCTTTCCTTCCTTCCCTCCCTCCTTCCCACTTTCTCCTTCCATCCTTCCCTTCCCCCCCCCCCCCTTTGTCCTTCCTTCTTTCTAACTTTCCTTCCTCCTTCCCTTCCTTCCTTCCATAAGCTAAAAAAAGCTAGTCCTTCTAGCAAGGAGTGCAAGCATGTGGCCCCTATGTTAGAAAGTTTGCCTATGCCAGTTCTATAGCATATATGCTTCCCCGGTAACTTTTCCTTTTCTCTTTCTTTGGGGGGTGGGGGGGTGGGGTGGGGGTGGGGTTGTCTAAACTGCATTTCTCAATGTTCAGCTGAAGTTTTAATATAATGGTATACATTTGAAGAGTGAAAGAAAATTTCATGGAGGCAGATTTTCTATTTGCAGGAACAATGCCCCATTTTTGCCCCATTCCACCATAGCTACATCCCTACCAATCTATAAATCTGGGTTGCTGTGAGTTTTCGGGGCTGTATGGTCGTGTAGCCCAGAAAACCTACAGCAACACGCCAGTGATTCCTGCCACGAAAGCCTTCGACCACACAATCTATAAATTTTTTTCTACTCCACATCTTAGCACACATTCTCTAAATAATTCCTAACTGGTTCCCACAACCTTTTCGATTTGCATTTGCAATTTGTTATTTCCACATTTAAAATATTAACTATTTACTTATACCAATTAGTCAGTGTTCATTTTGTTTTATCTTATCCAACCCCTCACTAAAACAATTTGTGCATATACTTGAGTATAAGCCTAGTTTTTCAGCCCTTTTATTAGGCTGAAAAAGTCCACCTCAGCTTATACGCGAGTCAAAGTTAATTATTACTTTACTCTGTTATTATTATTATTATTACATTTTATTATATTATAATAATTATTACATTTATCATTTTACTCTAATTTTATTCTTACATTTATTTTTACTCTATTATTTTATTATTACATTTACATTATTTTACTCCTTTATTATTATTTTATTACATTTATTATTATTATTATTATCATTTCATTATTAATATTACATTTATTATTTTACTCTATTATTACTGTTATTATTACATTGACATTATTTTACTCTAAGGTTATTGTTATTGTAATATTACTTGAGTATTAGCCTGGTTTTTCAGCCCTTTTATTAGGCTGAAAAAGTCCGCCTCAGCTTATACGCAAGTCAAAGTTAATTATTACTTTACTCTGTTATTATTATTATTATTATTTATTACATTTTATTATATTATAATTATTATTACATTTATCATTTTACTCTAATTTTATTATTACATTTATTATTTTACTCTATTATTTTATTATTACATTTACATTATTTTACTCCTTTATTATTATTTGTATTACATTTTATTATTATTATTATTATTATCACTATCATCATTTCATTATTAATATTACATTTATTATTTTACTCTATTATTACTGTTATTATTATATTTACATTATTTTCCTCTATTCTTATTGTAATATTACTTGAGTATTAGCCTGGTTTTTCAGCCTTTTTATTAGGCTGAAAAAGTCCACCTCAGCTTATATGCGAGTCGAAGTTAATTATTACTTTACTCTGTATTATTATTATTATTATTATTATTATTTGTATTACATTTTATTATTATTTCATTTATCATTTTACTCTAATTTTATTATTACATTTATTATTTTACTCTATTATTTTTATTATTAAATTTACATTATTTTACTCCTTTATTATTATTTGCATTACATTTATTGTTATTATTATTTTACTCTATTGTTGTGATTATTATATTGATTATCTTACTCTATTATTCTTATTATTACATTTACATTATTTTATTCTGTTATTATTATTTGTATTACATTTATTATTATTATTATTATTATTATTATTTTACTCTATTGTTGTGATTATTATATTGATTATTTTACTCTATTATTACTGTTATTACATTTCCATTATTTTACTCTACTGTTATTGTTATTATTATTATTACATTTATTATTTTGCTCTCTTTATTATTATTGGAAGGATTCGTAAGCACATTTACATTGAAGAAATTACAAACAAATTGGTTTGTAAAGTGTAAAACTGAAAAACAGGAACAAAATCTGAAGATTTTCGGTCTCGATCAGGCATGGGCAAACTTGGGCCTTACGGATAGAATCACAGAATCAAAGAGTTGGAAGAGACCTCATGGGCCATCCAGTCCCACCCCATTCTGCCAAGAAGCAGGAGTATTGCATTCAAATCACCCCTGACAGATGGCCATCCAGCCTCTGTTTAAAAGCTTCCAAAGAAGGAGCCTCCACCACACTCCGGGGCAGAGAGTTCCACTGCTGAACGGCTCTCACAGTCAGGAAGTTCTTCCTCATGTTCAGATGGAATCTCCTCTCTTGTAGTTTGAAGCCATTGTTTTGGGCTTCAACTCCCACCATTCCTAACAGCCTCAGGCCCCTTCCTTTCCCCCCTCAGCCGCTTAAGCTTTTGAGTAGACCTACTGAATCCATGTAAGGTATGCACATGTATCCGTAGCAATTTCTCGCTGATTCAAGGACTGGCGTTAGGCCTGAGTCCTATTAATTACAATACTGAAGATGGTTGAAATTTTCCATAATTCTCTCCTCCATACTTTCACAAAGATGCAGAACATAAATACAGCAGACATATGTGTTGTTGAAGGTTTTCATGGCCGGAATCACTGGGTTGCTGTGCATTTTTTGGGCTGTATGGCCATGTTCCAGAAGTATTCTCTCCTGACCACATCTATGGCAAGCAACCTCTGAGGATGCCTGCCATAGATGTGGGCAAAATGTCAGGAGAGAATGCTTCAGGAACATGACCACATAGCCCAGAAAACTCACAGCAACCCAATACAACAGACATATCTCATACAGGGAGACTTGTTAATAAGCTGTGACTAGTTCTCTATTTCACTATCACTAGGAACTGAGTTTTTTCTTTGCACGGTGCATCAAATAGCTGCCAAAATTCATTCCACTGAAATGAAGGGCATTGTCCATAACTAGAAGTTGAGACCTTCCATCAAGAACTTCCTGACTGTGAGAGCCGTTTAGCAGTGGAACTCTCTGCCCTGGAGGGTGGTGGAGGCTCCTTCTTTGGAAGCTTTTAAACAGAGGCTGGATGGCCATCTGTCAGGAGTGATTTGAATGCAATATTCCTGCTTCTTGGCAGGGGGTTGGACTGGATGGCCCATGAGGTCTCTTCCAACGCTTTGATTCTATGATTCTAAGGAAATATGTGACATTAATGTGCCATTGAACTGGGACATTTTTCAACTGATGGGCAAACAAATAAGAAATGCACATTTGCAATGTACGGCACATATCCTAGCAATGGGTCCATATGAACAATGACACTGTGTGCTCAACTCTGTGTCCACAACATTCAACTGAACATAAATGTTAACATGTAGCCACAAAAGTACAACCACAAATGCAAGGTCCTAAAATATAGAAGTCGATAATAGTATGCTAATTGCATGGAAAGGAAGATGAGAAAGAAATGGAATCGGTGCTTTAAATAGAATCAATGTACAGCAATTTCTACCCATTTGTAGTTTAAGCATTAGTACACCTGATTATTCTCAGGTATTTACGCTCCTCCATTGCTGTCCTATATGTGACTCAAAAACTGTTTTCTCTAGGTCTTTCTAGTAGAAGTTGACCATATCATTGCTCTTCAAGATCTAGAAATGCTTGGAAAAGTGTTGTTTCGGGTTAAGAATATATCCACTTGAGTTTCTTCCACTTTTGTGGGGATTTTGCACCCCAAAACCCTGCCAAATTTGAGGGCCAACTAAGTCCCTCCGGGGAGAGAAGGCAGGTTATAAATAAATTATTATTATTATTATTATTATTATTATTATTATTACCAATCTGAGGGTTTCTCTACTTCAAACAATAATAATCGCACTTTAACTGTCACGACTTACACAAAGAAATATGTTCCTTGTAATTTAATAAAGATGGTAAGGCTCTCTATTATAGTTCCTTAAGGTAAAGGTAAAGGTTTCCCCTCGGACATTAAGTCCAGTCGTATCTGACTCGGGTGTGGTGCTCATCTCCATTTCTAAGTCAAAGAGCCATTGTTGTCCCTGGACACCTCCAAGGTCATGTAGCCGGCATGACTGCATGGAGTTCCTTAGCCTACCTCATTTTTCTGCATTTTTTTAGACTTTCCTCAGGGAACGTACAAGGTTGTGGTGTCAAAACATTTGCCTTGCAATCTCCTGGAGCAGCAAATGTCAGCAAACATCACCTGGGGACCATCTCTCGAGGCACTTCTTTTTGATCCTTTTTGTCTCTAAATCAGGCATGGGCAAACTTTGGCCCTCCAGGTGTTTTGGACTTCAACTCCCACAATTCCTAACAGTCTCAGGCCCCTTCCTTTTCTCCCTCAGCAATGGGTTAAGCCACTGAACTGCTAGACTTGCTGACTGAAAGGTCGTCAGTTTGAATCCGGGGGGTTAGGTGAGCTCCTGCTGTTAGCCCCAGCTTCTGCCAACGTAGCAGTTCGTAAACATGCAAATTGAGTAGACCAATAGATACCGCTTTGGCAAGTCTAGTTGTGTTCGACTCTGGGGGGTGGTGCTCATCTCCAGTTCTAAGCCAAAGAGCTGGCGTTTCCGTAGACACTTCCAAGGTAATGCGGCTGGCATGACTGCATGGAGCACCATTACCTTCTTGCCAAAGCGGTATCTATTGGTCTACGCCGAAGAGCTGGCGTTGTCGGTAGACACTTCCAAGGTCATGTGGCCAGCATGACTGCATGGAGCGCCATTACCTTCTTGCCGAAGCAATATCTATTGGTCTACGCAATTTGCATGTTTGCTAACTGCTAGGTTGGCAGAAGCTGGAGCTAACAGCAGGAGCTCACCTCACTCCCCAGATTTGAACTGCTGACCTTTCAGTCAGCGGGTTCGACAGTTCAGCGGTTAAACCCATTGTGCCACTAGGGATTCCAAAATTTTCCTATAGTCCCCATACTTCTAGCATAGACATCTTACATTCATATGGCTTCAAACTACAAGAGAGGAGATTCCATCTGAACATGAGGAAGAACTTCCTGACTGTGAGAGCCGTTCAGCAGTGGAACTCTCTGCCCCGGAGTGTGGTGGAGGCTCCTTCTTTGGAGGTTTTTAAACAGAGGCTGGATGGCCATCTGTCAGGAGTGATTTGAATGCAATATTCCTGTTTCTTGGCAGGGGGTTGGACTGGATGGCCCAGGAGGTCTCTTCCAACTCTTTGATTCTATGATTCTATATACACAGGCTTCTTATTTTTACTATGCTTGTATTTCCCTCTGCCCCCTTTTCTTTGGAAACCTGAACTCCTATCTCTAAATATTTTACTGATATTTAGATACTGCAATACTAGAAATGTATGCACTGAAGGAAAATTTCATTGGGGAGGCAGAATTTGTACTGTGGGGCAGAAATCCTTAACAGCCACAACCTTGTGTTATTTGAATGCCACATAGTGATTTATGCTGGGAATTCACATAGGCTTATATCCACAGAAAAGAAAAAAAAGGACCTTCTTCAAGGAAATGCTGTCATGCCCTAAGTGATCTGTTAATTATTTTCTGGAGCGGAGAACATTTGGGATTTGCATTTCTCCCCCGAACGACACCTATCCTACAGGTTCGGCTTTTGCATCAGACTTGGGTCTGTTCCAATCTGACTGGAAGGTAACACTCCACGCTTCTTAAAAACAGGACAAAAATAGACATGTCTCTTTTCTTGCAATTGGAATCCATTGCTCGATTGTGCCCTCGTCTCCAGAGAAGCAGAAAACAAGCTTGCCCCTTCCTCAATGTGACATCCAATATTTATTCGTGGCTATCATGTCCCTTCTTAGTCTCATTTTCTCCAAGCTAAACAATAACATACCTTGCTACCTCAACCACTGCTCTGGGAGACTTACTTTCCAGACCTTTGACCAGAGGAGGGCGACTAAAATGATCAAGGGTCTGGAGAACAAGCCTTATGAGGAGCGGCTTAAGGAGCTGGGCATGTTTAGCCTGAAGAAGAGAAGGCTGAGAGGAGATATGATAGCCATATATAAATATGTGAGAGGAAGCCACAGGGAGGAGGGGGAAAGCTTGTTTACTGCTTCCATGGAGATTAGGACAAGGAACAATGGCATCAAACTACAAAAGAGGAGATTCCATCTGAACATGAGGAAGAACTTCCTGACTGTGAGAGCCATTCAGCAGTGGAACTCTCTGCCCCGGAGTGTGGTGGAGGCTCCTTCTTTGGAAGATTTTAAACAGAGGCTGGATGGCCATCTGTCAGGGGTGATTTGAATGCAATATTCCTGCTTCTTGGCAGAATGGGGTTGGACTGGATGGCCCATGAGGTCTCTTACAACTCTATCATTCTATTCTATGATTTTGGTGGCCCTTCTCTGGACACCTTCCAGTTTGTCAATCTCCTTCTTGAATTGTGGTGTCCAGAACTGGACACCATATTAATCCAACTGAGGTCTGACCAAAGCATATGCACAACCTCACAAGCTAGTTAGAGTTAAAGCTGTCTTCTTCACCAGTTCTAAGCACCACCATTCCTGAAGGAAACTGGGAAGCTGGAATGTGCCCAAAGAAGGACAATCAAGGTGGACAAATGCCTGAAAGCCAAGCCTTATGAGGAGTGGCTTAGGGAGCTAAGTACATTCACCTTGGAAGAAAAGACTAAGAGATGATATGACAGATATCTTTAAATATCCACGTGATGACATGAATAGAATAAAAAGACTTGTCTTGCAGCCCCATAGACTATAATATGAATCAACAAAGAAAAGAGATTCCACCAAAATGTTTCAGGAAACACTTCTTGACCACAAGAGCTGATCAGCAGTAGAATAGATTGCCTCACGAAGAACTCAAAGAACTTTCCTCCTTTGGAAGTCTTTACACTTAGGTTGGAAGGATATCTTTCCAGAGTGGATTGGTCTAAAGCAGTGGTTCTCAACCTGTGGGTCCCCAGATGTTTTGGCCTTCAACTCCCAGGAATCCTAACAGATGGTAAACTGGCTGGAATTTCTGGGAGTTGTAGGCCAAAACACCCGGAGATCCACAGGTTGAGAACCACTGGTCTAAAGCAATGTTGGGGGTGATGGGGTGTCAGAGGGGTCACCAAAGACCATCAGAAAAAGCAGCATTTTCTGTTGGTCATGAGGTTCAGTGTGGGAAGTTTGGCCCAATTCTCTTGTTGGTAGGGTACAAAATGCTCTTTGATTGTAGGTGAACTATAAATCCCAACAACTACAACTCCCAAATGTCAAGGCCTATTTTCCCCAAACTCCACCAGTGTTCACTTTTGAGCATATTGGGTATACACGCCAAGTTTGTTCCAGATCCATCATTGTTTGAGTCCTCAGTGCTCTCCCGAGGTAGGTGAACTACAACTCTAAAACTCAAAGTCAATGCCCACCAAAACCTTTCAGTATTTTCTGTTAGTCATGAAAGTTCTCTGTGCCAAGTTTGGATCAATTCCATTGTTGCTGCAGTTTTGAATGCTCTTTGATTGTAGGTAAACTATAAATCCCAGCAACTACAGCTCCCAAATGTCAAGCTCTATTTTCCCCAAACTCCACCAGTGTTCACTTTTGGGCACATTGAGTCCTCAGTGCTCTCCGGAGGTAGGTCTACTACAACTCCAAAACTCAAAGTCAATGCCTACCAAACACTTTCAGTATTTTCTGCTGGTCATGGGAGTTCTGTATGACAAGTTTGGTTCAATTCCATCTTTGGTGGAATTCAGAATGCTCTTTGATTGTAGGTAAACTATAAATCCCAGCAACTACAACTCCCAAATGACAAAATCAGTATTCAAATCTCAGCCTATTGGGTATTTGTGCCAAATTTGGTCCAGTGAATAAAAATACATCCTGCTTATCAGATAATTGCATTACAATTCAGAACAGGAGCAAAATTACAGTTATGAAGTAGTAACAAAAATAATGTTATGGTTGCGGGTCACCACAACATGAGGAACTGTATTCAGGGATTGGGAAGGTTGAGAAACACTCATCTAAAGTGTTCCTTGTGGCACCTTCAAAGATTCTACATGGAAAAAGAGAATCGGTTCTGGCTCTCCTCTGATATATTTATTTATAGGCAACTGATGGGCACATCTATGCGTTTTGAACTCCCTTCTCAGTCACATCTATCCAATCAGTTGTGTGAAGTGGTCCTCAAACAGAAACAAAACCAGAGCTGATGGAATCTCACAAATCTGTTAAGATCTGCATCCAGATTCAGGGAAAAATCATGATTCACCCAAGCCTCCCATTCCGCAATTCTTATCAACCCAAAAGCACATAGCTATGTGTTAACCTGATTCATAACACAGCCCAACAACAACATCAACAAAAATGTCTTCATTTTTAGACCTGTTCCTGGAGTTATTTGGGACTCTGATCCAGAAACTTGTATTGGATACACTTAATTATGTATCCAATACAATTATCATGGTTTTCTATTTGTGAGCAGGTGAAGGGTGATATATGGTATATTTTCTCTCTCACAAAAGCTAGAGCAGATAGGGGGAAATTGGTACCATTTTTGGAATCAGCAGGTCAAAAATATGCCCAGAAATAGGGCTAATATTTAAGGCACCAGCATAATGTGACAAACCATGAAATGTCTGGTATGCTAGAACTATACCAGACATTTCGGCCCTCCAGGTGTTTTGGACTTCAAGTCCCACAATTCCTAACAGCCTCAGGCCCCTTCCTTTTCCCCCTTAGCCACTTATGAAATCTCTGGAGTCACCACCATAAGTCAACAAAGGACTTGAAGGAATGGTAGGTTGAAAACACTGAGTTTAGTCTTGAAAGTTGTGGGATGGAAATATACATTATGGGATGATATATAGGGTGGGAGCCACAAGGAAACACGGATAATAAATATATTATTATTATCATTATTATTATTGTTATTATTATTGTTGTTGCTATTACAAAACAAGATTAGTACACAGCAAATATGATCACTATGCTGGCTGTTGTATTGGATCACACAACTGACACTTGCCAAGTGTTTAGGACTGTGTGATGTATCGGCGATTAATGCGTGAACATCCAAGTAGTGTGGCCTTTTGCAGCTGACAGAAGATAATTTTGTCAGCACCAATTGTTTTTAAGTGTAGGCCAAGGTCTTTAGGCACTCCACCCAGTGCTCTGCACTGCATCATCATCATCATCATCATTATCATTTTGCTGAGACAAAAGCACAGTATGTCACAGCAAATGAGATATACATGCTGGATTTCGTATCACAAAATCACAAGTCGAACACTTCCCAAGAGTCTAGGACTGTGTGATGTATTTTCGAATGATTCGTGCAGATCCAAGTAAGGTGGCTTTTTGCAGTTGACAGATCCTGCTTTTGTCTTTCCTTTCCAATAGAGAGAACACCTGCTTCTAGTGAAGCGCTGGCCTTACCTGAACCCTGGACTCCGGCAGGTTGATTTTGAGGGCAACCTCTTCCCTCATGAAGATGTCCGGGTAGCGGGTCTTGGCAAAGAGGGCCTCAAGGACATCCAGCTGGGCTCGAGTGAAGGTGGTGCGCTCTCTCCTCTGCTTCCGAGGAGTGGCTGAGGAAGGAAATATCATAACAATATTAACATTACTGGTGATAATGCCGAGGCTCATGATGGTGACCAAGAGACCTTCTAGGGAAGCAACCCTCCTCATCAACACAACAAGGAGACTCACCTGTTTGAAGCCTAGCAGTAGCTTCCTTTAGAGTAGACCCATCCAGTCCATAAGGTTCACACAAGAGTTCACTCTGGGAAAGGTCTACTCTGGTTGGAACTAAGGACCGAGGTCCTTTTGAACTGGGGAAAAGGCAGAATATTGGATTGTTTCTCATGTTTTTAGCCATTTTGGGTCTTTTTTTAGAGAGAGAGAAAGTGGGAGAAGGAGATAAAGGAGAAGAGGAAGGAGGAGAAGCGAGAAGAAAAGGAGAAAGAGGAAGAAGAAAAGAAGAAGGGGAAGAGGAGGAAGAAGGAGAAGGAAGAGGAAGAAGGTGAGGAGGAGAAAGAAGGAAAAGAAGAAGAGGAAGAGGAGAAAGGAGAAGAAGGAGAAAGAGGAAGTAGAAGAAAAGACAAAGGAGGAGGAGGAGCAGGAGGAGGAGGAAGAAGAAAAAATGAGAAGAGGAAGAAGGTGAGGAGGAGAAAGAAGATGGAACGAGGAGGAAGAGGAGAAGGATTAGAAGAAGGGGAGGAAGAGGAGAAGGAGGAAGAAGAAGAAAAGAAGAAGGGGAAGAAGGCGAGGAGGAGGAGGAAGAAGAGAAGGGAGGAGGAGGAGGAGAGAAGAAGAAGGTGAAGGAGGAAGATGAAAAAGGAGGAGGAGGAAGCAGAAGTGAAAGGAGGAGGAGGAAGAGGAAGAAGAAGAAGAAGAAGAAGAAGAAGAAGATGGTGAGGAGGAGGAGGAAGAAGAGGAGGAGGAGAGAGGAAGAGGAAGAGGAGGAGGAGGAGGAGGAGGAGGAGGAAGAAAAAAGGAGAAGGAAGAAGGTGATGAGGAGGAAGAAGAGAAGGAGGAAGGAGGAGGAGAGGAGGAGGAGGAGAAGGCAAGGAGGAGGAAGAAGAGAAGGAGGAAGTTGATGAAGAAGAGAAGGGGAAGAGGAAGAGGAGGAAGATGATGATGAGGAGATGAAGAGGAGGAAAAAGAAGAAGAGGCAGAGGAGGAAGAAGAAGAGAGGAGGAGGAGGAGGGGGAGGGGAAGGAGAAGGGGAGGAGGAGGAAAAGAAAAATGAGAAGAAAGAGATAGAGGAAGAAGAAGAAAATAAGGAGAGGAGGAAGAAGAGGAATAAAAGAGGATGACAACAACAACAACAACAACAGTCTTGTGATATGGTGATCTCTAGGGTGCATCTACACTGTGGAATGAATGTAGTTTGACATCACTTTAACTGCTGTGGAATGCCTGGGAGTTGTATTTTTACAAGGTCTTGGACTTCCTCTGTCAAAGAATTCTGGTACTTCACCAAACTACAACGCCCAGGATGCCATAGCATGGAGTCATGGCAGTTAAAGTGGGGTCACAACGTGCATTCATTCCACAGTGTAGAATGCACCCTAAGTCTCGACTCTGGTACTTTTGAGTCCGAATTTGGAGATACAAAAGCGAAGTACAGGTAACAACAGAAGGGAAGGCCGACCCGAGAGAGAACCGAGGTTGGAGCTGCCACATTCCCTCCCCGCTATGTATCCCATTCAGATCTCATAGGCTTTGGTTCCACACCCCAAAAGGCTTCTGATCCATCTCTAGAACATATCATGGAGGAGACCCTCGAACTTGTAAAGAAATGCATGGGGAGGCAAGGCAATTTTTGGGGAATGGTCCCCTTCTTTCTGCTCCTTCCTCCAGAAGCCCTTCTCCTCCATCTCAATCCCTTGAAAGCCTTCTAACGTCTGGTGGGACCCCAAAAAGGTGTGTTCTGGTGGGACATCAAAGAGTTTAGATGGGACGCCAGGAAGACTGTATTCTGACACCTGAAATAAGTTGTTCTGGTGGGACACCAAGAAGAGTTGCTTGGTGCGACACTCAAAATAAGTGTTCTGGTGGGACACCAAAGAGAGGTGTTCTGATGGGACGCCTGAGAGACATCTTCTGACACCTGAAAGACGTGTTCTGGTGGGACACTGAAAAAAATCTTCTTCTTTCCCTTCAAAACAACAGAATCCAATCCCTGGTGGACCCCCTTCTCCCCCACGAGGGCCCCCCATTCCCCCCTTTGGTGGCTCACCTGGATACCCAACCGAGGGGTGGAGGAGGTCCATGCCGGAGGTGGTGAGGCTCAGCCCGTTGACCGCGTAAGGTGGTTGCTTGAGATAAGACATCATGCTAAAGTTGGGGTGGGGGCGAGGAAAGATGGCCAAAATTCCCGGAGGGGGGAGGGCTGGGCGGGCGGGAAGGAGGGGAGGCCTTCCTGGGTCGCCTTCTTCTCCCTTCCCTCTTCGTCTTCTTCCTCCTCCTCCTCCTCCTTCAGGAGCTTCAGAGGTTGTGTGCCGGGAAGCCAGGAGACCTGGAGGCTGAAGCGAAAAGAGGGAGGGAGGGAGGAAACAGAGAGAGAGTTGGTGGAAGGAAAAAGCAGAGGGGTGGGTTTCTTGGTCTCTCGCCTATTCCCCCCCCCCCTCCAAAAAAAATACAACTAAGAAGGAAGAAGGAAAGTAGGAGAGGGAAGAGGAGGGGGAAGAAGAGGAGGAGGCAAAAGAAGAGGACGAGAAAGAGGAAGAGGAATAAGAAGAGGAGGAGGAAGATGAAGAAGAGAGGAGAGGAAGAGGAGGAGGAGGAAAAGAAGAAGGAGGAAGATTATGAAGAAAAGGAGGGCAAGAAGAGGAGAAGGAAGAGGAGGAGAAGGAAGTTGAAGATGAAGAGGAAGAGGAATAAGAAGAGGAGGATGAAGAAGAGAGGAAGAGGAGAGGAAGAAGAGGAGAAGGAGGAAGATGATGAAGAAAAGTAGGGGAAGAGGAGGAGGAGGAAGAAGAAGAGGAGGAGAAGAAGGTAGAAGAAGAAGATGACACAGAAGAGGAGGAGAAGTAGAAGGAGAAAGATGAAGATGAAGCGGAGAGGATGAAGAAAAGGAGGGGAGGAGCAGGAGGAAGAAGAAAAAGAGGAGGAGGAAGACAATGAAGGGAGAGGAAGAAGTGGAGGAAGAAGAGAAGGAGGAGGAAGATGATAAAGAAAAGGAGGGGAGGAGGAGGAAGAAGAAGAGGATGAAGAAGATGAAGAGAGGAGGGGGAAGAAGAAGATGACGAAGAAGAGGAGGGGAAGAGGAGGAGGAGAAGTAGAAGGAGGAAGATGAAGATGAAGCGGAGATGATGAAGAAAAGGAGGGGAAGAGCAGGAGGAAGAAGAAAAAGAGGAGGAGGAGGAAGACGATGAAGGGGGAGGAGGAAGAGAAGGAGGAGGAAGATGATAAAGAAGAGGAGGAGAGGAGGCAGAGGAAGAAGCAGAGGAGCAGGAAGAAGAAGATGAAGAGGAGAGGAAGAAGATGAAGAAAAGGAGAAGAGGAGGAGGAATAAGAAAAAGATGAAGACGGAGAGGACAGGAAGAGAAGGAGGAGAGGAGGAGGAAGCTGATGAAGACGAGAAGGAGAAGAGGAAGAAGAGGAGGAGGAAGATGATAAAGAAAAGGAGGAGAGGAGGAAGAAGAGGAGGAGGAGGAGGAAGAGGAGAAGAAGATGATGAAGAAAAGGAGGAGGAGGAGGAATAAGAAAAAGATGAAGATGGAGAGGACAGGAAGAGAAGGAAGAGATGAGGAAGAAACTGATGGAGAAGAGGAGAAGGGGAAGAGGAAGAAGAAGAGGAGGAGGAAGATGATAAAGAAAAGGAGGAGAAGAGGAGAGGAAGAAGATGATGAAGAAAAGGAGGAGAAGAGGAGGAGGAGGAGGAAGATTATGATGAAGATGGAGAGGAGAGGAAGAGAAGGAAGAGAGGAGGAGGAAGCTGATGAAGAAGAGGAGAAGGGGAAGAGGAAAAAGAGGCGGAAGATGAAGAAGAAGAGGGGAAGGAAGGAGAAAAAGAAGAGGAGAGGAAGGAGGGGGAATAGGAAGAAGAAGAGGAGGAGGAGGGTGCTAATAATAATAATAATAATAATAATCTCAATTGAGGAACTTCTTGCAGAAGAATTAATGGGGTCCAAAACAGAGGCTTCAAGGCGACCCCCAACGAAATTCCACAGGAAAAAGTTGCCTTGCAAAACAATGCCCCCCCCCTTCCTCGCCAGCATCCACAGAGTCACACACACCCAACCTTGGGTTCTTGGGGTGCCCCCTCCCCAAGCTTAGCCCGCCGTTAATTGTCTCCAACAAAACCCAATGGGGGCCCATTTCACAGACACAAAGACCTCCTCGGCTCAATAAAGAAGGCTGCCAGCAAAGTCTCCCCCTCTCCCCATTCCCAATGCCTTTCCTCGGCCACAAAGGAATAGATCTGTGCCTCCCCCCATTTCCCCTTTTCAGCATTTTAATTACTTTGGATTTCTGCAATTGTAAAACAAGATCCCCTGTAAAAAAAAAATCAGTCAAATAAATAATAAATAAAACTTTCAAACAGTTGAGGATGAAAAAAAAATCCCCATTTTGGAAAAGATCTAAATGGGGGACAATGCGGGATTATTTGTCTAATGTTTACCCACCCACCCCAAAAAAGAATCCATAGTTCCTTCAAGAATGGAGAGCTTGAAATGATTAATCTTTCCTCCTCCCATGAAAAGGAATCCGCCAAATAAAAGTCGATGTAAATATCCACTTTGGAAAAAAAGTTAAAATCGGGGTGACGGGTATTTGGGGTTCAGGGGTTCCCTCTTCTCCCAATCCACCATTCCTTTTGGTAATTGTATGCTTGGAATTGTGACTATTCCGCAATAATAATAATAATAATGATGATGATGATGATAATAATAATAATAATAATAGATGCAGGCGAAACGTCAGGAGAGAATGCTTCTAGACCATGGCCATATAGCCCGAAAAAAACCTACAACAACCCAATAATAATAATAATAGTAATAATAGTAATAGTAATAATAATAATAATAATAATGTGATCCAATATACATGATGTGAACCCATCTTGTTGTGTTTCAAATAATAATAATAATAATAATAATAATAATAATAATAATAATAATAATAATAGAGTTTAAGACAAAGTTTAGAAACAAAAGATACCCTTTGGAAAAGATCTAAATTGGGGTAGTTGGGGATTTGGACAATACATTACCTGCCTGTAATGTATTGTCGGAGACTTTCATGGCCGGAATCACTGAGTTGCTGAGAGTTTTCCGGGCTGTATGGCTATGTTCCAGCAGCATTCGCCTGCATCTATGGCAGGCATCCTCAGAGGTTGTGAGGTTCTCACAAACTCTGAAGATGCCTACCACAGATGTAGGAGAAACGTCAGGAGAGAATGCTTCTAGAACATGGCCATACAGCCCGAAAAACCTACAACCCTTGTGAGGTCTGTTAGAAACCAGGTTTATATATCCAGATATATATGTACATCCATTTTTCCTAGTTTCCGACAGACCTCACAACTGTATTGTCGAAGGTTTTCATGGCCGGAATCACTGGATTGCTGTAAGTTTTTCGGGCTGTGTGGCCATGTTCCAGAAGCATTCTCTCCTGACGTTTCGCCTGCATCTATGGCAGGCACCTCACAAGCTTGTGAGGATGCCTGCCATAGATGCTGGTGAAACGTCAGGAGAGAATGCTTCTGGTACATGGCCATACAGCCCGGAAAACTTACAGCAATCCAGATCTCACAGCTTCTGAGGATGCCTGCCATAGGTGCAAAAGCATTCTCCCCTGAAAGGTCAGGGGAGAATGCTTCTGGAACATGACCATACAGCCAGGAAAACTTACAGCAATCCAGACCTCACAGATTCTGAGGATGCCTGTCATAGGTGCAGGCGAAACGTCAGGAGAAAATGCTTCTGGAATATGATTATACAGCCCGGAAAACTTACAGCAATTCAGATCTCACAGTTTCTGAGGAAACGTCAGGAGAGAATGCTTCTGGAACATGGCCATACAGCCCGGAAAACTTACAGCAATCTAGACCTCACAGCCTCAGAGGATGCCTGCCATAGGTGCAGGCGAAAGGTCAGGAGAGAATGCTTCTAGAATATGGCCATGCAGCCCGGAAAACTTACAGCAATTCAGACCTCACAGCCTCTGAGGATGCCTGCCATAGGTGCAGGCGAAACGTCAGGAGAGAATGCTTCTGGAACATTACAGCAAGTCAGACCTCTAATGATTACTATCCCTTCCCCAATAATAATAATAATAATAATAATAATAATAATAATTTATTAATAAATTATTATTATTATTATTAGTAGTAGTAGTAGTAGTAGTAATAATAATAATTTAACAACTTTTCAAAGTCTAAAAATAACTTGAGAATGAAAATACGCACTTTCTGGAGGAGATTTAAATTGAGGCGGTGGGGTTTTTTTTGGGGGGGGGGGCTGCTCACTGGCTCTCCCCCTAAATCCACCGTCTCTTTACAATGGCCTGCCCCTAAGCGATGACTCTCTCTCTCTCTCTCTTCCTTCCCCCTCCCCAATTAGCACTTGGGCTAATTAGATTTCGAAGCCTCCCAAATCTCAAGACTTTCCTAAACACTGGCGGCGGGGGCGGGGGGGGGGGGGGGGAGAGGGGGGTAGGGGGAGGCTTGAAGCGACTGCTTCACAAGCTAAACAAACAAGTCATTAACTTTGGCTCGAAGTGGGGCCTCCTTTGCGCCCTCCTTCCCAATCCATTTGGGGAAGAAGAGGAGGAGGAGGAAGAAGAAGGGAAAGGTCTTCTTCTTCTTGGAGGAATTGTTTTGCAACCCGATTTTACTTTGCGGGGTCTTGAAGGGGGGGTGTCTTCGTTTTAACACTCCTTCGGAGGGCAGCTGCCCTTTCATCTCCCCGAAAAGGTCCCGGGATTGGCCCCTTCCTCCCCAAAGAGTGAGGCTAACAACTCCTGACAGATGAAACCCCAGAGCTCAGGGGGGCGGAGGGGGCAGAGGAGGGGCTGCTCCAAGGATCTAATGAGGTTGGGGGGGGGGGGGGAGAGAAGGAGAAGAAGAAGGGTGGGACTGGGGTCCTTCCCCAAAAAACTCCCAAATTTCCCCTTTCGCCAAAGACTGGGAAGTAAGTGTGTAGGAAGGAAGGAAAGAAGGAAAGGGAAAATTGAAAGAAAGAGAAAGAAAGCGAGAGAGAGAGACTGGGAAAAAAGAGAAAGAAGGAAGGAAGAGAAAGGGAGAAGAAAGACAACGGAAGGGGAAAATTAGAGAGAAGGAAGGAAGGAAGGAAGGAAGGAAGGAAGGAAGGGGAAAATTGAGAGTCAGAGAAAGAAAGCGAGAAAGAGAGAGAGAGAGAGACTGGGAAAAAAAGAAAGAAGGAAGGAAGAGAAAGGGAGAAGGAAGTCAACGAAAGGGAAAATTGAGAGAGAAAGAAGGAAGAAAGAAAAGGGGAAAATTGAGAGTCAGAGAAAGAAAGCGAGAGAGAGAGAGAGAGAGAGGGAGAGACTGGGGAAAAAGAGAAAGAATGAAGGAAGAGAAAGGGAGAAGAAAGCCAACGAAAGGGAAAAATGAGAGAGAAGGAAGGAAGGAAGGAAGGAAGGAAGGAAGGAAGGAAGGGGAAAATTGAAAGACAGAGAAAGAAAGCGAGAGAGAGAGAGAGAGAGAGAGAGAGAGAGACTGGGAAAATAGAAAGAAGGAAGGAAGAGAAAGGGAGAAGGAAGACAACGAAAGGGAAAATTGTGAGAGAGAGAAGGAAGAAAGAAAAGAAGGGGGAAATTGAGAGTCAGAGAAAGAAAGCGAGAGAGAGATTGGGTAAAAGAGAAGGAAGGAAGGAAGGAAGGAAGGAAAAAGGAAGGAATGAAAGGGAAAATTCAGAGATAGAGAAAACGAAAGAAAAAGAAAGAGGGTTTGGGATAAAGAGAAGGAAGGAAAGAAAAGGAAAGGAAGAAGGTAGCAATGAAAGGGGAAAATTGAGAGAGAAACGGAAGGAACAGAAAGGAGGAAAGAGAAAGATTGAGAGAGAAGGAAAGAAGGAAGAAAGGAAGGAAAGAAGGAGGAAAAGGGAGAAGGAAGGAACGAATGAGAAAACTGAGAGACAGAAAGGAAGGAAGGAAGGAAGGAAGGAAGGAATATTGGGAGAAAGAGAAAAAAGGAAGGAAGAGAAAGGGAGAAGGAAAAGGAAAGAACGAAAGGGAAAAATCAGGAAGAAAAGGGAGAAGGGAGGAATGAAAGGAAGGAAAGATTGAGAGAAAGAGAAGGAAGGAAGAAAAAGAGAGCAATGAGGAGGAAGGGAGGGAGAGAAAAAATAGGAGAGAAAAAGGTTGAAAGGAAGGGATACAAAAGAAAAGATGATACAATCCAACCACCCAAGACTTGAAAATATTCAGCAAACAAAAATCCCCAAAATCAAGGTCAATTCTGCCATTTAATCTAAGGGGCACCATTTTACTACTCGATTGCATATAATGCGATTTCAGCATCTAGGAGTAAGAATTCGCATCAAAATGCCTCGTTCATCTAACACTTCACACCAAGTTTTGGTGTGTAGTCTTACTCCTAGAATCTCTGGACAGGTTGGCTGGTGGTTTGGAGCTGGTTCCATTCTTTACTTAATTTTTAGATCTTGAGAAATATATATTGTAAGGTCTATAAGAGCAAGACGTCACATCAAAATATTGTGTGTGTGTGTGTATATAAAATGTTATTTTTATGCTTTCCACACAACACATAAACAGAGAGACATATTGTATATGTATATATTGATCTTATATATACATATTGATCTTATATACATACACACACATATATACATATAATTTTATTTTTATGCTTTCCACACACACACATAAACAGAGAGACATATGCATATTATGCATACATATGTAGACTATACACAGGAACACACATACATATACATATTGATCATATATATATATAATATCAATATGTATATGTGTGTATGTGTATATATATATATAAGATCAATATATGCATATACAACATGTATATATACAAGTCTATGTATGTGTGTGTGCCTGCTGTATTCTACATATGTATGTATAATATGCATATGTCTCTCTGTTTATGTGTGTGTGTGGAAAGCATAAAAATAAAATTATATGTATATATGTGTGTATATGTATATAAGATCAATATGTATATATAAGATCAATATATACATATACAATATGTATATGCATATATATAAACACACACACACACATATATGATCAACAGGTAAATGTATGTGTGTGTGCCTGTGTGTATTCTACATATATGTATGTATGTGTGTGTGCCTGTGTGTATTCTACATACATATGTATAATATGCATATGTCTCTCTATTTATGTGTGTGTGTGGAAAGCATAAAAATAAAAGTATATGTGTGTGTGTGTATAAGATCAATATATACATATACAATATATATATGAATATCACATATATATAAAATTCCCCTAATAAAAATACACACTAACATACTATTTGTTATGAAGTCTTACTCCCAGAATCCCCAGACAAGGAATTCTGGGAGTTTCAGTCCAAAAAGTTTGGTTTTAAAAACTACTCGTGATCAAAATATTATATTATATTATTATATTATTATATTATATTATTATTATTATATATCATATATCATATATTATATATTATATATTATATATTATATATTATATATTATATATTATATATTATATATTATATATTATATATTATATATTATATATTATATTATTATATTATATTATATTATATTATATTATATTATGACCAAACCATTATATATATATTGATTTGGTCATTTTAATTCATTTTATTTGACTTTTAAAGTGTGAGGAAAAGTCACTTTTAAGGGGACCTGGCTCCTCTGAAATTCACTGGGCAATAAAATAAAATAAGACAGTCCTCCAAAAGGGAAGAAAAATAAATATTTGTGTTCCAACACAATGGTTTGAGGTGAAATGGTTCTTCCTTCGTTGACACATTCTTCAGATATCTATCTATCTATCTATCTATCATCTATCTATCTATCTATCTATCTATCATCTATCTATCATCTATCTATCTATCTATCTATCATCTATCTAGCTATCTAGCTATCTATCTATCTTTTTCAGATTGAGTTATAATGGGTGGCCGAAGAAGATGTTCCCAAGCAACCTCAAAAGGTTGTTGTGGAGGTTGTGCTTCTTTTGAGTCTGGTTGGGCCTTGGGAGCCTCTTCTATGGCGAGGTTGGGATGGAAAGGAAACCTCTCTTCCACCATTAAGCCCCAAAGATCAAACGCTTTCCCTTCTTCTCGCCGCCCTTCTTGATGGAATCAGGCTTTCTCTCTCTCTCTCCCCCCCCCCCCCCCCAAACTCTCCCCTCTCCTCCAAGGAAAATCCAGGCTTCAAAGGGAAATTATTTCCAACTCAAGGAGTCTTTAGAGTGTTTACACGGCGCCGAACTCGGTCCCACGACGACTTCTAGGTCGGGGCTTCCTAGAGGTCTACTCACAAGTTAACTTCCATTGAAATGGAGGGTGTTTACTCCTAGGAAAAGGGGTCCAGCCAATGGTTGGCAAGGCAGTGCGCTTTGTAACTTTTCCCCGTTAAGAATATAATGTTATATATTAATTATATTATATTATTAATATAATATATTGTTATATTATATATTATTATAATATATTATTACATATTATATATTACTATATTATTATAATTACATATTATTATATAATATATTATAATATATTATTACATATTACATATTATTATATTATTCATATTATATTATATTATATATTATTATAATATATTATTACATATTATATATTACTATATTATTAATATAATTACATATTACTATATAATATATTATAATATATTATTACATATTACATATTGTTATATTATTAATATAATAATATATTATATTATATATTATTATAATATATTATTACCTATTATATATTACTATATTATTAATATAATTACATATTATATTAATATATGGCTTCAAACTACAAGAGAGGAGATTCCATCTGAACATGAGGAAGAACTTCCTAACTGTGAGAGCCGTTCAGCAGTGGAACTCTCTGCCCCGGAGTGTGGTGGAGGCTCCTTCTTTGGAAGCTTTTAAACAGAGGCTGGATGGCCATCTGTCAGGGGTGATTTGAATGCAATATTCCTGCTTCTTGGCAGAATGGGGTTGGACTGGATGGCCCATGAGGTCTCTTCCAACTCTTGGATTCTATGATTCTATGAATATATTATTACATATTATTATATTATTAATATAACAATATATTATATATTATTATTATATATTATTATATATTATATACTATTTTTATATTATTATTATTAATAATATATATTAATATAATATATATCCGGGCGTCCCCTGGGTAACGTCCTTGCAGACGGCCAATTCCATCACACCAGAATATATTTACATATTATTATATAATATATTATAATATATTATTACATATTACATATTATTATATTATTAATATAATAATATATTATATTATTATAATATATTATATACTATTTTTATATTATATTATTATTAATATATATTAATATAATATATATCCGGGCGTCCTCTGGGCAACGTCCTTGCAGACGGCCAATTCTATCACACCAGAAGCGACTTGCAGTTTCTCAAGTCGCTCCTGACACGACCAACTAATTAATATACTAATATAATATATAATATAATAAGAACATTATATTCATGTTCTTAACGGTAAAACTTACAAGGAATTCTCCTCCTCTTAAAATACATCCACATTTTAGATTTAACGCAGTTTGACACCACTTTAGCTGCTACATACGGCCCAAGCTGTAGTTTTACAAGGTCTTCATCCTCCTCCGCCAAAAGAGTGCCAAACTACAGCTCCCAACTGAGGGCCCTTCCACACATCCCTATATCCCAGAATATCAAGGCAGAAAATCCGACATTATCTGAGTGTGGACTCAGATAACCCAGTTCAAATCAGACAAATTTCTGCCTTGATATTCAGGAATATATGTGTGTGGAAGGGCCTTGAGTCATGACAGTGAAAGTGAGGTCCAATTAGCATTAATTCCACAGTGTAGACGCACCCAGGACCAAATCTGTCTCTCCTTGAAGTATTTTTTCCCTAAACTCGCAAAGTCGGTTTGAAGATCTGGATCCATGAAGACACCCTTCTTTAAAAAAAATGCGGGATAAATCGATAACGTCACAGTGGCGATCCTAAAGCGATCCTAAACTCCCTCCAAACTCTCTTGTTTCAACTCTTCCCAAAAACCCTTTCCCTTAATGTTTTTTTCCCCGGGTGCGTCTACACTGTAGAATTAACGCAGTTTTACACCGCTTCAACTACCCTAGTTCAAAGCTTTGGAATAATAGGCGTTGCCTTTTTACAGGGTCTTTTAGGGCCCTTCCACACTATTCCAGAATATCAAGGCAGAAAATCCCACAATAACTGCTTTGAACTGGATTATCTGAGTCCACACTCAGAAAATGTGGGATTTCCTGCCTTGATATCCTGGGATATAGGGTTGTGTGGAAGAGCCCTTAGCTTTCTCTGCCAAAGAGGGCTGAAGTCTCGCCAAACTACAATTTACAGGATTCCATGGCGGTTAAAGCGGTGTCAAAGTGAATTAATTCTACAGTGCAGACGCAAAACACCCGAGGAGAATGTTTACCTCTTTCTTCTCCTCCTCGACTCAACACCCGTGTTGTAAAAAGGTCCCTGTGTGTGTGTGTGTGTGTGTGTGTGTGTATGCGTGTGTGTGTGTGTGTGTGTGTGTATGCAACGCCATGGGAGTCAAAGGGATCTGTGGCCCTTTCCACGCAGCTAAATAAAATCCCACATTATCTGCTTTGAACAGTGTGGCAGTGTGGACTCGGATGGCAGTGTGGACTCGGATAACCCAGTTCAAAGCTGGGTTATTCTGGCCTTGATGTTCTGGGTCATATGGCTGTGTGGTCGCCATTGAGACCCGCCAATATCTGAACACAACTTGGACAGACAAGGAAGGGTTGTGGTAGTTTTTTCGGGTTGTATGACCATTTTCTAGAAGCATTCTCTCCTGACGTTTCGCCTGCATCTGTGGCAAGCACCCTCAGAGGTTGCGAGGATGCTTGCCACAGATGCAGGCGAAACGTCAGGAGAGAATGCTTCTAGAACATAGCTATACAACCCGAAAAATCTACAACAACCCAGTGATTTCGGCCATGAAAGCCTCCGACAATACAAGAAAGGCTTTGCTTGGAGACCAACAACAGACTGGGTTTTCACTCCTTCTGGGACCCCAATAATCCTGAGTTTTGGCTCAAAAGCTGGGTATTTCCCCCTCTGGACACCTGAAAGTCCAAACTCCAAAACTCCCGGAAAAGATGGCTACTTTCGTTCACTAAAAACGGACTCTCAAAAAGTCAGAAACGCGATTAAGTTGGAGGTCAAATTTTGGGTGTTGTTTTCAGCATATTCTGCACAGAACTGAGCTTTAAGATTTGGAGACGATGCAAACAAAGGAAAATACTTACACTGGGACCCAGCCGGTCTTTCCAAAGATCTCATTTTCCAGCCTGGCCCTCCATTCTCTTCAGAATCCCCCCCGCCCCCCGCCCCACTTGAATCCCAAACTGACTCCGAAGGAAACCCTTTCTCTGGGAACACACAGTTACAAGACTTCCAGCCATTTGGATTCTACTTGTGAAATTATCCTTCCCTTCATCTCGTTGCCTGGCTTTGTAGAAGTTGGGATTTAGAAGGCAACGAAATCCTTTCTGGGTCTCAAACAAGAGGGCTCCAATGACCATACAATCACTAAGGACTGTGCCAGACAACTGAGAAAAAAACTTGAGAAAGTTTAGCTCGGGCCCCTTCCACACCGCGGAATAAAATCCCGCATTATCTGCTTTGAACTGGAATATACGGCAGTGTGGACTCAGATATTTTCTGCCTTGTGTGGAAGGGCCCTCAGCTGCTAACTCTGGGACTCGTCTTTCTTTTCCTTTTCCTTTCTCTATTTTTCTGTTCGGTTTCCTCCCAGACTTCAGAAGGAGAAAACCAGCTCAGAAGTACCGAACCGAACAAACTTTCCTCGGATTGGGTCCCCAACCTTGGACTCTGCCCCCAAAGAAGGGCAACCCCACAAAACGCAATGCGGGGAGCAGGATCGGGCCCTATTTTACACGGCCGACGCAGCGAATAGATACGAACAGGATGGCCTGGCGTCCTTCCACTCCCTTTCCATGAAGAGAAAACTCGCCTTGTCTCCAAAACACTTTTTTTGGAGATGTAATCCTCCCCTCACCCTTCTCCTTCCTTCCCTCTTTCTTTCTTCTTTGCCATTTCCTTCCCTTTTCCTTCTCCTTCCTTCTTTCCTTCACTTTCCCTCTGTCCTTCTTCTCTGCCCTTTCATTCCCTTTTTTTCCTTCTTCCTTTTTTCTGCTTCCCTCTTTCCTTCTTCTCTGCCTTCTCCTTCCCTTTTTCCTTCTGTCCTTTCTTTCTGCTTCCCTCTTTCCTTCTTCTCTGCCTTCTCCTTCCCTTTTTCCTTCACCTTCCTTCTTTCCTTCTTCTCTACCCTTTCATTCCTTTTTTCCTTCTTCCTTCTTTCTGCTTCCCTCTTTCCTTCTTCTCTGCCTTCTTCCCTTTTTCTTCCTTTCTTCTTTCTCTTTCCCTCTTTCCTTCTTCTCTGCCTTCTCCTTCCCTTTTTCCTTCACCTTCCCTCTTTCCCTCTTCTCTACCCTTTCATTCCTTTTTCCCTTCTTTCTGCTTCCCTTTTTCCTTCTGCCCTTTCTTTCTGCTTCCCTCTTTCCTTCTTCTCTGCCTTTTCCTTCCATTTTCCTTCTCCTTCCCTCTTTCCTTCTGCTTCTCTCATTCCTTCTTCTCTGTCTTCTCCTTCTCCTTTTTCTTCCCTCTTTTTTCTCCTTCCCCCTTTCCTTCTTCTCGTCTCAGACCTTGCGCCCAACTGTCATCTATCCAAGAAGAGAAAACCCGCCTTTATTCCGAACCCCAAACTTTGGAAATTCCACCTTCCTTCCTTCCTTCCTTCCTTCCTTCCTTCCTTCTCAGCTTCCTTCCTTCTCAGCTTCCTTCCTTCTCAGCTTCCTTCCTTCCTTCCTTCCTTCCTTCTTTCTTTCCCTTCTTCTCTCCTTCCCTCTTTACTTTTCTTCTCTTCCGTCTTTCTTTCTTCCCTTCTGGAAAACACTTTCTAAATACGGCTAAAATGAAGTTGTGCCCTTTCGCCATTCTTTCAGGAAGAGGAGATTCAACTTTTCTTCAAACTTTGAAGACATAGTTCCCGCTCCTGCTCTCCCCTTTCCCCTTCTTTCCTTCCTTCCCGCTTCTTTCTCTTCCTTTCTTCCCTCCGTTTTGGAAAATACTTTCAATGTTGGGATAGCATGGCGTCTCGCCCCTTCGTCATCCTTTCAAGAAAAGACAACTCCACAAACTTTAAAAAGCACCTTCTTCTTCCTTTCACTCCTTTCCTTCCTCCCCTCTCTCTAATTTGCTCTAAATATGCCATGGGGTACTCTCTTTCTGGGAACCCTTCCACACAGCCATATAACGCAGAATATCAAATCCCACAATATATATTTGCTTTGAACTGGGATATCTGAGTCCATACTGCTATATATTCCAGATCAAAGCAAATAATGTGGGGTTTTATTCATCTGTGTGGAAGAGGCTTGAGTCTTCATAAAACAACAGTTGGATCAGCCTCTGGTTTCCTCTGGGAATCGAGGCAACCCTTCCTTCCTCCAACTCAGGCCTCGATCCACTCCTTTTCACGGCGAGGGAGGGAGGGAGACACGCATCCATCCACACGTGCGTTAGATCCGTGTCTGGATATGACTCGCATCCGAGGCCCCTTCCCTTCCTCTGACCCGCGCCAGAAGAAGCCAACCCCCTTCCCTCCTGTCCTTCCTCAAAAAGAAGGAAGCTTCCTCCCTCAGTTTTCTCTCCCCGGCAGAAATCCCTTTGGAGACAGAGAGAGGAGGAGAAAAGCAGCAGGACTTTTACGCACACATTTTACGCACAAGTCTGTTCTTTTGAAAGTCCTAGAATAGAGACAAACTTGTCCAAGACCTTCGGGGGAAAGGCGAGGGAAAGTTAGTTCTCCCTCCTCCTTTACTCGATCCGAAGTCAACCCCATTTAGGATCGTTTCCTTTTCCCAAATCTTTCCGAAAGAGACTGAAACGAGGACTACTTTGACGCACGCATTTTAGGCTTGAAACACTCGCTGAAAGTCCCCAAAATGGAAAGAAGCTTTGCCAAGACCTTTAGGAAAAAGGAGAGTGAAAGTTCCCCCGCCTTCTTTACTCGATCCGAAGTCAAACCCATTTAGGATCTTTCCCCCAAACCTGGAACGAGGACGATTTTGACGCACGCGTTTTAGGCACAGATATGTTCCCTTGAAACACCTGCTGGAAGTGCCCAAAATGGAAAGAAACTTTGCCAAAACTTTCAAGAAATAGACAAGGGAAAGTTAGTTCCACCTCCTCGTTTACTCGATCCGAAGTCAAACCTATTTAGCTCTGTTCCTTATCCCCAAATCTTTGGGAAAGGCTGAAACCAGGACGCGTTTTGGGCACAGATGTGTTCCCTTGAAAACACTCACTGAAAGTCCCCAAAATGGAGATAAACTTTGCGAAAACTTTCAGGAAATAGACAAGGGAAAGTTAGTTCCCCCTCCTCGTTTACTCGATCCGAAGTCAAACCTATTTAGCTCTGTTCCTTTTCCCCAAATCTTCGGGAAAGGCTGAAACGAGGACGCATTTTGGACACAGATATGTTCCCTTGAAGCACCTGCTGAAAGTCCCCAAAATGGAACGAAACTTTTCTAAAACCTTCAGGAAATAGTCAAGGGAAAGTTAGTTTCTCCTCCTCGTTTACTCGACCCGTAGTCAAACTTATTAGTTCTGTTCCTTATCCCCAAATCTTTGGGAAAGGCTGAAACGAGGACGCGTTTTGGGCACAGAGGTGTTCCCTTGAAACACCCACTGAAAGTCCCCATAATGGAACGAAACTTTGCCAAAACCTTCAGGAAATAGGCAAGGGAAAGTAAGTTCTCCCTCCTCGTTTATTCGACCCGAAGTCAAACCTATTTAGCTCTGTTCCTTTTCCCCAAATCTTCGGGAAAGGCTGAAACGAGGACGCATTTTGGCGCACGCGTTTTGGGCACAAATTTGTTCTCTTGAAACACCAACTGAAAGTCCCCAAAATGGAAAGAAATTTTGTCAAAACCTTCAGGGAAAGGGCAAGGGAAAGATAGTTCCCCCTCCTCCTTTACTCGACCCGAAGTCAACCCCATTTTAGGATATTTTCCTTTCCCCAAACATTTAGGAAGGAGGTTGAAAACGAGGACGACTTTGACGCACAGAAATTTTCCCTTAACACCCCTTGAAAGTCCTCAAAATGGAAAGAAACTTTGCCAAAACTTTCAGGAAATAGGCAAGGGAAAGTTAGTTCCCCCTCCTCTTTTATTCCACCCGAAGTCAAACCGATTTAGGATCTTTTCCTTTCCCCAAAACTTTGGGGAAAAGGTTGAAAGCGAGGACGACTTTGGCGCACAGAAATGTTCCCTTAACACCCCTTGAAAGTCCTCAAAATGGAAAGAAACTTTGCCAAAACCTTCAGGAAAGGGGCAAGGGAAAGTTAGTTCCCCCTCCTCTTTTATTCCACCCGAAGTCAAACCCATTTAGGATCTTTTCCCTTTCCCAAAACTTTAGAAAAAAGGTTGAAACGAGGACGACTTTGGCGCACAGAAATGTTCCCTTAACACCCCTTGAAAGTCCCCAAAATGGAAAGAAACTTTGTCAAGACCTTCAGGGAAAGGATGAAAGGGACTTCTCTGCTTCTCCTTCTGGACCTGATCCAGAAGGGTTCAAAACCAGTTTCGGAGCCACTCCTTTTCCCCAATCCGGGGGGAAACTTCGACGCACACATTTTACGCACAGATCTGTTGCTTTGAAATCAGACGGGTCCCTTTCCAAAGCACTCCCCAATAAATATGCCACCCTTTTCTCAAAAGTAGAGAGGAATGTTGCCCAACCGTTGAAGGGAAAAGCCAGCGAAGGCGACCCTTTCCTTTTCCCTACCTGATCCGAAGTCGATTCGCTTTGGGGCGCGCTCCTTTCGGGGGGAAGAAGGCCGGGCAGTAACGGCTCTCCCTGGCAATCTGTCGCCGCCCTGCCTGTCCAGGAGCCCCCCTCCTTCCCTCCCTCACCGCCCCTCCAAGACCCCCGCCTACCAGTTGCTCCGTCCCCGCTCAATTATAATTACCCCGTCCAAGAATTAATTATAATAAATGTTTTCTTGATAAACTAACGAGATAATCCGGGCGGCACACGCTCGTTAATTATGGGGACGCCGGGAACAGCCCGGAGAAGCTTTGGGGTTGATTAATTTTCTGCATGAAGGCGATGAAAGAAAACATTATATAGACTGGCAGAGAGAGAAAAGGGGGGGGGGGGCAGAAGAGAAGAGAAGCAAACGGGGATTGGGGAAAGGGTTTCCGCCGAGTTAACGACCGGTTGGAAACGTTGAGTAACGCCACTCGTTGTTTTTTTAACCCCCCCCCCCTCCCGCCGTCTCCAAAACTCTGGCTCGCCTGCGAATATTTCCAAGGAAAACAACAACAGCTTTGTCTTGTGGAAGGCTGTTATGGCCAGAATCATCTGGGTTGTTGTGAGTTTTCGGGCTGTATGACCATATTCCAGAAGCATTCCCTCCTGACATTTCGCCCGCATCTATGGCAGCCATCCTTCGGGCTGTAAGACCATGTTCCAGAAACATTCTCTCCTGCCATTTCGCCTGCATCTGTGGCAAGGCATCCTTCGGGCAGTATGGCCATGTTCCAGAAGCTTTCTCTCCTGACGTTTCGCCTGCATCTATGGCAGCCATCCTTCGGGCTGTAAGGCCATGTTCCAGAAGCATCCTCTCCTGACGTTTCGCCCACATCTATGGCAGCCATCATTTGGGCTATAAGGCCATGTTCCAGAAGCATTCTCTCCTGACGTTTCGCCCACATCTATGGCAGGCATCCTTCGGGCTGTAAGGCCATGTTCCAGAAGCATTCTCTCCTGACGTTTCGCCTGCATCTATGGCAAGCATCCTTTTGCTGTATGGCCATGTTCCAGAAGCATTTTCTCCTGACGTTTCGCCCACATCTATGGAAGCTATCCTTCGGGCTGTATGGCCATGTTCCAGAAGCATTCTCTCCTGACGTTTCGCCCGCATCTATGTCAGGCGTCTTCATCCTTTCTGGAACATGGCCATACAGCCCGGAAAACTCACAGCAACCCAACAACAGCTTTTCCAAAGCAAGCCCTCCTTTTTGCTTCTCTCTTTTCCCTCTCTGACCCCGATTCGAATTTTTTTAGGTTTTAGGCGGGATAAAATCAATTCACAAAATGTATATGATCCAACCTGCTCTCCAGAATTAATATCTAATTCAATCAAGGGCACCATCCCACGTTTTAGCAGGTTTGGGGCTCGTCTTCTTGGACCCCTTGATTGAGGACCAGAACACAGAAAAGGAAATCAAGCTTCTGGAAAAGTTTTTTTTTTAAAAAAAAATATCCATTTCATCATTCAGTTCCAAAAGTCTTTGTTGACTTTTCCAAAACAGCTTTGTGTGTGTGTCAGAAGCGACTTGAGAAACTGCAAGTCGCTTCTGGTGTGAGAAAATTGTCCGTCTGCAAGGACGTTGCCCAGAGGATGTCGGATGTATTACCATCCTATGGGAAGCTTCTCTCATGTCCCCGCATGGGGAGCTGGAGCTAACAGACGGGAGCTCACCCCGCTCCCCGGATTAGAATCTCTGACTTTCAGGTCAGCAGTTCAGCCAGCACAAGTTCATTGCACCATCGGGGGACTCCTCTAAAACGGCTAAGGCCCCCACTACACTGCCTTGAGTCCCCTGTGGGGTGAGAAAAGTTATATATATACTTGACAAAATGAGAAATTTGCGGGTTTGTATATATATATATATATATATATATATATATATATATACACACACACAAACCCCAAAATTTCTCAGTTTCTCAAGTAGCTCCTGACATGTGTGTGTGTGTGTGTGTGTGTGTGTGGTGTCAGGAGCTACTTGAGAAACTGCAAGTCGCTTCTGGTGTGAGAGAATTGGCCGTCTCTCTATACACACACACACACACATGCACACACACACACGAAATAAATAAATAAATAAATAAATGGTATATAAATACATATAATGCAATTTGGAACTGCATTGTGTGGTTAGGGTAGACCCAAACCATAGTTAAACTGCATTATATGAATCTACACTGACCATAAAATGAAGTTTCCAAACTACATTAAATGACAGTGTAGATGGGCACTAAATTTCCTAATAGACTCATTTCTTGTTTGGCTGTGTTTGTGTCTAGATTCCTTTCCGAAACGTTTTGGGAATTCGGAAGAGCTGTTGAATTTCCTCGCTGGACCTGGAGCGGGCCTCATCCCACTCGAGAATAAATCCAATTTAAATCCGGTTGCTGCCTCCTGCAGAATATTTGAGGTTGTAGTTTAGGGAGGAGACTTCAACAGCCTCACTAAACGACAAACTCCAAAAATTCTGCAGGAGGCAGAAACCGGATTTCAAAGTGGTTTCATTCTCGAGTGCGAGGAAGAAAAGAGGGATAGAAACCGAGTCGGCGGGGTTTGGAGACTTCAAATAATCCTGGTCTCTCCCCCCCCCCCCCCCCTCTATCTCTCTGAAAACTGAGTGAGATTTATGGCAGTTCTCCTCTCATTTTTCGGGGGCCCTCCCTCGAGGCATCTCCCCCAAATCCCCCTCAGCCCATCCTAACTATAGGGTTGAAACCTATAGTTTCTCTACTTGTTTTCAACTCATTTTTGGCTGGAGTTTACTTAAGCCTAAATCATCATCAGTTTGAAAACATTCAAATGTTTCACTCCGGCGGGAAGGTAACTGAGCTCCTTGCTGTCATGCCGGCCACATGGCCTTAAAGGTGTCTATGGATAACGCCGGCTCTTCGGCTTAGATATGGAGATGAGCACCAACCCCCAAAGTTGGACACTACTGGACTTCATGTCAGGGGAAAAAACCTTAACCTTAAGTCACCATCAGCTAACCAACACATATTTTGTCAAACCTGTTTCTGGGTATGTTTGATCTTCTGAAACCAAAACTTGCACCTGTTTTTCCCCCTATCAGCTCTAGCTTCTGCGATACAGCATAATATAATGGTATCTAATTATCTACCAGCCGAAAATCCGGTTTTAGAAAAAGCGTGATAACCAGAGCTAAGGAATTAGAGCTGGTGCAGTCTATCCAAAACAATGTTCTGAATCAGTGCCACAAATAACCCTAGGAAAAGACCTAAAAACACCAATATACATACACATACATGCACATGTACATGCAGATGCACATATACACACATATACACGTGTACATGCACATGTACATGCACCTGCACATATACATGCAGATGCACATATACATACATATACACATGTACATGCACCTGCACCTGCACACGTACATGTGAATGCACATGTACATGCACATACATGCACATGCACATATACATACATATACACATGTACATGTACATGCACATACACATGCACCTGCACATGTACATGTAAATGCACATGTACATGCACGTACACATGTACATGCACCTGCACATGCAGATGCACATATACATACATATACACATGTACATGTACATGCACCTGCATATGTACATGCAGATGCACATATACATACATATACACATGTACATGCACATACACATGTACATGCACATTCACAAGCGTGTGTGTGTGTGTGTGTGTGTGTGTATAGATAGATAGATAGATAGTTGGGATTGCTCAAGGAATGGTTTGAGACCTCCACTTGAGAAACTGTTTATCTGGACTTTGAGTTGCTGCCTATCCATTTTCTGAACAGACCCAGGGATAGAGGTCCCTGTGTGTGTATGGACAACACGTGTATTTGACTGTAGTTTCTGACACTGCTTTGCCTGCCCTGGCTCAAGTGTTATGGAGTCAAGGGAGCTGTAGTTTGGTGGGGAGAAGGCGGGAGACTTAGTAAAACTACTATTCCTATGATCCCATCCAGCCAAGGCTATTAAAAGGCTGTCAAACTGCATTCATTCCACAATGTAGATGCGCCCTCTCAAAAATATTGTGATGCAATGGCTGTATTTCCCAGGAAAGCTGGGGATAAGCGGCTAGAATAAATAATAATAATAATAATAATAATAATAATAATAATAATAATAATAATAATAATAATACACCACACAGTCCTAGACCCTTTGGAAGTGTTCGACTTGTGATTTTGTGATACTAAATCCAGCATATAGATCTCGTTTGCTGTGACATACTGTGCTTTTGTGTCAATAATAATAATAATAATAATAATAATAATATTGTCGGAGGGGAAAGTTGAGGCAGACTTTCCCCTCCTACAATAATATTATTACTACTATTATTATTATTAATATTATTATATTGTCGGAGGAGAAAGTTGAAGCAGGCTTTCCCCTCCGACAATATTATTATTATTATTATTATTATTATTATTATTATTATTATATTGTCGGAGGGAAAAGTTGAGGCAGACTTCCCCCCCCCCCCCCGACAATATTATTATTATTATTGATATTGATGTTAATATTAATATTGTCGGAGGCTTTCATAGCAGGAATCACTGGGTTGCTGTGAGTTTTCCGGGCTGTATGGCTATGTTCCAGAAGCATTCTCTCCTGACGTTTCGCCTACACCTATGGCAGGCATCCTCAGAGGTAATAGTAAGACTTTATTTATATTCTACTCTATCTCCCCGAGGGAACTCAAGGCTTTGAAGCGAGGCCACGATCCTCAAAGGATCCTCAACCCTTGCAATCCTGAGAAGGGAGATCCTCCACGGAAGGAGAGGGCAGGGAATCCATAGGATCCCTTGTGGAAATGGTTGGAGACTAGAGAAGGGTGATAATTTCGGGAAAACCTTGCAAGGAAGAGCAAGCAAAGCTGAACAGTGGTGTTTTTCTCTTTCTTGGGAAGTCTGTCTGGAAAAGTTACCTTCTACCCATTTGTTACCCTGGAAAGTGTCGTGAAAATTCAACAAACCGATCTGAATTGAAAAAGAAACACACCAAATCTCTCCTGATCTGTGCCTGCAATTCTGGCATCCCCGAATATAGGACAATTATTCATTTACAAAGATCTATAGAACCTTATGGATGACCATATAACTTTATAGGCATGTAAAGAGATAATAATAGTAGCAATAATAATACTAATAATAATACTAATAATACTACTACTACTACTACTACTACTAATAATAATAATATAGGACACTTATTCATACACTAAGATCAATAGAACCTTATGGATGACTATAACTTTATAGGCATGTAAAGATATAATATAATAATAATAATAATAATAATAATAATAATAATAATGGACACAAAGATCTAAAGAACCATAACGATGACCATATAACTTCATAGGCATGTAAAGTTATAATAATAGTAGAAATAGTAGTAGTAATAATAATAATAATATATGATACTTATTAATACACAAAGATCTAAAGAACCATATCGATGACCATATAACTTCATAGGCATGTAAAGATATAATAATAGTACAAATAGTAATACTACTACTACTACTAATAATAATAATAATAATAATAATAATAATGGATACTTATTCATACACAAAGATCTAAAGAACCTTATGGATGACCATATAACTTTATAGGCATGTAAATATAATAATAATAATAGTAGTAGTAGTAGTAGTAGTAGCAATTGACACTTATTCATACACAAAGATCTAAAGAAACATATCAATGACCAAATAACTTTATAGGCATGTAAAGATATAATAATAGTAGCAATAATAATAATAATAATAATAATAATGGACACTTATTCATACACAAAGATCTATACAACCTTATCGATGACCAAATAACTTTATAGGCATTTAAATATATAATAATAATAATAATTTCTAAATATTTATTTATTTTAATAATAATTTATTTCTAGACCGCCCTCTCTCGCAAAGGGGACCCAGATATATGAAATAAACACCCATAAGCCCACTTAATGGGCGTAAATGCCCTAAATGCACTGGATCCCTTTGATTTTGGAAGCTAAGCAGGGTCAGCCCTGGTTAAGTCTTGGAAGAGAGACTTAGGAGCTGTGTTTCCAAGGAAGGAACCACCTCTGAAGGGTTCCTGTTTAAGACAATCCTACGGAATTAATGGGGTCGGCCGTAAATTGAGAGGAAGGCACTTGGATAGATTGGTAGAGGGATCCACTGTATACATCTAGATAGATAGGATGCACTAGCCATTTCCACCAGAGAACTCCTACTGGAAAACTTCTGCAAGTTCCACTAATTCAATGGGTCCACTCTAGTGGAAGGGACTACCACCAGGATCCAGTAGAGATATATATGCAATCAAACTCCTATCCATGTACAGCAACGCCATAAATCTCATAGGGTGTCCTTAGGCAAGGAATACTCAGGGGTGGTTTTGTCAATACAGTCCATTATTATTATTATTATTATTATTATTATTATTATATTGCCTCACTTTTTTCTCTTGATGATGACTCAAAGTGTCTAAAGCTGTGGTTATGTATATGTAATACTCTAATACATATGTTGTGCATATATATATATATATATATATATATACAATTATTATATTGCTTCACTTTTTTCTCTTGATGCTGACCCAAAGAGTCTAAAGTTGTGATTATGTATATGTATGAACACACACATACTAAATATACACTAATACATGTGTTGTGCATATATATATATATATATATATATATATATATAATTATTATATTGCCTCTCTTTTTTCTTTTGATGGTGACCCAAAGTGTCTAAAGCTGTGGTTATGTATACCTATGAACACACACAAAATGAGCACAACTACTAAATATACTCTAATAAATGTGTTGTGCATATATATAATACACTTATATAATAATAATAATAATAATTATTATTATTATATTGCATCACTTTTTTCTCTTGATGCTGACCCAAGGAGTCTAAAGCTGTGATTATGTATATGTATGAACACACACAAAATGAGTACACCTACTAAATATACTCTAGTACATGTGTTGTGCATATATATGTTGTGCATATATATAATACAATTAGGCATGAACATACACAAAATGAGCACACCTGCTAAATATACTCTAATACATGTGTTGTGCATATATATATATATATATATATATATATAATACACATTATTATTATTATTATTATTATTATTATTATGCCTCACTTTTTTCTCTTGATGATGACCCAGAGTCTAAAGTTGTGATTATGTATATGTATGAACACACACAAAATGAGCACACCTACTAAATATACTCTAATATATGTGTTGTGTATATATCACAACACCTGCTAAATATACTCTAATACATGTGTTGTGCATATATATATATATATATATATATATATATATATATTACACTTATTATTATTATTATATTGCCTTATATATATAATACACATTATTATTATTATTATTATTATTATTATTATTATTATATTGCTTCACTTTTTTCTCTTGATGGTGACCCAAAGAGTCTAAAGCTGTGGTTATGCATATGTATGAACATACACAAAATGAGCACACCTGCTAAATATACTCTAATACATGTGTTGTGCATATATATAATACAATTATTATTATTATTATTATTATTATTATTATTATTATTATGCCTCACTTTTTCTCTTGATGGTGACCCAAAGAGTCTAAAGCTGTGGTTATGTATATGTATGAAAACACACAAAATGAGCACACCTACTAAATATACTCCAATACATATGTTGTGCATATATTATTATTATTATTATTATTATTATTTTGCCTCACTTTTTTCTCTTGATGGTGACCCAAAGAGTCTAAAGCTGTGGTTATGTATATGTATGAACATACACAAAATGAGCACACCTGCTAAATATACTCCAATACATATGTTGTGCATATATATAATACAATTATTATTATTATTATTATTATTATTATTATTATTATTATTATTATATTGCTTCACTTTTTTCTCTAGATGCTGACCCAAAGAGTCTAAAGTTGTGATTATGTATATGCATGAACATACACAAAATGAGCACACCTACTAAATATACTCTAATACATGTGTTGTGCATATATATATATATATATATATATAAAATTTATTTATTTACAGTATTTATATACCGCCTTTCTCACCCCTGGGGGGACTCAATACAAACACACACACATACTGGAGCGTATTTATTTCCTCTCAACCTCTGAGGATGCTTGCCATAGATGTGGGCGAAACGTCAGGAGAGAATGCTGCTGGAGCATAGCCATACAGCCCGGAAAACTCCCAACAACCCATATTTATTTCTATTTGTTTACTTATATTTTTTCTCTCTCCTGCCTTTCTCCCCATCTGTCATGCTCACACCATTTACTTTCATGCGCCCACACCATAGTCTATCATGAATACACAATATGATGTATACACATCATATATTATCGTGTACACACATTACTCTATGTGTAATGCGCCCACCCACCCAAAAATACACAGGAAAGGCAGCTAACAAGGAGGCCAGCGGTGTATCACAACTACTGTAACACACAGTACACAAAAACATCGATCCCCCTTCTCACAAACGCCCAAAGTCGACAAAAATTGTGCTCTTTGTCACAGGAAGGAGTGCATGCCTGGCCCCAAAGTATGCACTCAAACTTTTTGAAATCTCAACTCTGTCTGGAGGCCTCTTTGAGGAACCTTGCAAGGGATATTGATGCGTGAATGGCTATGGAACGTGTGCAGGGCCCTTTTGGAAACCCGCCTTCTCATTTCCTTCCCATGGAAGCCTCCTTCGGGGGGCGTTTGTGTCTAGAGAGGCGGTCAGGACCCACAAAAGGCCACCGAGACCCCCGATCCACAAGCCACAGAATCGGGATGATGGCGAATTAAGAGTTCCCAAGCTAGAAGAGAAGGCCAAGGGAGTAAACACTGCCTTGGGTTCTCAGGGGAGCAAAAAGACTCCCAAAAGCAAACCATTGTGGGAGGGGGGGGGGGGGAGGTAGTTCTGGAGCTCAGCCCAGCCCAGCCCAAACCCAGCATCACTCCTGGAGTAGACCCCCGAGCCCCCCCCCCCCCAATGGTAAGCCAACACTGTGGTAAATTCCCTTGATTTATTATTTATTTATTTATTTGCTTCATTTTTATACCGCATTTTTCAGCCCTTAACAGGAGACTCAATGCGGTTTCCCATGAGTAGACTCTGGTTGCGACTACCAAGGGGATCTGATCAGCATTTGTTTTCCTATCTCCTTTAGGTCAGAAATAGCTTTCTCTTTTATGTCCCCAGTCTATCAATAGAGTTCAGAGATCTGTGTTACTCGGGAGAGTCTTGACCCGAAGGAAGGAAGGAAGGAAGGAAGGAAGGAAGGAAGGAAGGAGGACGAACTCCTCGCCTTTGTGGCTAGCTTGTCCACCTTTCCGACTTCTCTCTCTTCTCCACACTACTTTCTTTTTCCTACCGAGTTTCCTTCCAGTTGGTAATCCAGATTCAGAAATGTGTTTTGCAGTGAATCTTGGTCCAAAAAAAAGGAAGGAAGGAAGAAAAAAGGAAGGAAAGAAGGAAGGAAAAGGAAGGAAAGAAGGAAAGAAAGAAGGAAGGAAAGAAGGAAGGAAGAAAAAGGAAGGAAATAAAGAAGGAAGGAAGGGAGGGAGGGAGGAAGGGAAGGAGGAAAGAAAGAAGAAAGGAAAGAAGGAAGAAAAAGGAAGGAAAAAGAAGGAAATAAGTAAGGAAAGAAGGAGAGAAAGAAGAAAGGAAAGAAGGAAGAAGAAGGAAGGAAGGAAAGAAAGAAGGAAAGAAGGAAGGAAAGAAGGAAAGAAGAAAGAAAGGAAGGAAGGAAGAGAAAAAAGGAAAGAAAGAAGGAAAGAAGTAAAGAAAGAAAGGAGGAAGGAAGGAAGGAAAAAGGAAGGAAGGAAAGAAAGAAGGAAAAAAGGAAGGAAAGAAGGAAGGAAAGAAGGAAGGAAAAAGAAAGAAGGAAGAAAGGAAGGAAAGAAGGAAAGAAAAAGGAAGAAGGAAGGAAGGAAGAAAAGAAAGAAAGAAAGAAAGAAGGAAGGAAAAAAGGAAGGAAAGAAGGAAAAAGGAAGGAAGGAAAGAAAGAAAAGAAAAAAAGGAAGAAAAAGGAAGGAAAGAAAGAAGGAAAGAAGGAAGGAAAGAAGGAAACAAGCCCTTGTTTCCTTTGGAGTTGACTTGCGCACTCTTTCCAAACCCTTTCCCTTTTCCTCACGACTTTCTTTTTCCTACCAATTTTCCTTCAAATATTTGCCAAACTATATTTATTTTTTAAAATCTGTGTTACTCGGAAACTGGTTATTTACAGCGAGGAGAAGGAAGAAAAGAAGGAAGGAAAGAACGAATTTCGAGTTTCCTTTGGATCAGACGTGATCTTTTTGTTCCCTTTCCCAACTTCTCCGCCTTTCCTTCCGGTATTTTGCAAAATTATTTTAAAGTCGGGACTATTGGAGAGGAAAAAATCGATCTGGGATTGAAAAAGAAAGAAGGAAAGAAAGAAAGAAAGAAAGAAGGGGAGGAGGGGAGAGGAGAAAGGCAGGCAGGGGTGGGATTCCTTCCGAACCCAGTTAAGCCCCAAACTTAACACTTAATTCACTTTCATCCCCCTTTAAACTCCGCGGGGACCTGGGGGTAAATGCGCTTTAAGGCTTCTCGAGAAGACCATTGGGTTGGCTTGAGGGAAAAGAACTCGGAGGGAAGAGGAGGAAGAGGAGGAAGCCAGGATCCGGATTCTTTCCTGAAATGGTTTCGGGACGGAGTAAGTGTTGGCCGCATCCAAAATGGGCAGCTCATTAATTAAACCCCTCCTTTCGAGGCTTTATCTCTTGCATTTTAATTAGGAGAAGGAGGAAAAAAATTCCCGGGGAAAAAAGAGAAGCAATTAACCCAAAGGGCCCGGATGGAGCCGAAGAGGAACTAGAGAAAAATCACAGGAAATCCGAGCAACACAATCAATACCTCAGACGGGGAGGAATGGAGACAAGTTAGGATCACTCGAACCCGTGTCTATTGGGATGTCCAGTGAGTATGTAAGAAGCCTTCCAAAGGGTTTCGAAAAAGACAAAGAGGGAAAGTAAAGAGGGAAGAAAGAAGTCCTAGGCAACGTGAAAAAAGGAAGGAAAGAAGGAAGGAAAAAAGGAAAGAAAAAAAAGAAAGAAGAAAGGAAAGAAGTAAGAAAAAGGGAGGAAAGAAAGGAAGGAAAGAAGGAAGGAAAGAAAGGAAGGCAAGAAGGAAGGAAAAAGTAAGGAAGGAAAGAAAGAAAGAAAGAAAGAAAGGAGAGAAGGAAGAAAAGGGAAGGAAAGAAGGGAGGAAAAATGGGAGGAAAGAAGGAAGGAAAGAGGGAAAGAAAAAAGGAAGTAAAAAGGAAGGAATGAAAGGAAAGAAGGAAGAAAAAGGAAGGAAATATGTAAGGAAAGAAAGAAGAAAGAAAAGAAGGAAAGAAAAAGGAAAGAAGGAAGGAAAGAGAAGGAAGAAAGAAAAGAAGGAAAGAAAAAGGAAAGAAGGAAGGAAAGAAAAAGGAAGGAGAGAAGTAAGGAAAGAAGGGGGAAAGAAGGAAAAAGGAAGGACGGAAGGAAGGAAGGAAAGAGAAAGAATAAAGGAGAGAAGGAAAGAAGGAAGAAAAAGGAAAGAAGGAAGGAAAGAGAAAGAAGAAAGGAGAGAAGGAAAGAAAAAGGAAGGAGAAAAGTAAGGAAAGAAGGGAGGAAAGAAGGAAGGAAGGGAAAAAGTAAGGAAGGAAAAAAAGATGAAAGGAAAGGAGGAAGAAAAAGGAAGGAAAAAAAAGAAGGAAAGAAGGAAAGAAAGAAAGGGGGGGAAAGGAAGGAAGGAAGCTCTTCGTTTCCATTATCTTGCACACTCTTTCCCAACCCTTTCCCTTTTCCCTACGACTTTCTTTTTCCTCCCAAATTCCCTTCAAATACTCGGTTTGGACTCCAGAGAAGGGAGAGAAAGGAAACCCCTCCAGCTTTAAAGACATATCAATTATTGGGTCGGGACCTCTTCTCTCTCTCTCTCGAAGGGAAAACACACACACACACAGAGTCACGTCGAACATCTCCAAATCCCGGCGCTCCAACCCAACCCGAGATGGAAGAAGTTCCTCCTTACCTGGAGAGAAGCGCCTTCCTGGGAGACCTTCCCGTTGGGAACAGAAGGAAGCAAGGAAAGGGACGCGTTTGGCCTGATCCGGGCGCTGGCGTGACCCCGAGCGAGGCCGGAGGGGTGTCCTCTTCCTCTCCTGGGGAAGGAAAGGAGAGAGAAACCACAAGGGAGAAAGGAGAAGAAGGTTAGAAGGAGCCGCTCTTCTTTCTTTCTCCTCCTCCTCTTCCCTCTTCTTCCAGATCTCTCCTTCTTGAGAGAGACAGGGCGCAAACGCGCACTCCTTCTCTCCTTCCCAATTAATTCAAGAGGAGGGGGGGGGGGGAAATGGAGACTTAAAGGGGTTGGGGAGGAAGCAAAGACCCACCCCCGCAGAATGGGACCCCCAGCAGTCCCACCGTCGCCCCCTTTTCTTGCTCTTGCTCCGCTTCGGAGGGAAGGGGGGACTTTTGGGGAGACTCTGGGAGGAGGGCGCGCCTTGGCAGCAAGCTCTCTTCTCTTCTCTCTCTCTTTCTCTCCTTCTTTCTCTTTCTCTCTCTCTCCCGGCTTGGTTTGCTGCACCAGCCGCCTCTCGGGCAACTTTTTTGACGCCGACTCGCCAACCAATGGCAAGGAGGGAATGATTGACACCTCTAAACCAAGAAGGGGGGGGGGAGTAAAAAAAACAGACAACAGGGGAGGGGGAAAGGGAGCGAGGAGGAAAACAGGGCGCAGCGTCTCCAGGGGGAACGGCAGGCAGGTTGTTTTGAAAAGGAGCAGGAAATATATAGACATATGTATAAGGTATATAGGATATGCATATGGACTACTGTTGTGTACACACGTCTGCACACCCGCTTAGCTAGGAAACGACTCCTCTCACACTTTGTTTTGTGAAGGTGCGCCTTCAAGTTCTTCCCCACCATTGGCGACCCCATTATGGCTTGTTTTCTAGGGAAGCTTAGGTCAACCTTCTGAGGTTGAGAGAGTGTGACTCACCCCAAGTCACCCAATGGGTTTCACATCGCCCAACAGGGATTAGCACCTTGGGTTTTAGTGTATTCCATATCCATCTATCTATCCACCCACCCACCCATCTACCCATCTATCTCTCTACCCATCTATCTCTCTATCCATCCATCCACCCATCTACCTACCCATCTACCCATCTATCTCTCTACCCATCTATCTCTCTACCCATCTATCCATCTATACATCTATCCATCCATCTATCCTTCTATCCATCCATCCATCCATCCATCCATCCATCTATCCACTCACCCACCCATCTACCCACCCACCCATCTACCCATCTATCTCTCTACCCATCTATCCATCTATCCATCCACCCACCCATCTACCCATCTATCTCTCTACCCATCTACCCATCTATCCATCCAGCCAGCCATCCATCCATCCATCCACCCACCCACCCATCTATCTCTCTACCCATCTATCTCTCTACCCATCCATCCATCCATCCATTCTATATAAATAAAAATGTAATGTTCGTTTGTGGGATTAACAGAACTCAAAAACCCCTGGACGAATGGACATCAAATTTGGACACAAGACACCTAACAACCCAATGTATGTCCTTCACTCAAAAAAATTGATTTTGTCATTTGGGAGCTGTAGTTGCTGGGATTTATAGTTCACCTACAATCAAAGAGCACTCTAAACCCTACCAACGATGGAATTGACCAAATTTGGCACACAGTTCTCCCATGACCAACAGAAAATACTGGACAGGTCTGGTGGGCAGTGTCCTTTGGTTTTGGAGTTGTAGTTCACCTACATCCAGAGATCACTGTGGACTCAAACAATGATGGGTCTGGACCAAACTCTACACGACTACTCAATCGGGGAAAATAGAATCTTGACATTTGGGAGTTGTACGTGCTGGGATTTGTAGTTCACCTACAATCACAGAGCATTTTGAACCCCACCAACGATAGAATTGGGCCAAATCTCCCACACAGAACCCCCATGACCACAGCAACGCGTGGCAGGGGACGGCTAGTATGTGTATATATATCTATATGTGATATGCAGATGGACTATTGTTGTCTACACACGTCTGTACACCCGCTTAGCTAGAAAACTACTCCTCCCACACTTTGTTTTGTGAAGGTGTGCCTTCAAGTCCTTCCCCACCATTGGCGACCCCATTATGGCTTGTTTTCTTGGGAAGCTTAGGTCAACCCTCTGAGGTTGAGAGAGTGTGACTAACCTCAAGTCACCCAATGGGTTTCCCATCGCCCAACAGGGATCAGATCCTTGGGTTTTAGTATAATCCCAAACACCACATACTCAATGTATTGTCGAAGGCTTTCATGGCCAGAATCACTGGATTGTTGTAGGTTTTTTCGGGCTATATGGTCATGTTCTAGAGGCATTCTCTCCTGACGTTTCTCCTGCATTTATGGCAAGCATCCTCAGACCTCACTACCTCTGAGGATGCTTGCCATAGATGCAGGCGAAGCGTCAGGAGAGAATGCCTCTAGAACATGGCCATATAGCCCGAAAAAACCTACAACAACCCACCACATACTCTCTCTCTCTCTATATATGTGTATGTGTGTGTGTGTGTATAGAGAGAGAAAGAGAGAGAGAGAGAAAGTATGACCTTTGGGAATACTCTAAAAACCAAGGTTCTCTAAAAACCTAACCATGTCAACAAAACACTATGGCAGAGTCTTCATAGCTCATACATATTTACTCTATTTGTACCCTGCCTTTCTCTACCCCGGAATTAGACTCAAGGTGGATTTACATATGGGAACTATTCAATGCCTTAAAATTAAATAGGTTGTTGTAGTTTTTTCGGGTTATATGGCCATGTTCTAGAAGCATTCTCTCCTGACGTTTCGCCTGCATCTAAGGCAGACATCAAGTCCTTCCCCACCATTGGTGACCCCATTATAGCTTGTTTTCTTGGGAAACTTAGGCCAACCCTCTGAGGTTGAGAGAGTGTGACTCACCCCAAGTCACCCAATGGGTTTCCCATCGCCCAAATGGGATCAGAAGCTTGGGTTTTAGTATATTCCCAAACACAACATACTCAGTGTATTGTGGAAGGCTTTCATGGCCAGAATCACTGGGTTGTTGTAGGTTTTTTCGGGCTATAGATAGAGGCATTCTCTATCTATCTATCTATCTATCTATCTATCTATCTATCTATAGAGAGTGAGAGAGTGATAGTGAGTGAGAGAGAGAAAGAACGAGAGAGTATGGCCTTTGGGAATACTCTAAAAATCAAGGTTCTCTAAAAACCAAGCAAATCCATTCTGACCTCACCTTGCCAAAAATACACCATGACAGAGTCTCCATAGGTCAAATCTATTTACTCTATTTGCACCCCCCCCCTTTCTCTATCCCCCCCAAAGGCAGCTTTACATATACCTTTGAACAAAGGTAAAATACATTAAAATTAAATATTTTAAAATTAAAATTAAACACACATTAAAACATATAAACATGGTAGTCACTATCTACCTATCTACCTATCTACCTAGCTACCTATCTACCTATCTACCTACCTACCTACCTACCTACCCATCTACCCATCTACCCATCTACCCATCTACCTATCTACCCATCTATCTATCTATCTATCTATCTATCTATCTATCTATCTATCTATCATCTATCTATCTATCTATCTATCTATCTATCTATCTATCTATCTATCTATATCTCTCTATGTATCTGACCTATGGAAACTCTGTCATGGTGTTTGGTTGACAAGTTGAGTCAGAAGGGGTTTGCCTTTCTTCTGAGGCTGAGAGAGTGTGACTCACCCAAGGTCACCCGATGGGTTTCCATATCTGGTGTCTCCACATATCCACGAATGTGAGGGTGGGCATACATGTATGTCTGAGGAGGTGTGTGCATATCTAGTTCTCAGATGTAGGAGTGGAGACAAGCACATACACATATTTTTGAGTGTGAATGTGTCTCACTGTGTGTATACAGCACATTCAAAATGTAGGTGTGGATATATCTTTGTATGTTTGTATATGTATATCTTCAAACAGATATACACACACATGAAATATGAATATATACACAAATGTGAGTGTAGATATACCTCTGTGCGTCATGAGCATATACACAAATGGATATAAGCATACATACATGTGTGAATGTTACCAAATGAATATAGACCTACACATACATGTGAGTGTGAATGTGTCTCTCTTTCTTTGTGCATGCCTTCCTAGATGTGTATGTGAGATATCTATCTATCTATCTATCTATCTATCTATCTACCTACCTACCTACCTACCTACCTACCTACCTACCTACCTATCTATCTATCTATCTCACACATTCACACATATTACAGGAATGCTGTGCAGAGATACCAAAGCAATTGTGAATATATGTGTATGTGTGTGTATTTCCCATTAGCACCAATGTGTACAGATAAGCTCAACTGTGAGTATGGATGTATATGTCAATATGTATTACATATACATTAATGTACAAACCTACATACATAAAAGTTGGTGTGACTGTGTGTACAGCATATGCACAACTACGTAAACAGAGGCATATTTCTTATGTGAGTGTGGAATTGTGTGTGGTGTATGTAAATATGTATATAACATTAAATACAACCATAAAAACATATATGAATGTGGCTACCTCTTGTATGTGTGTATACATAAATGTACATAAGTGTATAGGAACAGCTATGTAGAAGTGTGATGGTGGGTGTGTACAAGATATGTGTATTTGCATATGTGTTTAGGCTTGTGTATCTCTCTCGCTCTCTGTGTGTGTATTATATGTGTTTGTGTGGGCTACCTCTTGTATGCATGTATACATAAATGCACGTAAGTGTATAGGAACAGCTATGTAGAAGTGTGATGATGGGTGTGTACAAAATATGTGTATTTGCATATGTGTTTAGGCTTGTGTATCTCTTTCTGTGTGTATATTGTGTGTGTATACACACATGCATATATGCACAAGGATGTCTGTGTGTATACACACTAATATGTGTCCGGCTGTGTATTTGTAGCATTTGGTAGTTGAAACCCATTACTCTTCTCAGAGTAGAGCAGTGTGTCTACACTTTGGTAAATGTTGTTGTCTGGATGGGCCTGCCAACTGAATTCAGGCCATAAGTGTTTGTGGAGTTTTCTCTTTCTCTCCCCCACATGCCCAGGAAGTTCTGCCTACACACAAGGAATGGGGGGACAAACCCCATATTTTTAAAACCTACACTTCCCAGAGAGAGGTGACCCTGTGCGTTGTGGGAATGAGAAAGAAGAGAAGGAGAAAGTAGAGAGAAGGAAGAGGCAGGAGGGCTGGTAAATAGCAGAATGTCTGGGAAGGGAGGAAGAAGCAAAGCTGGGGGGAAAGGTGGGCCTAGAAGGAGAAGTGGGACCTTCCTTGGAACTGCAAGGAGAAGGTTTGAGAGGAACAAGAAAGAAAGACAGGGAGGAAGAAAGAGAAAGAGGGAACATCATTCTCCTCCTTTTATTTTTCTTCCCTTCCTCCTCCTCTTCATATTTCTCTTCCTCCAGTTCCTCTTGTTCTTCCTCCTCCACTTCCACCTCATTTTCTTATTTTTACCATTCTTTTTTCTTTCTCTTCTTTTTGCTCATCCTTTTTCTTCTTTCCCCCCTCTTCTTCTTGATCGCCCTTCTCTTCCACTTTTTCTTCCTCTTCCTCCTTATTCTTCCTTTTCTTCCTGATCCTCCTTCTCTTCCACTTCTTCTTCATCATCCTCTTTTCCTAACCCCTCTTTTTACTCATCCCCTTTCTTCCTCTTCTTTCTGATCCTCCTTCTTTTCCGCTTTTTCATCATCATCCTTATTTTCTTCCTCTTCTTTTTGCTCATCTTTTTCTTCCTCTTCTTCCTTTTTCTTCCTCTTCTTCCTGATCCTCCTTTTCTTCCAATTCTTCGTCATTTTCTTCTTCTCATCCTCGTTTTCTTCTTCTTCTTGCTCATCCTTTTATCTTCATCTTCTTCCTTCTTTCCTCTTCTTCCTGATCCTCCTTCTCTTCCAATTCGTTATCATTTTCTTCTATTTTTCTTCCTCTTCTTTCTGATCTTCCTTCACTTCCACTTCATCATCCTCTTTTTCTTCCTCTTCTTTTTGCTCATCCTTTTTCTCTTCCCTTTCTTCCTTTTTCTTCCTCTTCTTCCTGATCCTCCTTCTCTTCCAATTCTTCATCATCATTTTCTTCTTCGTCTCTTTTTCTTCCTCTTTTTTTGCTCATCCTCTTCTTTTTCGTCTTCTTCCAATTTCTCCCTTTTCTTTCATTTTTCTTCCTTGTCTATTTCATCTCCTCCTCCTCTTCTTTTACCTTATCTTTTTTCTTCTACATCCTCTTCCCGTTACTTCTTTTTTTCTTCTTTTCTTCTTTTTCTCTTTTTCTTTCTCTTCTTTTTGCTCATCCTCTTCTTTTTCATCTTCTTCCTATTTCTTCCTTTTCTTTCTGTTGATATTATTCTTCCTTGTCCAGCTCATCTTCTTCTCCTCTTCTTTCACCTTATCCTTTTTTCTTTTACACCCTCTTCCGTTGCTTCTTCTGCTTGCCTTTCTGTTCTTCCTTCCATTTCTTTCTTTTTCCCCTGATCCTCCTCCTCGTCTTCCTCCGCCACCCTTTCTCTTCTTCTTTCTACTCATCCCGCCATCCCCCTTCTTTTTCTTCCTTTTCTTCTTGTTCATCTTTACTTCCCCCCTTCCCTCCATCATCATCATCATCATCATCACCACCATCTTCCTCTGCTTTCTCTCCTTCCTCCTCACTTTTATTGCTACTATTCTCACTAAACCACGAGTAAAGGTACAACTACCAGGAGAATGAAAGGAGCTGGGCCGAAATATGGCCTCTTATTAAGGGAAAGGTTACACTGGGGAACTGAGAGGCAAAGCTTACAAACCTCTTTTCCTAGTTCCAACAGACCTCACAACCTCTGAGGATGCTTGCCATAGATGCAGGCGAAACGTCAGAAGAGAATGCCTCTAGACCATGGCCATATAGCCCGAAAAAACCTATAACAACCCACTTCTTACAACACTTACTATTTCAAACAAGAGAACGGGAGGAAAGGCAGAGGGAGAATGGACATCCCCTCATAAATCTTGCGTCCCATCCCAATTTTCCTAAAAAGTAAAAAAAAATTGCATATCATAGTTTTAGGCGAGTAGCTATTTTCCTCTGACTCCTTAAAAACATAGTTTAAAGGGAGTTTGTTGTATCTGTTCCATTCCAAGGGAACGTAAACAATGCAAACAGGAATTTCTCTCTCTCTCTGCATTCATATTCATCCATTTGCAGAACCCGGAGTGACAGGGTGGGACCAAAATGAGAGGCATTGCCCCCCAAATAAGACTTCTGACCCCCTTCCTTCACTACATTTTCCTTCACTCTCTACTATTTGTAGCACTGCAGTCACTTCAAACTTCAGTGGAGCATTATTTTTAAAAAAGGCGTCAATAAGCACCCAAAGCAAAGGGATGGAAAGAATGCAAAGACAGAAAAGTGCAAACGGTTTTGCAGTCCTGGAAATCTGGGGACTCGAGGAACATTTGTGTAATGGAAAGAGGGAATGGTGACTCCTCATTTCAGGGGACAATGTCTCCCATTTGCTAAGCCAAAAGACAAACCGAGGGGAGAGCGTATTGAACTGGGAAATAATTATTTCCCCCAAAATTTAGCCCATAAAAGATTCCACTTAATAGAATAACACAACTGAAACCCCTTCTCCTTATCGTTTGCTTTTGAAAGTGCTAAAACTGGAGTAAGGTGTGGGCGGTAGTAGTAAAAAAAAATACTCCTAGTAGTAAAGTAGTAGTAAAGTCGTAGTAGCAACCAACATAATTGCAAACCCTAATTTTCACGTCGGATTGGGGTAATCTTAACCAAACAATCCAATCGCGTATTTATTTATTCCCCGACAAAACGGTGCATTACCATGAAAGGCCTCTCCCGCCCCCAGCTGCAATTAACGAATTATAGCAAAGCGTTTTAGTTCAAGCGTCGGTTTCCAAAGCTATCGCTTTCTCCTGTTTTCTTCCCTCTTTTTTTGGACTTTCCCTTCTTCTTTCGAAGGGAAGGTTTCGTTTAAGGAATACTTCCACCTTTCTCATTGGCCGGAGAGTCTTGAGACTCGCATTCTTTGTCCAGTTCGTTTAAGTTTAGTTTTTATTTAGTTTAGTTCGAATTTTTATTCCATAGAGATCACACCATCCAGATTTAATTTTTTCTCTCTCTCCCTCTTAAAACCCAATTGCAGTTTACTCCAAAGCTCCCTTAAATCAAAGGAAAAGAGGGGAAAGCATTGGGAAGGTAGAATGTGTTTTTCTGGGACTTTTTTGGCCACTATCTCGCTTTGTTGAGTCTTCCAGTCCCAAAGAAACCCAACTCTCCCTCTTAAAACCCAATTGCAGTTACTCCAAAGCTCCCCTAAATCAAAGGACTCCATTCCGACGTTTGAAAAAACGCGTGGAGAGGGTCATCTCTTCCCCCAAGAAAGCAGCAACAACACAACCTAGAAACAACAACTCTGAATGGATCTACATTGCCATATAATGCAGATTGAAACAGCATTGTGTGGTCAGTGGAGAGCCATAGAATACAGTTTGACTGCACTGAAATTGCATTCTACACCAGGCATGAGCAAACTTGGACCCTCCAGGTGTTTTGGACTTCAACTCCCACAATTCCTAACAGCATCAGGTTAGGAATTGTTTAACCATTACTCTATTCCAATATGAAAGGACGGGTTTGCAATGATATTGGTTTTTACTATGACTTTACTACGACTTTACTACTAGGGGAAAAGTAAAGGGCCTGAGGCAGTTAGTAATGGTGGGAGTTGAAGTCCAAGACACCTGGAGGATCCAAGCTTGCTCATAGTGTAGACTCACACTTGGCGGGTCCAAGTTTGCCCAAACCTGGTCTACACACTGACTATAAAATACAGTTTCAAACTGCATTTTTGACAGTGTAGATCCAACCTTTCTCACTCGCCTTCCAGCCCCAAAAGAACTCAAGACTTCCCTCTAGAACCCAACTCCAGCTGCTCCAAAAATCCCTAAAACCGTCTGACAAAGAAGCAGGTCTTTGTCCCCTGAAATCCATAGAAAGCAGCAGCAAAGCCCAGGGAAAACGAACCGAAAAATATGAGGGAAACAATAAGTCGGATTGTTGGGATGCGAGGGAAAAGACAAAGGTCTAAGAAGTGAGGGGAAGATCTGGAAGGGAAGTTCAGAGACTAAAATAAAGCCCATTCTCCTCTCTCCTCCATTCACACCGCAGACGGGAAAGTAAACAAACACGGGAGTAAATCAGGATCACCTTTGCAAGGCTGGTTTGGGTCTCTCTGGTGAGGAGTTGACTTCGAAGGGAAGGAGAACAATTTGTCTTTCCTTGGAGGAGAGAGACAACGGTCTAAGAAGTGAGAAGGAAGATCTGGAAGGGGAGTTCAGAGACTAAAATAAAACCCATTCCCCCCTCCCTCCCCTAAAGTCACTATTCCGATGGGAAAGTAAACAAACACGGGAGTAAATCAGGATCACCTTTGCAAGGCTGGTTTGGGTCTCTCTCGTGACATCGAAGGGGAGCAAACAACTTGTCTATCCTCGGAGGAGAGAGACAAAGGTGAAGGGGAATATCTGGAAGGGGAGTTCAGAGCCTAAATTAAAACTCATTTTCTCTCCCCCCCCCCCCTTCACACCTCCAATTGGAAAGTAAACAAACACGGGAGTAAATCAGGATCACCTCTGCAAGGTTGGTTTGGTTCTCTCTGGTGAGGAGTGGACGTCGAAGGGGAGGAAACTTGTCTTTCCTCGGAGGAGAGAAACAAAGATGAGGGGGAAGATCTGGAAGGGGAGTTCAGAGCCTAAATTAAAACTCATTCTCTCTGCCCCCCCACCCACCCACCCACCCACCCATTCACACCCCCGATTGGAAAGTAAACAAACTCGGGAGTAAATCAGGATCACCTTTGCAAGGCTGGTTTGGTTCTCTCTGGTGAAGAAGAACAATTTGTCTTTCCTCGGAGGAGAGAGACAACGGTCTAAGAAGTTAGGGGAAGATCTGGAAGGGGAGTCCAGAGCCGCCACCCCCCTCCAGTCACTCCTCCGATGGGAAAGTAAACAAACACCGGAGTAAATCAGGATCACCTTTGCAAGGTTGGTTTGGGTCTCTCTGGTGAGGAGTGGACTTCGAAGGGAAGGAGAGCAGTCAGTCTTTCCTCGGAGGAGAAAGACAAAGGTCTAGGAAGTGAGAGGAAGATCTGGAAGTGTCTAAAATAACCCCCCTCCCCTCCATTCACACCGCCGATGGAAAAGTACACAAACTCGGGAGTAAATCAGGATCACCTTTGCAAGGTTGGTTTGGGTCTCTCTGGTGAGGAGTGGACTTCGAAGGGGAAGAGAGCAGTCAGTCTTTTCTCGGAGAAGAAAGACAAAGGTCTAGGAAGTGAGAGGAAGATCTGGAAGGGGTGTTCAGAGTCTAAAATAACCCCCTCCTCTCCATTCACACCGCCAATGGAAAAGTACACAAACTCGGGAGTAAATCAGGATCACCTTTGCAAGGCTGGTTTGGTTCTCTCTGGTGAGGAAACAACCTGTCTTTCCTCGGAGGAGAAAGACAACGGTCTAAGAAGTAAGGGAAAGATCTGGAAGGGGAGTTCAGAACCCAAAATAAAACCCATTCCCCCCTCCCCTCCCTTCACACCGCCGATAGAAAAGTAAACAAACACGGGAGTAAATCGGGATCACCTTTGCAAGGCTGATTTGAGTCTCTCTCGTGAGGAAACAACCTGTCTTTCCTCGGAGGAGAAAGACAACGGTCTAAGAAGTGAGGGGAAGATCTGGAAGGGGAGTTCAGAACCTAAAATAAAACCCATCCCCCTCCCCTCACACCTCCGATAGGAAGTAAACAAACACGGGAGTAAATCAGGATCACCTTTGCAAGGCTGGTTTGGTTCTCTCTGGTGAGGAGTGGACGTCGAAGGGGAGGAGAGCAGTCAGTCTTTCCTCGAAGGAGGACGGGGAGGCTTCTGGCGACACCAAAGCCTCCTCCTCCTCCCTCTTTCCTCCTCCAATCTCCCCCTTCTTCTTTCCCTCCTTCTTTCCCTTCCTCTCTCCCTCCCTCCCCCCGTTTTCTCCTGCCCCAAAACTTGGGCATAATCTCCAATAATCCTTCTAACTGGTGGCCAGGAAAATAAATTAATATGGTGTACTGGGGGGGGGGGGGGTTAGGGCTCCCCTTGAAAGGAATCCTTGGGGTTCACCGAACCCCTATTTAAAATATCCGTTAATTTATATATATATATATTTAAAAGGGAGGGGGTTTGCTTTGAGAAAAGCCAGCTCGGGAGTGATTTCTGTGTGTGTGTCACGGTTTGGTAAATGTACCCCTTTAAGAGGCTTTGCCTAAATCCCCACGCACACCTTCAGCCAGATTTGAATACAGATTTCGGGTGTTCAAAAGCCCCGTCGCGGGCAAAATCCAAAAAGAGAGAGAAAGAGAGGGAGAGGGATCCTAGAAACTCCTTCTTGGGGTTTCCAAGCACGAGGAGGCCCCCATTTCTCTACACAAACCCCCCAATTGGAGGGGAAAAAGAAGGAGAGCAGGGTCAGGAGACTATATTTTCAGAGGATGCAACATTTCTCCCTTTTTTTGGTTGAGTGTTGTGTAGACAGAGGAAGAAACAAACCCAAGAAACAGCCTCCAATGGGGGA